>NC_143484.1:53444031-53814031 GCF_027475165.1 Benincasa hispida | reverse complement strand
AAAAAATACTCATCCCCGAGTTTTAAAACGAAAATGAAGATAAAAATAAAAAAAGCAAGCCACTCGAAAGGTCTCTGAACACTGGGCACCAATAACAAACAATTTTCACGAGCCACACCAATATATCGAATATTTGATTCTTGAAAGGGAAAATTATTTCCATTAATACCATCATCGATGAATCCAAGAATCAAGTTGTTCAAAAAATCCTTTGTTGTTAAAATATATGACTCCTCAAGGAATGGAGGAAAAATATTTTCAATTTTCTTCGAATTAGGTTGCCCATCAGTATCTTTTTCGTCCACACTTAAAGAATTCACATCCTCCCAGTATTTTCTCTGATATAACCTCGATCTTGGTTGTTCTTGAATGATTCTTGATAAATATTGGACATTTTTTGCATACCATAGGTGGTGTTGATTCTCTTGTTGTCTTTCTTGGTGGTCAAGGCTAATTTCTGCTCTATCCTCTTGCGGTGAAGATAATTGTGGTTGGTTGTGTGGCTCAGTTAATTGATCTGCTCAAATGGACACATTCTTTGCAGTGGCTTCATCTTCTTTAACACCTCGTTTGTTGATTTCATCCATTAATAGTTCCTCATTGATTTGAATTGAGCAACCTCCGTGTTAGTTCCATCGATTTTTTCTTCCTCCAACGCAAGCTCCTCTTCGATTTTCCTACCTTTCTTATCAACTTGTCTTCAATTGATTTTTTCTTTTCTTCTACTACGTTCATTTTTTGCGCAATTTCACAGCCCATTTGGATGAGTTCTTGATCTTCTTGAGTGACTATGTGTGATTCTTGATGGTTTCTTGAAAAATCTTGAAGATTATAATTATGTCTTCTTTGAATTTTTTCCAAAAGAACCAGAATTTCATCCATTCTCTTTCAAAAGTCCTCTTGATAGATGTTTTTATTTAAATATTTTTGTTTTCTTGAAAATGTTTCGACCTCCAAATTTTTGTTGGAATGATTCATGGATGTTCTTTGATGTTGGTGATAATAATTTATTTCACACTTTGAATCATTTTCTGAATCATCTAACTCTCAATTCTTACGACGATTTCTTGAGAAACGGTTTGGTTGGATCGTCGGGCTCTTTGTTGATAATGTCGCCTTGTTATTCTGTTCCAAACTGTATTAGAATCTTCATCGGAATTGCTAGAATCACTATAATCAAATTTCAAATGTGAATAACGATAGGTTCTTTGAGAAAATTGAGCACCAACGTAAGTATTATGTTGGAATTCTTCTCCTGAATCATTTGAATCAGAATTCCAACACTGATTTTGGGAGGAAATTTGACTTTCTTGTCTATAGCAGCTACCATATTTTTTCTTCGTTGTCTTCCTTAATCAGTAATAGTCCATTCTAGCAAAATCTTGAAAAAAGTCTCGGTTTCTTTTTTCTTTTCTAAAATTTAAAGGGTTCCCCCAATATAGATGTGGATTGTTTAATAATGAACATAACTCATGAAGCTCCCTCTTGCTATCGGCGTTGTCAAGAATTTCCCGGTCTTTCACCGGCGGCAGTCAACGTTGACCTAGATGGCTGGTCGGATACCGAATTGATGTAGCCTATGAGATAAAAGGAGAGAAATCTCCAATAATAAAATCAAAGGGGGCGTTTGGGGCAAGGGTTATCATCAAAATATAATAATCACCCCTTGCTACAGGAAAAACTATTTCAAAACTTCCAATTAACTACAATCAACACTATTTCAAAACCCCCCTTTGCTATAGTATTTACTATTTTACAATCATTATTTTTTTATTATTTGCTACAATGTTTACTATTTCCTTCTCAAACTAAAATAGTTTACATCTCAAACACATACTATTATAACCCAAACTAAAATAATCTACGCCCTAAACACAAACTATCATAACCCAACTATAATAATCTAGGATTATAATAACTAACTCGTTACCCCAAACGTCCCCAAAGTCTTTATTATGAATCAAAAGTTGCCAATACAAGAAGATAATCTATCTATTTATAGAGAATTGGAAAGCAAATTAATTCTAATTCTAATTAATCAAAGAACTAATCCTAATCCTAATTAGTCAAAGAAACTAATCCGAATCCTAATTCTAACCAATCATGGAAACTAATAACAATCCTAATCAATTCAGGATTTGACCCTAATACCCTAACTTATCCTAACCCTACTGCATCAATACTTCAGATTATGAAACTTGTGTTGAATCCTCCCCACAATTGGATGCCAAAAGGTAGTTGTCTTAGGATTCCCACCCAAAGTCAGCCATGAAACCCAAACAGTCATTCGGTCATATCCTAAAAATAGTGAATCCGAAGGGACATGATGTGAGAGGTATGTTGAGGATTTCACATTGAAAAAATTAACAAATAGTCGAATGGATCCAGAAAATGGTGAATCCAAAGGAACACCGTGTTGAGAGGTATGCGAAGGATTCCACTTTAGATAAATCAAGGAACATCACAATCTTCCTATGATACATGGCTTACTCATCTAATGTCAATTGGTTTTGAGATCGAACCTCAACCTATCTAATAAATTTGATTTAATTTCAACTTAATCAATTTTTTCCTTTTTGCATGTTCATAATGCCTCCTCTTTACCTTTAAAGTTATATAACTTCATATTTATTTTTAAGGAAGCGTGCACTTGGATTCAACGGTTGAAATGGATGCCAACCGTTGGCGTGAAAAAAATGAGTCTAATTGGGTTGAAATGGATGTCAACTATCGGGGTGAACAAAAAGAGTCTAATTGGGGTTCAGAATTGCATCGAGTTCACACAGAAGTAAGTAGCAATAAACATTTAGAAGTCACGACGAAGGAAAACAACCAATATCCCCAAGAAATTCTTAAGCATGTGAAAGTCATCGATGTGTTCAGCTCCCATAAATCTACATCGAAAGATATTTGCAGAAATTCCAAGGGGGATGGCTTGGATGTTAATCAAAACGACCGAAGTAAGATTGAAGAACAGTTGAAAAAAGCATTTGCCGAATTTTACCAGAAGCTTCACTCGTTAAAGCAATATAGGTACGCAGAATGCTTCAAAGAATGTTGCCAACTTACCATATGCTGTTATTTATGATCTTCAACCTCTCTGTTATCATGTTTTCATGCCTTTGAAATTGGATGAACCAGTTTTATGAACCTGTCAGCATTTGCGAGAATCATGAAAAAGTATGATAAGGTCTGGCATTGAATCAATAGCAATATATTTATTTTAATTTCTTGATTATTTATTATGAAATAGAGCGTTTCATAAGTTCCAGATATCTTAATGAACTATATCTTTCTAGAAATATAGATCATTAAAATAGTCTCTTGATGATTATTAACATTTGGGAGGCGCCCTTTGTTAATTTCCTTTGAGGAGGGGTTTCTCTACCCTTTGCCAGTTGTTCTTGGTTTCACATTTTGAGTATACTTACCAGTTTCTTATCGGGGGGGAAAAAAAAAAGAAGAATAAAAGAATAAAAATGATCTATAATTATGATTATGTTCCTGCTTGTATTGGGTACAGATTTCATCAAAGACAGCGGCCAAGTCATACATGGAAATTGTGGATACTTCATACCTTGGAAGTTCAGAGGAGGTATCATTCTGTTGTTATACCCATTATTTTTTGAGTTCTCACATAGTGACGCAAGTTTCTGATAGCATAAGATTATGTTTATATAATGGCGGTCTGGCGGACATAGATCATTGATGGGTGAGTGAGTACTTATAATAGAAAATTGTTCATTAACAAAGACATTGTCATAGGTATGCTCTCTCGTTTGACTTGGTAGAAAGTCCACTTTGGGTAGACAAAGTGTTATCCTTCCGTTGAGCCAAGACAAGGATTTATATAACAAATTTTCTTAAAACAAGAAAGCATATCCATGCTGCTAGATAGGTGGAAGATACCATATTGAGAGTAATTTATCCACTGATGGATGCCCATAACGAAATTGTCTTTGTTAATGAATAATATACCGTAACTTATGGTATGGTGTATTTCCCTCTAAAGGTTAGGACATTGTGTAACCTCTTAGTAGTAAGGAAACAAATCAATAGAATGCAGGTACTCTTGCATTGTGATTACTTCACTTATATTTACGAGTGGAAGAGAAGAAACGTAGAAGTCTGGCCCTAAAGGATATAGCTTCCAACCAATCAGGCCTATCTCTCCAACTCAGTTATTCTGCATTAGACATTCGACGTCCATGCTTTATATGGATGGAACAAGTTCTAAATCTTCCTTCCTCTTCTTTTATTTTTCTTGTGTGTTCTCCTACCAATATCATTTGCAGCAATTGTCTTACATGAGAAAATAAAGGAGCATCTCAGAATACCTCAGCTTTACGACCTACTCTATCCAAGTAGATCTACAAGAACATGGAAGCAGTTCTATTTGGTCTTGCATCTTCACGACTTATTATTTTTTCCAGCTCTTACTGTATTTGTTGAACTTCTACAAAAATGGGAATACTTGACTATGACATCTTCTTTGCTGTATTAATTATTAGTAGATGCTGATTTCTTTTTGAACTAGGTTGCTGATCTCATGAAGATGGTGGAAATTGCTTTCATCAAGAACTTCTCAAACTCAAATTATACAGAAGCTATGAGGCTTTTGAAGCCAAAAACTAAAAGAGGAAAACACAGTGTGACATTTTCTTCGGGTTATTCTACTTTCCTTATGAAGATCTTGCTTAAATCAAAAGTAGACGTCAATAGAAGTCTGAAATAGTTATTTTGAAGGGTCGGTGGGTAATTACTCAGGCTGATTAGCTTCATTTCCCCACCTTTCAGGCTTCCTATCTGGTTGTGCGGTGGCACTATTTGTGGCAACTGTTTTGAAAATAGTATCTCAAAAGTTGATGGAGAAGGAAGATGGCACCCATTACATGGAAAATATAATTCCACTTTACAGGTGGGAATAGTTTCTTATAGTTTCCATACATGCATCTATGATCCTGGCACATAGCTACCCCAAAAGTTTTGACTATTGGTTTATCTTGCAGTCTGTTTGGCTTTGTTGTCCTACACATGCTCATGTATGCAGCAGACTTATACTTCTGGAGACGTTGTCGAGTTAACTATCCATTTATCTTTGGTTCCAAGAGAGGAACTGAATTGGGTTGGCAAGAAGTTTTCTTGCTTGGTGCTGGTTTTGCAGTACTTGCATCGGCCAGCTTCCTTGCAAACTTATACTTGGACAGGGACCCCAGCACTCAAAAGTATAGAACAGAAGCTGAGAAGGTTCCTTTAGGCACAACAGCAGTAAGATCACTGAAACACACAGAACTACTGCTTACCACTTCTTATCACTTGCACGAATGTAATATAGTTTCCCTTTCCGCTGCTGCCAAACTACTGAACAAAATGCCTCTTTATGCAACAATTTTTTTCTTAGTAATTTCTTCCTTTGTGCAGCTTATTCTTCTCATCACCTTTTGCCCATTCAACATTCTATATAAGTCAAGTCGTTTTTTCTTCATCCGCTGTATCCTACATTGTTTATCTGCTCCACTGTGCAAGGTAATAAAACAGTGATTAGTCGAACAAATAGTGACTGTCACAGCTAAGTACTTCCTGCTCTTGTATTTTTTCTTTTTTCAGGTTAAGTTTCCAGATTATTTTTTGGCAGATCAGCTTACTAGTCAGGTACCATTTTAATGATTTCTCAGTATCATGAAAAATGATAGTTAACTTTTTTTGTTGACGAGAGTCTCATCTTTGTTGTTATTGAGGGCCATCTGCTAATGATGGTAGGTACAAGCTTCAAGATGTATCGTGCTGTATATTTGCTACTATGGTTTAGGAGAATACTCAAGGAAGCAAAACAAGTGCCACACACGTGGTGTCTACAACACTCTCTCCTTCATTATTGCTGTCATACCATTTTGGCTGCGGTTCTTACAGGTATAAATCAAGATATTCTTTTGCTAGTTTTAGTCACTTCACCAGTTATGTTTTTATCAAAGCTGAGTGAAAAAATTATACTGACAAGTGTATGCCATTGTTTCTATGACCTTACTTGAACAGGGTATGTTTTGTGTCATTGAGGTCTAAAGTGTATGCCATTGTTTCCGATGATGTAACAAAATTAAAATATGTAGGAACTTATGTCTTTGATTTGTCAACCTTCAATTCCTCGATGTGAAAAAGATAGATACGAGGGGACTCTTTATTTTATGCATTACCATAGGATGAGGATGAATTAGCCGTACTTCTATATCCATTGACGTTGCAAATGGTTATATCCACAATGAGATTGGACATCTTATCCTAAATCTTCAATTCACCGTGCTCATGCATACATTAATGTTATAGAAGATGTCATTTGGATAGGCAATTAACAGCAGGGCTGTGATTGTGTGTAGTGCATCCGTCGATTGCTTGAAGAAAAAGATTCGATGCATGGCTACAATGCTCTTAAATACCTCTCGACAATTGTTGCAGTCCTCATTAGAACTGCTTGTGAATTAAGAAAGGGAGTTACCTGGATGGTGTTAGCCTTGATTAGTTCTGCAGTTGCCGTGTTGATGAATACATACTGGGACATTGTTGTTGACTGGGGACTTCTGCAAAAACACTCAAAAAACAAGTACTTGAGAGACCGGCTTTTAGTATCCAATAAGTCTGCCTATTTTGCAGCAATGGTATTGCGCCATCTTGAACTAACCGTTTTTTTTCCGTGACTTCTACTAATCCAATGTTTCTGTGGGATTTTGAACAGATATTAAATATACTATTGAGAATTGCTTGGATCCAGTTGGTGTTGGCATTCAACTTACGTTCATTTCAAAAGGTTGCTGCGACTGCATTGATATCTTGCCTGGAAATCATTCGCCGCGGTCTTTGGAACTTCTTCAGGTAACTTTTTATCTATTCTATAACCAATGTGTGTTTTAAATGTTCGTGTTGCTGCAATAGGCCATCTTCTTCTTTTGTCAAATTGAAATATTATTCCGAAGCCATGGGTGCTAAATTCTTCTATTAACTTGTTTGGACTGATTTTCTCAATTCCTTGATTAAAAAAAATGATTAAGCACTCAAAAGGTCTTCGGAAACAGGTCCTTATACGAAAAAAGAACCACAACAGGGCACAATATTTTCATTTTGATTTTAACTTGAGTTTGAATTGTTCACAACCATTTTGCATATGTGATCAGTTTGGAGAACGAGCATCTGAACAACGTTAACAAGTATCGATCATTCAAGTCAGTTCCACTTCCATTCAGCTACTCCGACGATGATAATGAGAAGGATAATTGAAAGAAGAGACCAAGAGAAAATGACGTCGAGTAAAGAAAATTTGAGTTGTAGACTTCATCTACTGTAGTACTTGCTAACCTCGGGCACTACAATTTGTATTATAATTGAAGTTGGAGACTTCATTACATTTTGTCTTCCTCCAACAAAGGGTAGCCGAGAGTTCTTCCTTTTTTATAGAGCAGATTAGATCTTAAAGACATGGGATTAATATACGTGGTAAGAATGTCTGGAATGATTTTTTAAGAAGATATTACAACGAATCTGAGAATCTGAACCATTTATTTGTTGAGCTATGTTTGAGTTCTACGATAAGAAGAGAAGGGTAGGTGATTCAACGATAAATGTTGACTGAACATAACTTTGGAATTTTTCAGAAGAATGTGGGAATGCTTTTTTCTTTTCCTTTTGAGTTTATATGCACATGAAGTAATACTATGAATATGACATGTACTAATACGAATTTTTTTGGTGATGAGATTAGTAGATGTTATACAAATTTATTGTGGAACTGAGGACGGTAGATGTATGTTTTAATTGATGGGAAAAAGATTTATTTTAGTGAATTAATGATGAAGTAGAAGAAGTTTAGATTAAAAAAGTACACCATTTTCTTATGCATAGGGTGATATATATATATATATATATATATTTCGATCTCACTTTTAAAATTGTTAATTGCCTCTGGTGTATATTTCTTATTCTCCCTACAGCTGGCGAACTACATATTAAAGAGAATGAGAATAGTTTTTAGATGTGGGCAATTAGCAAATTAGGAGTGGAAATAAGGATGGTGTACTTTTCTACTACCTGGGTGAATTTATCTTTAATATACATATTAATCTACTCTTTTAAGTTTGATATGAATGGAGTTTGAACATTGAATCCTAAAATTGCTGCTAACATATGCTTTTCTTTTTAAAGAACATTGGTAACATATAAACAAGTTTGTGCAGAAACCTGGATCTCCTCGGAGGTGACTTTAAATTTGGAATTACCCAGTCGGACAATTTGGAAGAATCAAACGAGTGTCTCCCCATTCACAGGCAGAGAAACAGCCTAAAAACCCAGCTCCTCTCCATGGTTGCAAAAGAGGAAACACTTTGGAGGGAGAAGTGCAAAACTATCCGACCAAATGAAGGAGATTTGAACGCTCGTTTTTTCCAGAGAGTGGTGGCTACCAAAAGCAGACAAAACACCATCCTTGAAATTGTCTCCACCAATGGGTCTAGCATTCTCACGGACTCCGGAATAGAAGCCGAATTCCTATGCTTCTTTACACAAACTTATACAAAGAAGACCAACTCCATTGTTGTGTTTGAAAGTGATTGAATGAATTATAGCCTTATATCGTGCCTACTTCCATTTAGGAATGAATAAGGAACTATAAATGCAACTTTTATCTATATAGATCTAAGAAGTTTAGATAGAGCCTTGGTGAATCCAGGATCGAACACAAGGATTATCGACTAGATGCATTGAAATTAGTGATCGATCTTAACACGATGAATTTTTCAACTATGTGTGGATAATGTTTTGTATAGCTAACTAAATACTAATTATAAGTGTATGAGGTGATGATGGTGATTGTGTGAGTGATAGTGATCAATTGTGCCTCAAATTGTGTTATGCGTAAAAATGAAGTGGCAAGATTTGGGTGAATAGTGAAGCAATGTGCAAGGAAGGTGAAGGAAAAATCGGTTGAGAAATGTTTACTAACATTTTTTCAAGTAATGCATAAGTCACGTGTTCATGTCATTAACTCGTAAAAATAGAAAACTCATCTCTCAATGACTTTAAGCCACAACTTCCTATCACTAGGATGTATGCTTGAGTTAATATATTGACGAAAGGTTGACTTTATTTTTAAAGCTATTTCTGTCCTTGTTTAATGAGATCTACATTCACTTGCTATCTCAGTTGAGTATATCTACTTAATTCAATCTTTTAATGGGATCCAAGCAATGTAATATGCATACATCAAACAAGATAAACTTTGACTTTTGTAAGACCTACTGTCAGTTTAGCTTTCTTAATCCATGTAAAATTTAGTTGCACATGATTAAAGATAGACAACAAAAGAGGTGACATCTACTTCTACTTACTTTGGATACTCACTTAGGCCCGCAACACTTCCATATGGAGAAAGATAGGCTTACCATGTTCCATCAATAGCACCTAACCTATGCCAATTTTGGCAGACCGTGCTCCACCCCGGTGAACTTATGCGCTCCGTTTTTTTCCGTTGCAGAAAAGAGATCCCTTCCCCCCGCTTGAGACCATTAGGCTTCCTACTGTGCTTGCTGTAGAGAATGTCATTATCAACTCCATAGCCAACTCACTCATTCAGACTCCTAACTGAAAGAGTTTCATGGGCAAGCTAGGGTTTCTATGTAATTAAGTGTAATGCCAAACTGATTAGCTAAGAGAATCCCTTTCCAGTTTTCCTTGCTAGGTCCAATAGGCTGTTAGAAAGCGTTTGTTTACCTCAGTAAGAGATTTTATTCTATAACAACTTTTATGAATCATGAAATCCTAGAACCTGAGGGTGACTGCTATGAGCAGAAATCTCACTCACCGGCCTAAACGACGAGCAAACACTCGAACGTGAGAGCAAGGGATCACCCAAGGAATGGACGAGCTCTAGTAAGCATAGCCAGGGGAGTCTCTTGGAGGAAGATTCAATCATTAATATTCGTGGAACCCTTATGAGTTGTATCCGAAGACATGGAAAGGGATGGATCTTTCTCCCCTTTCTACGATTCTGAAGAGTCAAGCAAATTTCTTAAGATCATGACAACCCTTAGTCAGAGCACAGACTAAGCTCTGAAACCCTTCAACGAGATGAGATCTTAGAAGGTGTTAAATCAGTCTAAATTTAGTTGCACATGATTAAAGATAGAGAAGACATGAATTGATGAAGTGTGAAAGGCATCATATTGATGAAATGTGAAAGGCATCATATTTATATTAAGAATGTGAGTTTTTCAATATCAGTTACTTACAAACATAAATTTAAAGAAAAATATGGTAGAAAATAGAGAATGAATATGTCAAGCCACTGGTCGCAATCTCTTGCTTCCTTTGGCTTGTATAGTGGTTGCTTCACGACGATTGCAATGGAGGCCGGTGGTGCTTTCTCTCTTTTTAGAGATGAAAGTTGAGTTGTCACTCAAAGTACTTCAAAGATAAGCTCAAGAGGTAGGAGGAAATGGTGGAAATATGGAGACTTTTCGGCAGAGTTTCGACCAATTTATTGGAATAAAATCACACACTTTTAACTTTAATTTCAATGGGCTATTTATAGACATCAAGAGAGAAGCTTCTTTGCCTCTTTCCAATGATACACTGACACCTTTGCATTTAATTTCACATTACAAATTCAATGGTTTTGCTGCAAATGACTCAAATTAACTAACAATTTGTGTTTTGATTTGACTTCCACAGCCCATGCGTTTTGCTGTTCTCTTTCATGTTGTTTGCTCAACGCGTAGTCCTCTGGGCGCAAGATTGAGCATTGATTTGATCACTTTCCATGTGTTCATAGTTGCAACTTTTGTTCCTTGGTTGATTTTTGCTCCATTTCATTCAAATCCTCCGTTCAAAGATGTTAGATTTTATAAATTTCAAGATTTATGGGTTTTTACCACATGAACGCAAGGTGTGATTATCTACAAGAATTTCATGTCAAGTTAGTGTTTTTTCCTCTAATTTTTTCTAATTATTCTTAAATAAAAAGATATAGTAACTTGTATTTTTACAAGTTATCATCCATGATTTGCCCCAGATGTTTTGACCATTTATAACTTCACAATAGTCTCACATGCTAGAATTACCTTTCACTAAACTGGAAATTTGGAGGGTAGTTTGCTCTCAAACAAGTCTCCAGGCCCTGATGACTGCACTTTAGAATCCTATAAAAAAATCTTGGTACATCCTCAAGGACGACTTAATGAGGGTGTTCCAAGATTTTTTCTATCGTTAACGCCAACCTTAATGAGACTTATATATATTTTATTCTTGAAAAATTTGATGCTAGTCGGTGATTATAGACCTATTAGTCTCACAACAGGTGTATACAAAACCTTGGCTAAAGTCCTACAGACTCAAAAGGGTTCTTCCAACCATCATCTCTGAACACCAATCGACCTTTGTGGATGGTAGACAAATCCTTGATGTCTCACTTAATACTAATGAGCTCATTGATGACTGGAAGATGTAGGACAAAAAGGGCATTGTGATCAAACTTGATAAAAAGAAGGCTTTCGATATTGTGGACATTGTGATCAAACTTGATATTGAAAAGGCTTTCGATACTGTGGATTGGGCTTTCCTAAACTTTGTTCTTCAGGCTAAAGGCTTTGGAGACCTCTGGAGGAAATGGATTAGGGTATGTTTTTCTTTAGCAAACTTCTCTATCATTATAAATGACCGTTCTCATGGTAAAATTTGTGCCTTAAGGTGCATTAGATAAAGGGACCCACTATCAACTTTCCTCTTTAACATTATTATAGACATCCTTAGTAGGCTATTGACCAAGCTGAATTGGACAAGAAGATTCAGGATTTTGATATGGGAAAAGACGGTTTATCCATCAATCATCTACAATTTACAGATGACACTATTCTCTTCTCAACATATAGTGCCGAGTACATAAAAAACTTATTTGACATAATCAACACTTTTGAATCATGCTCAGGCTTATCCATCAAAGAAATTATGGGTATTAATCTTGACTCTACTGAGACACATCGTATTGCAAATCTATATGGATGTAAAGTTGGATCTTGGCCTAACTCATACCTTGGGCTTCCTCTGGATGGTAAACCTAGAATCCTCTCATTTTGGACTCCGATTGTCGAGAAAATTGAGTGGAGAATCAAAACTTGGGCATCCTCTTTCATTTCAAAAGTGAGAGGCTTACCCTTATACAAGCCACCTTAAGCAACCTCCCTACATATTACCTCTCTTTATTCAAGCTATCTAGCAAAGTTGTTCCATGATCGAGAAGTTCTTTCATGATTTTCTTTGGAAAAGGAAAAGATGATGGTTCTAATATGCACCTTGTTAGTTGGGATAAAACTACCTCTCCTCTTGATTTTGGTGGGTTGGGTATCACTACCCCAAAGCTGATGAATGAGGACCTTCTTGCAAAGTGGATTTGGTGATATAGAGCGGAAAAACATGCGTTGTAGAGAAAGGTCATAGCAACTAAATTTGGATCCTCTGATCATGATAACAAAGCCGACTCTCGTTCTATGTCCATTGCCAAAGGACCATGGAAGGCCAGGTCTACCCTTCAAACTTTGGTGGATCATCATATTGCGGTGACGCTTGGTAATGGTCGTTCGATCTCATTTTGGTATGACTCATGAGTTGGGGTTGATGCCCTAAATCTCGTAGGGTTCTATAGTTTGTAAACAATGTATGAACAAACTCTTTATGTGATTAATAAAATATATGATATTTTATTCACATTGTCTATAAAATATGTGACATTTTAGTTTCATTAACCACAAACCAATAAACTAACATCCAAGGTTATATTTGTAACTTAAATATGTATATGGAGACATACGGGTGGATCATGTTTAAGGGATAACCTAAATGGTCTGTAGTATATGGATAATGTTGGGTGCCTTATCTTGGTAACACTACGAGCATGGCCCGCTTTATAGGTGTTATAATTGTTGTAAAGTACTACAAATGATCTGATCTTAATCATTCATGTATTAGACATACAAGCGGGGATATTCTATAAAAAGAAGTTTGTATAAGACCGGACCATGAAATATTTAGTCTCATTATATAACACTGTTCATAATAGAGACTTATATTTCACTAGGGTGACCATAGGTGACATGACCTGAATCCTGAGTGAGTTGTGAATCTTGCCTATGAGGGTAGTCCTTTGATTTGTATATGTGAGAGTGGCAGATTGCCGACTCAACAAGCCTATCATTTTGGGGATTCGTTTAATTGGGGAGCTGGGAACACAGCTATACAAGATAAAATTCATTCATTCCCCGAAGCAGGGGTAAGTAGATAAATTGCTCTCTTAAGGGATGAGTCCAGGTCTTGAACAATGTGGTGCCACACCCTCTCCTGGCTTGAGAGGGGTTTAGTCATAGTGTGACTATGATCTATTGTTCACTACAAGGGCAAAACGGTAATTTGGCTTAGCTGTACTTACGAGCAATTTGTGAAAGGACATCGTACTACTGATTTGTTATATCCAATGGACATAGAAATATATCTGTAGTGCGAAAAGTGCAACTGTCGGTCTTTAGTGAAGTGCCTGATAGTTAACAAATAGTGAATAATATAATTAAAGAGTTTAATTAATTATTCATGTTGTTGGGGTTGATGCCCTAAAGTCTCGTATCCTGTAGTTTGTAAACAGCTTATACGAACGCTTGTGTTGTATAATATATGATATTTACTTCACATATTATTTTTTGCTCAATTGCATGTTTTCTTTTCTTTACCACAAACCAATAAACTTAAAATCCCTGGTTATTTGTATGTAATTGGAGCATGTATGTGGTGACATACAAGTGGATCATGTCTTGAGTGATAACAAAAATGGTCTGTAGTATATGGATATAGGAGGGAAACCTTATCCTGGTAACGCTACGGATGCGGCTCGCTTTGTGGAATGGCCACAAGTGTTGTGACTTGTCACAGATGGTCTGATCCTGATCATTCGTGTTGGGGACATGCGAGCGGGGGCATCCTATATAAAGAGTTTGTATAAGACCTGACCACGAAGTGTTAACGTCTCGTTATATAACACCGTTCATGACAGAGACTTCACTTCACTAGGATGACTATAGGTAACATGACCTCAATCTTGAGTGAGTTGAGAACTCCTGCCATTGAGGGTGGTCCTTTGATTTGTATGGGTGCGAGTGGCCAGGTTACCGGTTCAAACCTACCATTTTGGGGATTCATCTAATTTAGGAACTGGGAACTAAGCTACACAAGATGAAATTCACTCCTTCCTCGAAGTAGGGGTAAGTAGATAGATAGCTCCCTTAAGGGCTGATTCCCGGGCTTGAACGATATGGCGCCACACACCTTCTCTTGGCCTGAAAGGTGTTCACACATAGTTAGAATATGTTGTATTGTTCATTAGAGGAATCAGTGGTACTTAAGGAGTGAGATGTAACTACAAGGGAAAAACGATAAATTGGCCCAACTATACTTACGAGCATCTGCGAAGGGTCATCATACTCATGATTGGTTATATCCAATGGACACAGAAATATATATGTGGTAATAAGTGTTTAGTTGTTGGTCTTTAATGGAATGTCTGACAGTTAACGGATGGTGGATCTCGTGGCTAAAGAGTTTGGTCAGCTATTCACGTATCGTTGGAGCTTCGAGCCACAGGTCCATTAGGTTCCCTGGGTAGCTTGGATAAAGTCTAGAATCAATGTTTGGGTTAATTTGAAATGTTCAAATTGACAAGAGAGAGTTGGATTATATATGATATAATTGAACTGGTTGATTATATATGATATAATTGACTAAATATATGAGATACATTATTTTGGAGAAAATGTGGATCACCTAAACGGGCTAGTTCCTAAACGATTGTTTAGCTTTCCTAAACGATCGCATAGTGTGTCGTGTTTCTAAACGATCGTCTACCTTTTACTAAATGATCGCTTAGTAAAACCTACACGATCGTGTAGCTTCTTCTAAATGATAAGCATTTAGCTATACGATAGCGTCCTTTTCTCTCCCACTTACTTATCGTCTACACGATTTGTTCTTCCTACTACCTTTACCAAACTCACCAAAGACCACACTTTGGGTTCTCACTCCGAGAATACCAAGCGCTCCATTTTGGTGGTGTCATCCCCGCTACATTCACTTGTTTATGACTGTTCGTATTACTGCCGTTCGTGTAGATGATCGTGTTGCTACAGCCAACTTGTTTGCTAGGCGATAGAGATCACGTAGAGGTCTTTCGTTGCATCAGAGTTTATCACTTGAAGAGGGTCTTCAACTAGTATGAGAACTCTTTCCCTTCATATTTTTATTGTGTGAAGCATGCCTTTAATTAGTGTAAATTTCATAACTGTTTATTAGAATGTATATGTTGTATTTCGGTCATGGTGAAATCGGAAAGATCCGAATGCGCTCATGGATGCTCTTCGTTAAGAGATCCTTCACTTAAACCTTTTACGTTTCTCCTAAATAGTTCACATCGTGAGATCTACCCTCGGCCTCGAGGCACCTTTGGCGTGTGCCCTTAACGAATGGTGTTTGGGTAGGTCAATATCAAGGTGGATGGAGAGAGTGTTCATAGTAAGTGGGAGTGGGAAGTGCGACAGCATATCCCTCGGTCTCCCTTGTTAGGTTGAATAAAGTTACTGTGCATTGCCTCGAGGCACCCTAGGAGTGTCCTTCTCAAAGGTGGCAGGTTTGCGAGTTTCTTTATTTGATCTTCTGTAAGAGGATAAGGTAACTCCTAATCTGCTTCTTTCCTACGGTAGGCTCATTAAGGCGGGGTTTTGGCACCGAAAGCGAGGGGTTCGCTCACACTTACGCGGAATTGTTAAAGGTTAACAGTTCTAGACCAAAAAATGGTGGCTGTTAGGTTCAGTTTCAAGAGTTGGTTCTGCTTAATGGTTGAGAATGTCTCATCCCAGTGAAGGGGCATCTCACCCCACCGATGATGTTTGTCCTGCCTCACTGGGGCATCATTGCAAAATAGAAGTCTTTAACTTAGGGTACTTAAAACTATTTTGCAAAACTGATTGGTTTAAAAGTGGTTTAGCAAAATCTAATAAAATTTTGTCCGTACTTTTAGCAACAACTTTTTTTCAAAATGGCAACAGCCACGTTGGCTTTGTTAAGCGCCTATAATTGACTGGCAATAATTTTGCAACATGGAAACATATGACTACAACGATCCTAATCATCGAGGATCTCATATTCGCTCTCATGGAGGCCTGTCCTCCCATTCCAGCTCCAAATGTCGCTCGAAATGTTTGGGAGGCGTACGAGCGATGCACAAGGGCGAATGAGAAGACCCGAGCCTATATCTTGGCAAGTTTTTCTAAAGTCTTGGCCAAGAAACATGAGCCTATGGTCTCAGTGCGTGAGATCATGGAATCCCTGTGGGGGATGTTTAGACAACCATCTGAACAGCTTATACATGAGACTCTTAAATATATATTCAACTCCAAAATGGAAGAAGGCACATCTGTTCGTGAACATGTGCTTAACATGATGATCCACTTTAATGTGACGGAGTTAAATGGGTCTACCATCGATGAGGCAGCCAGGTTAGCATAATCCTGCATTCATTGTTGGAGAGCTTCCTGCACTTTGTTAGTAATGTGATTCTTAACAAAGTGAAATATAACCTTACAACTCTCCCCAACGAGTTGCAGACCTACCAATATTTACTGAAAAGTAAGGAGAGGAAGAAGGGTGAGACAAATGTTACTTCATCCTCCAAGACGTTCCATAGAGGTTCGACCTCAAGAATGAAGTTTGCACCTTCTACTTCTAAATCTACAAAGGGGAAGAAGAAGAAGGGTGATAAGGGAAAAGGGAAAGCGCCTGCTAACCCACCGCCTGTTGCCCCCAAGGGGGCGTCCACCGGTTGAAAAGGAAAAATGTTTTCATTGCAACTAGAATGGACACTGGAAGAGGATCTGTCCTTAGTATCTGAAAGAGAAGAAAGCAGCCAAGGCTAAAGCTAAGGCCGATAAAGGTAAATATGATTTACTAGTTCTTGAAACTTGTTTAGTGGAGAATGATGATTCAACTTGGATAATTTATTCGGGTGCCACTAACCACGTTTGTTCTTCTTTTTAGGGGATTAGATCTTGGTGACACCTGGAGACTGATGAGATGATGATGCGAGTAAGCATCAGGCACGTCGTCTTAGCTATGGCAGTGGAGGAGCTCCAGTTAGCTTTACAGAATAGGTTTCTCATTTTAAATGATGTATATATTGTTTCTGAACTAAAGAGGAACCTTATTTCTGTAAAGTGCTATCTCTTTTAATGTGGATAAAGTATTTATTCATAAAGATGGTGTTTTTATTTGCATAGCTAATCTGAAATCTAATTTATATGTGCTAAGGTTGTTAGCCATTAATTCCCTCCATAATACTGAATTATTTAGAACTGTTGTAACTCATTCAAAACGTCGACGTATTTCTTCAAAAGAAAATGCCCATTTTTGGCATCTACGTTTAGGGCAGATCAATCTCAATAGGATTGAGAGATTGGTGAAGAATGAAGTTCTAAGTGAGTTAGAAGAAAATTCTTTACCAGTGTGCGAATCTTGCTTTGAAGATAAGATGACTAAACGGCCGTTTACTGGAAAAGGTTATAAAGCCAAAGAGCCTCTTGAGTTAGTACATTCTGACCTTTGTGCTCCTATGAATGTGCAAGCCCGAGGTGGCTATAAGTATTTTATCAGTTTTACTAATGACTACTCTAGGTACGGGAATGTTTATCTTATACAACAGAAGTTTGAATCCTTTGAAAAGTTCAAAGAGTTCAAGGCTAAAGTTGAAAACGCATTGGATAGACGAATTAAAACACTTCGATTGGATCGAGGTGGAGAGTTTTCGGACTCGGTATTCCAGGATTATTTTATAGAAAAAGAAATCGTTTCCTAACTCTCAGCGCCAGGTACACCTCAACAAAATGGTGTAGCGGAGAGGAGAAATAGGACCTTGTTGGACATGGTTCGCTCGATGATGAGTTACGCTTCCTTACCGGACTCGTTTTGGGGTTTTGTAGTGGAGACTACGGTATACATACTCAACTATATTCCCTCCAAGAGTGTTGTGAGAACACTTTTGGATTGTGGAATGGGCGTAAAGCGAGTTTACGTCACTTCTGCATTTAGGTTGCCCTGCACACGTGCTTGAGGCTAATCCCAAGAAGTTAGAACCACGGTCGAGGTTATGCCTCTTTGTAGGCTACCCCAAAGGTACACAAGGGGTTATTTTTATGATTCGATGAAAAATAGGGTGTTTGTTTCAACGAACGCTACTTTCCTGGAAGAGGATCATATAAGGGAGCACATTCCACGAAGTAAAGTCGTGTTGCATGAGCTTTCCAATGAAACTACTGAAACTTCAACAAGAGTTGTTGAAGAGCTTGCTACATCAACAATAGTTGTTGATAAGAGTTCATCTAGTAGGTCAGTTCCACCTCAAAAGTTAAGGGAACCTCGATGTAGTGAGAGGGTTGTGAACCCACCCATTCACTATCTGGGTTTCACGGAAATCCTTGCTATGGTAGCGATGGTGACGTTGAGGATCTGTTGTCTTATCAGAAGGCAATGGGGGATGTTGACCAGGATGAATGAGTCAAGGTCATGGATCACGAGATGGAGTCAATGTACTTCAACTCAGTATGGGATCTTGTAGATCAACTTGATGGGGTAAGACCTATAGGTTATAAATGGATCTACAAGCGCAACCGAGTTGCTGATGGGAAGGTATAGACCTTCAAGGCTCGACTTGTGGTAAAAGGTTATACCCAGGGTAGAGAGAGCCTACTATGAGGAGACTTTCTCACCTGTTGCCATGTTAAAGTCGATCCGCATCCTCCTGTCCATTGCAACTTATTATAATTATGAGATCTGGCAAATGGATGTCAAGACGGCCTTTTTGAATGGCAATCTTGTGGAGACCATTTACATGGTGCAACCCCAAGGATTCATAGCCCAAGGTCAAGAGCAAAAGGTTTGCAAACTAAATCGGTTCATTTATGGGCAAAAACAAGCGTCTCAATCTTGGAACATACGATTTGATACTGTGATCAAATCGTATGGCTTTAACCAAAACATTGATGAACCTTGTGTCTACAAGAAAATTATCAACACTTCAATAGTCTTCTTAATGTTGTACGTAGATGATATACTACTCATTGGCAATGATGTAGGTCTACTGACTACAGTTAAGAATTGGCTAGCGACCCAATTCCAAATGAAATATTTGGGAGAGGCTCAGTTTGTTCTAGGTATACAGATCTTTCGGGATCGTAAGAACAAAGTGCTAGCACTGTCTCAGGTATCATACATTAACAAGATGTTGCTCAAGTACTCAATGTAGGACTCCAAGAGGGGCCTACTGCCTTTCAGGCATGGAGTCACTTTGTCTAAGGACATGTGTCCTAAGACGCCTCAAGAGGTTGGGGAGATGAGACGGGTCCCATATGCATCTGCCTTTGGCAGTTTGATGTAGCGATTCTCTGTACTTGTCCAGACATCTGCTACGCTATGGGCATAGCCGGTAGGTATCAGTCTAACCTAGGTCAGGGTCACTGGACCGTAGTGAAGACCATCCTCAAGTATCTTTGGCGAATGAGGGACTACATGCTCGTATATGGTTCTAGGGATTTGATCCTTACAGGATACACGGATTTTGACTTTCAAACCAATAAGGACTCTTGCAAGTCCATATCAGGGTCAGTCTTTACTCTTAATGGAAGAGCTGTAGTGTGGCAAAGCACTAGGCAAGGGTGCATCGCCGACTCCACTATGGAGGCGGAATACGTAACGGCTTGTGAAGCTACTAAGAAGGTCGTCTGGCTCAGAAAGTTCTTGACATAACTGGAAGTTGTTCTAGATATGTCTAGGCTTATTACCCTCTAATAATAGTGGAGTAGTGGCAAACTCCAAGGAGCCGAGAAGTCACAGGAGTGGCAAACACATAGAGCGGAAGTATCATCTGATCCACGAGATAGTGCATTGAGGGGACATGATCATCATGAAGATCGCTTTGGAGCATAATGTTGCTGACCCATTTACGAAGGCTCTCACGGCTACAGTATTTAAGGGTCACCTACGGAGTGTGGGTCTACAGGATCACCCGCGGCTGAATAGAGTAAGTGGGAGATTTTCTTGTACTGGACTTTTATGCCCTAGTTTATTGTTATGTACTAGTTTCATGTACACCCCACTTCGCTTTACGACAAGTGGGAGATAGGTGGAGTTGATGCCCTAAAATCTCGTGTTCTGTAGTTTGTAAACAACTTGTATGAACACTTGTGTTGTATAATATATGATATTTACTTCACATCTTGGTTTTTGCTCAATTTCATGTTTTATTTTCTTTACCACAAGCCAATAAACTTAAAATCCCTGGTTATCTGTATGTAACTCAAGCATGTATATGGTGACATACAAGTGGATCATGTCTTGAGTGATAACCAAAATGATCTGTACTATATGGATATAAGAGGGAAACCTTATCCTGGTAATGCTACGAATGCGGCCCGCTTTGTGGAATGGTCACAAGTGTTGTGACTTGTCATAGATGGTCTGATCCTGATCATTCGTGTTAGAAACATGCGAGCGGGGGCGTCCTATACAAAGAGTTTGTATAAGACTTGACCACGAAGTGTTAACGTCTTGTTATATAACATTGTTCATGACAGAGACTTCACTTCACTAGGATGACCATAGGTAACATGACCTCAATCCTGAGTGAGTTGGGAACTCCTGCCATTGAGGGTGGTCCTTTGATTTGTATGGGTGCGAGTGGCCAGGTCGTCGATTCAAACCTACCATTTTGGGAATTCGTCTAATTTGAGAGTTGGGAACTCAGCTATACAAGATGAAATTCACTCCTTCCCCGAAGCAGGGGTAAGTAAGTAAATACCTCCCTTAAGGGCTGATTCTGGGGCTTGAACGATGTGGCGCAACACACCTTCTCTTGGCCCGAGAGGTGTTCACACATAGTTGGACTATGTTGTATTGTTCATTAGAGGAATCAGTGGTACTTAAGGAGTGAGATGTAACTACAGGGGCAAAACGGTAAATTGACCCAGCTGTACTTACGTGCATTTGTAAAGGGTCATCGTACTCATGATTGGTTATATCTGATGGACACAGAAATATATATGTGGTAATAAGTGTTCAATTGTTGGTCTTTAGTAGAATGTCTGACAGTTAACGGATGGTGGATCTCGTGGCTAAAGAGTTTGGTAAGCTATTCACGTACCGTTGGAGCTTCGAGTCATAGATCCATTAAGTCCCCTGGGTAGCTTGGATAAAGTCGAGAATCAGTGTTTGGGTTAATTTGAAATGTTCAAATTGACAAGAGGGAGTTCGATTATATTTGATATAATTGAACTGATTGATTATATATGACATAATTGACTAAATGTATGAGATACATTATTTTGAAGAAAATTTGGATATAAATATGATTTATATCAAGTAGAGGAGAAATTACTATAGTACATATATGATATCAAACTATAGGATAAAAATATAATATGATTATATTTATTAATTATTTAATTGATTAATTATATGAAAATTGGCCTAAAATTTCTATCGGACATGCGTTAGTGGGAGCAGCCACTTCGGTTATAGTAACCGAAGAATAAAATGAAAATTAGTTTCATTTTACAAAGGTTCGGAAAAATTGGCATCAGTGTAGAAACGTAAACGATCACATAAGTCGAGAGCCTATACGATAGTCGCTCAGTGCCTAAACGATCGCATACCTCGCGCTTAAATGATCGCACGCTAGTTGCTAAATGATCGCATAGTATGCGTGTTTTCTAAACGGTCGTCTACCTTTTACTAAAAGATTGCTTAGTAAAACCCATACAATCATGTAGCTTCTTCTAAACGATAAACGTTTAGCTATACGATAGCTTCCTTTTCTCTCTCACTTGCTTACCGTCTACACGATTTATTCTTCCTTTTACCTCTACCAAACTCACCAAAGACCACACTTCAGGTTCTCACTCCGAGAATACCAAGGGCTCCATTTTGGTGGTGTGTCCCTGCTGCATTCACTTGTTCGTGTTGCTGCCGTTTGTGTAGACGACCGTGCTACTGCAGCTGACTTGTTTGCTGGGCGATAGAGATCATGTAGAGGTCTTTCACTGCATCAGAGTTCATCACTTGAAGAGGGTCTTCAACTAGTATGAGAACTCGTTCCCTTCATGTTTTTATTGTTCAAAGCATGCCTTTAATTAGTGTAAATTGCATAATTGTTTATTAGAATGTATATGTTGTATTTTTGTCACGGTGAAATCGAAAAGATCCGAATGCGCTCATGGATGCTATTCGTTAAGAGATCCTTCACATGTACCGTTGGAACTTCAAGCTACAGGTCCATGAGGTCCCCTTGGTAGCTTAAAAGGATTTAGTTGATAATCAATTTTTGGGTTAGTTTGAATTGTTCAAATTAATAGAGGGATTCAATTATATATGATATAATTAAATTGTTTCAATTATATATGATATAATTGTCATAATGTATTTGATAAATTATAACGTAATGGAAGGAAATATATATTTGAATGAGATTCAAATATATTTTTCTATGAATGAGATTCATTGTTGTTAAATTTAGTATAAATATGATTTATATTAAATATCATATAAAAGAGAAAACAAACTATAGTTTATATTGTATGTGATACAATATTAAAACTATAGGTTATATGTTATATTTGATATAACATGTAATTTAATATAAATATAATATGATGAGTTAGTTATTATATTTATTTATATTATATTATTATTATTTGAATAATAAGGCAACTCCCTTCCCCATCTTTTCTTTCCACCCACTTTAGTGGGGTGGTTATTGTTTTATGGCAAAAGGAATAAAAGGAAAAATGTTTTTTCTTCTTTCTTAACGATTTGGCTGAACGATTGAGAGAGAGTTACATAAAAGTTTTGTGAGTTCTTGTATGATACTTCTCAATCTTCTTTTCCTCTACCTTAATACTTATCCCTCCTAACCAAAATAATCAGAGCCCATCACTCCTGGGTTCTAACACTAAGAATACCGAGGACTCCATTATGGTTGTGTCCGAGTTTCTGTTCAAGGTTTCGTTGAAGAAGGTCTTCAAGAGGTTCGTGACTGTTCGAGTGATTCGTGAAGAAAAGTTCTTCAAATGTGATATTTCTTGAACTTATTTCTTGTAAAAGCATGCTATAATTTAACTTTAAATGCATATCTGTTGTATATTTACTGTAAATTTTGTATTCGATGATTTATGGAATTTGGTTGATCCATTTTCGCCCAAGGTTCTCCTCAAAAGAGTGCCTTCAATTGGTATCAGAGCCAGGTTGTAGGTTTCTGATTCCCAATTCCATTCTTGTATTGAATCGTTTACAGTACTGGTGGATTTTATAATATGCATTGCGTTTATATGATAAATATTTATTGATGTATTATTGATGGATGTTTCGCGATTGAAATCTTCGTAATCTCCGTTTAAGGCTTTCCTTTTTTTACAAAGTTAGTTTGTAAAGGGCCCCTGCATTTTTGGGCATTATATTGCAATCGAGTCTGTAAATTTGTTAGTTTTGAGTTGCTCGTGGGGCTTCAAAGAAGGGTTACAGATCGGAGTTTCGATGGAGAAGACGAAATAGAGGTTATCGCATCGTGTAGCTAGAGCTAAATGATCGGATAACTTTTGTTATGCAATCGTGTAGAGTTTGCTACATGATCGTGTAGCATTTGCTAAGCAATTGCACAGCTAAAGCTACGCGATTGTGTAGGTTTTGCTACACGATCGTGTTGCATTGGCTACATGATCGCATAGGCTCTCGCTTGCTGGACGATCGCGCGATATTGGATACTCGACACATCCTTGCGTGCTACACGTTCGTGTAGTATATGTTACTCGATGCATGGATGCATACTACACGATTGCATACACTTTCATGCTCATCACATAGTCATTTGCTATGCGATCGCATAGACTCGACGCCTAGCTGCTTGAGGCATAATGCGTTTGCTACACAATCAACTGCAAGGTGTTCTTTGTGGACGGTTCGAGGCGACCAATTCAAGACCCAGTTCACTTGTTCTGAACATGTTCGCTCAATTTTTGTAATAGTTAGCCTTTTAATTTCTTGTTTAGAGAGTTTCTATCCCGGTCCATCAACTTTTAGTTTAAATATACATGTGATGTATGTTTTATTATATGTCATGATGTATGTCATATAGTTTTAAAAACCCACTAGGTTATGCATTTACTTCCATGCATCATTTTATATTATAAGTGTTATAATATAGTAGTATGCATGATTTAAATTACATAAAGTATGCTCATGCATCATATAATATAAGAGTTATAGTATATGTATACATGCATTATAGCATATCCATGCATCATTTTATAAGTGTTATAATATAAGGTTGAATGGTTGTATGGATTGTATGCTATAGCATGGTTTATTACTTAGTTATATATTAGTAATGAATGAACATTGCATGAAGCATGACATTACCTTAGGTTAATTTATAAATGTTATAATTAACTTATGTATGCCTATCATGTAATGGTTGGTTTTAATTGTTTCATTTACTTATAATTGTTATAATAAATGAAATTAGAATTAAAATCAATAATAAAGAGTTGCATGCAAACTTTAGGCTATAATCCTTTTTTTAAATTGTTTTAAAATATGATTGAGATAGACCTAAGATCACGTTTCTAATAAAATTAGAAATCTAAGTGTAATCTTTTAAATCGGTTTAATAGGATTAAATTAATTCCTAATAAAAGATTAATATGTAACAGATGTATCTATAAGGGACCTTTTGTCTAAGGCGGGTTCTGGCTAGGTTGGGGTATTTAAGTCGATGCAAACGTCGTACCCCTGCCTAGGAACCTATATGAAAAGGTGAATTAGATATATTTGTTACATGCATGCAAGTTTGATGAAAGTCTATTAAAGAGTTTAATGAGACTTGAATCAAAATTGTTTAATCATCAAAGACAAAAGTTGTTTTTTAGCAAATTAAACAAACACTTAGATAAAATCAGTAGCTGGATTTTCTTAAGTTAATTAACCCTAGGTAGAACACTCAGTGGGAGGAAAATGGGGTATATGATACTTCATTCTTGCCTCTGTACATTTCTCCCTAAAAGTTCACACCATGAGATCTACTCTCGGCCTCGAGGCACCATGGGTGTCCTCTTACGGGTGGCATTTGGGTAGGTCAATACCAAGGTGAATGAAGAGAGTGTTTATAGTAAGTGGGATCAGGATATGTGACAACACATCTCTTAGTCTCTCTCATTAGGTTGAATAAAGTTTCATGCATCGCCTCGTGGCATCATGGGTGTCCCCCTAAAGAATGGCTGTATTGCATGATGCTTTATTTGATCTTTAGAAATGGATAGGGTTACACTTACATAGAATTGTTAAGAATGTTAACAAATTCTGGACTGAACAATGGTGACTATTAGTTACAGTTACAAGAAGTTGCTTCTGCCTAATAATTGAGAATATCTTATTTCAGTGAAGGGGCACTCGATCACCCTACAATAACTTTTGTCCCACCCACTGAAGCATCATTGCAAAATAGATGTCATTTAGGGTATACTAGACTATTTTCCTAACACTTGATTAGTTTTCTTAAAAGTGGTTTAATGCAAATAGACTAAATTAAGTTTGTTCTTTTTCAGCAATTTAAAATGGTTATCGCTACTCTTAGTTTACTTGTCGCCGATAAATCAACTGACGAGAACTACGCTAGTTGGAAAATCAACACTATTTGAATCATCGATGACATGCATTTCGTCCTAATGGAGGAATGTCCTCCTATTCCACCTTCTAATGCTCCTCGAAACATTTAGAAAGCATACGAGCACTAGACAAGGGTAAACGAGAAGGCCCGAACGTATATCTTGGCAAGCCTTAATGAAGTCTTGGCCAAGAAGCGTGAGCCCATGCTCACCGCCCGTGAGATTATAGAGTCCTTGAAGGGAATGTTCGGACAACCGTCTGCACAGCTCAGGCACGACAGCTCAGTCTGTACATCTTCAATGCCCGTACGCAATAAGAGGTATCTGTTCGAGAACACGTTCTCAACATGGTGATCCACTTCAAGGTGGCGGAGATGAACAAATCAAGCATCGATGAGGCCAACCAAGTTAGCATTATTCTGAAATCTTTACCTGAAAGTTTCATGCACTTCCTTAGGAATGTTATTCTTAACAGGATTGACTACAACCTGACTACCCTACTCAACAAGCTATAGACTTTCCAATCCTTGTTGAAAAGCAAGGAGAAGAAGGGTGAAGCAAATGTTGCTTCATCTTCCAAAAAGTTTCACAAAGGGGAACCAAGTCTGTACCTTCTTCCTCTTGCACCAAAAAGTGGAAGAAGAAGAAAGGTGGAAAGGGGAAGGTTGCTGCTAATCCAAGAGTTGCTGCACCAAAGGATAGACAACCAGTTAGGGTTAACAAGGGAAAATGTTTCCATTACAACCAGAATGGGCACTGGAAGAGGAATTGCCCCAGATATTTGGCAGAAAAGAAGAAGGCCAAACAAGGTAAATGTGATTTGCTTGTCTTAAAAACTTGTATAGTGGAGAATGATGATTCTGCCTAGATTATTGACTCTGGGGCCACTAACCATGTTTGTTCTTCATTTTAGGGAATTAGTTCCTAGCGGAAACTTGATGCTGGAGAGATGAAGATGCGAGTTGGAACTGGGCACGTTGTCTCATTTGTGGTAGTGGAAGGTCTCCGGTTGACTTTATAGAATAAATTTCTTATTTTGAATGATGTATTTGTATTTCCTGAGTTAAAAAGGAACTTAGTTTCTGTAAAGTATTTATTAGAACATTATTATCAAATCAACTTTTCTTTCAATAAAGTGTTTATTACAAAGAATGGTGTTGATATATGTTCTGCAAAACTGAAAAAAAAAAATTTGTATGTGCTAAGACCGTTAGCAACAAATGCCCTCTATAACATAGAGATGTTTAAAATTGTTGTAACTCAACATAAAAGACTTAGAATTTCTCCTAAAGAAAGTGTCCAACTTTGGCACTCAAGACTAGGACACATTAATCTCAATAAGGTTGAGAGGTTGGTGAAGAATGAACTCTAAGTAAGTTAGAAGAAAATTCTTTACCTATGTGTGAGTCATGCCTTGAAGGCAAGATGACTAAAAGGCCTTTTACTAGAAAAGGTCATAAGGCCTAAGAACCTCGAGAGTTAGTACATTCAGACCTTTGTGGTCCGATGAATGTAAAAGCTAGGGGAGGTTATGAATATTTCATCACTTTTACTGATGATTATTCAAGATATGGGTATGTTTATTTAATGCAACATAAGTCTCGATCTTTTGAAAAGTTCAAAGAATTCAAGGCCGAAGTTGAAAATGCATTAAATAGAACGATTAAAACATTTTGATCTGATCGAGGTGGAGAGTTTATGGATTTGACATTCTAGAATTATATGATAGAACATGGAATAGTATCCTAACTCTCAGCACTTAGTACACCTCAGCAAAATGGTGTATCAGAAAGGAGAAATCGAACCTGTTGGACATGGTTCGGTCAATCATGAGTTACGCTTCCTTACCTGACTTTTTTTGGGGTTATAAAGTGGAGACTACAGCGTACATCCTGAACCGCGTTCCCTTCAAGAGTGTTACCAGAACACCTTTGGAGTTATGGAATGGTCGTAAAGCTAATTTACGTCATTTCAAGATCTGGGGTTGCCCAACACATGTGCTTAAGGGTAATCCTAAGAAATTGGAACCATGTTTAAGGTTATGCCTAATTGTAGGCTATCCCAAGGGAACAGAGGTGGTTATTTCTTTGATCCTAAAGAAAAGAAAGTATTTGTATCGAAAAATGCTACTTTTATTGAGGAAGACCATATAAGAGAGTACAGACCCAAAAGGGAAATCGTTTTGAATGAGATTTCCAAAGAAACTACTGAATCTTCAACAAGAGTTGTTGAAAAGTCTAGTACCTCAACAAAAGTTGTTGAAGTAGGTTCATCTACTAGGTCAAATCCACTTCAAGTGTTGAGGGAATCTTGACGTAGTGGGAGGGTTATAAACCCACCTATTCGCTATATGGGTTTAACTGAAATGCTAGCTATGGTAGCCGATGGCGAAGTTGAGGATCCATTGTCTTACAAGAAGGAAATGGAGGATGTTGACAGAGATGAATGGATCAAAGCCATGGATCTCGAGATGAAGTCTGTGTACTTCAATTCCGTATGGGATCTTGTAGATCAACCTGATGGGGTTAAACCTATAGGTTGTAAATGGATCTACAAGAGGAAATAGGGTGTTGATGGAAAGGTGCAAACCTTCAAGGCTAGACTAGTGGAAAAGGGTTACACCCAGGTTAAGAGAGTCGACTATGAGGAGACTTCCTCACATGTTGCCATGCTTAAGTCTATCCAGATCTTTCTATCCATTGCCTCATATTATGACTATGAGATTTGGCAATTGGATGTCAAGATTGCATTTCTGAATGGCAATCTTGAGGAGACCATTTATATGGTGCAGCTCGAGATATTCATAACCCAAGGTCAAGAGCAAAAGGTTTGCAGGCTTAATCGGTCCATTTATAGACTGAAACAAATATCTCAATCTTGGAACATAAGATTTGATACTACGATCAAATCTTATGGCTTTTATTAAAACATTGATAAGCCTTGTGCTTACAAGAAGATCATCAACAGTTCAGTAGTTTTTCTAGTTTTATATATAGATGATATCCTACTCATTGGGAATGATGTAGGTTTACTGACTATAGTTAAGAATTGGTTAGCGACCTAATTCCAAATGAAATATTTGGGAAAGACTCAGTTTGTTCTGGATATTTAGATCTTTTGAGATTGAAAGAACAAAATTCTAGCATTGTCTCAGACGTCGTTTATTGACAAGATGCTTATCAAATATTCAATGTAGAACTCCAAGAGGGGTTTATTTCCTTTCAGGCACAAAGTTACATTGTCTAAGGAACAGTGTCCTGAGACACCTCAAGAAGTTGAGAGGATGAGACGGATCCTCTATGCATCTGTCGTGAGCAATTTGATGTATGCGATTTATGTACTAGATCTGACATCTGCTATGCAGTGGGGATAGTCAGTAGATATCAATCTAATCCAAGATTAGATCACTGGATAACGGTTAAGAACATCCTCAGGTATTTACGGAGAACGAGGGACTACATGCCTGTGTATGGTTCTAAGGATTTGATCCTTACGGGATACATGGACTCTGATTTTCAGACTGATAAGGATTCTAGGAAATCCACATCATGATCAGTGTTCACTCTTAACGGAGGAGGAATAGTATGGCGAACACCAAGCAGTAGTGCATCGCTGACTCCACCATGGAGGCTGAGTATGTAGCGGCTTGTGAAACTGCTAAGGAAGTCGTTTGGCTCAGGAAATTCTCGACTGATCTGGAAGTTATTGCAGCATGTCAAAGCCCATCACGCTTTATTATGATAATAGTGGTGGGTTGTGGCTAATTACCGAGAGCCTAGGAGTCATAAGCGTGGCAAGCACATAGAGTGAAAGTATCATCTCATCCAAGAGATTGTGCATCGAGGGGATGTGATTGTCATAAAGATAGTTTCGGAGTACAATGTTGCTGATCTGTTTATGAAGGCCCTCATGGCTACAGTGTTTGAAGGTCACCTACAGAGTATGGGTCTATGAGACAGACCACTACTACACTAGGGCAAGTGGGAGATATTGTATTGGGTGTGTTATGCCCTAGTTTATTATTTGTGTACTTGTATTTTCATTATATTGTACACCCCACTAGCTTTAGGTCAAGTGGTAGATTTTTGAAGTTGAGGTCCTAAATCTTGTAGGGTTCTATAGTCTGTAAATAATGTATGACCAAACTCTTTATGTGATTAATAAAATATATGATATTTTATTCACTTTGTCTATAAAATATGTGATATTTTAGTTGCATTAACCACAAACCAATAAACTAACATCCAAGGTTATCTATGTAACTTAAACATGTATGTGGAGACATACGGGTGGATCATGTTTAAGTGATAACCTAAATGGTCTGTAGTATATGGATAAGGCTGGGTACCTTATCCTGGTAACACTACGAGTATGACCCGCTTTGTAGGTGTTACAATTGTTATAAAGTGCTGCAAATGATCTGATCCTAATCAATCATGTATTAGACATGCGAGTGAGGATATCTATACAAAGGATTTTGTATAAGATTGGACCACGAAATGTTTAGTCTCATTATATAACACTGTTCATAGAGACTTACATTTCACCAGGATGACCATAGATGACCATAAGTAACATGACCTGAATCCTGAGGGACTTGTGAACTCCTGCCTATAAGGGGTGGTCCTTTGATTTGTATGGGTGAGAGTGGTTAGACCGTCGACTCAACAAGCTTACCATTTTGGGGATTCGTCTGATTGGGGAACTGGGAACACAACTACATAAGATGGAATTCACTCCTTCCCCGAAGCAGGGGTAAGTAGATAAATTGTCCCCTTAAGGGTTGATTCCAAGTCTTGAACAATGTGGCGCCACACCCTCTCCTAGCCCGAGAGGGGTTTAGTCATAGTGAAACTATGATCTATTGTTCATTAGAGAGATCAGTGACACTTAAGGAGTTGGATGTAACTACAGGGGAAAAACAGCAATTTGGCCTAGCTATGCTTACGAGCAATTTATGAAGGGTCATCATACTGTTGATTGGTTATATCCAATGGACACAGAAATGTATCTGTAGTGCGAAGAGTGCAGCTATCATTTTTTAGTAGAGTGCCCGAAAGTTAACGAATGGTGTTTAATTACATTATTCATGTACAGTTGGAGCTTCAAGCTACAAGTCCATGAGGTCCCCTTGGTAGCTCAAAAGGATTTAGTTGAGAATCAGTTTTCGGGTTAATTTGAATTGTTCAAATTAATAGATGGATTTAATTATATATGATATAGTTAAATTGTTTCAATTATATATGATATAATTGTCATAACGTATTTGATATATTATATCTTAATGAGAGGAAATAAATATTTGAATGAGATTTAAATATATTTTTCTATTAATGAGATTCATAGTTGTTAAATTTAATATAAATATGATTTATATTAATGTCATATAAAAGAGAAAAGAAACTATAGTTTATATTGTATGTGATACAATATTAAAACTGTAGGTTATATGTTATATTTGATATAACATATAATTTAATATAAATATAATATGATAACTAACTTATCATATTATATTTATTTATTTATTTTATATTATTATTATTTTAATAATAAGGAAGGGAGTTACAACTCCCTTTCCCATCTTTTCTCTCCACCCACTTTAGTGGGGTGGTTATTATTTTATGGTAAAAGGAATAAAAGAAAAAAAATTGTTTTTCTTCTTTCTTAACGATTTGTAATTTGGCTGAACGATTGAGAGAGAGTTACAGAAAAGTTCTGTGAGTTCTTGTATGATACTTCTCAATCTTCTTCTTCCTCTACCTTAAGACTCATCCCTCCTAAACAAAATAGTCAGAGCCCACCACTCTTGGGTTTTCACCTTGAGAATACCAAGGAATCCATTATGGTTGTGTCCGGATTTCTATTTGAGGTTTTGTTGAAGAAGGTCTTCAAGAGGTTCGTGACTATTCGAGGGCTTCGTTAAGAAAGGTGCTTCAAATGTGATATTTCTTGAACTTATTTCTTGTAAAAACATGCTGTAACTTAACTTTAAATGCATATCTGTTGTATGTTTAAAGTGAATTTTGCATTCAATAATTTATGAAATTTGGTCGATTTGCTTCCTCTCAAGGTTCTCCTCAAAAGAGTACTTTCATCATGGACATGCTCTCATCCTCTTCATGAGGTCTTCCCCTATCTATTTTCCCTCTCCCTCACAAAGGAGGCTTCAGTTAGTGATTCGTGGAAGGTGACAGAGGGTTGTTGGGACCTTAAACTCTTAAGGAATCTTTATGAATTTGACATATGTGAGTGGTCGAACTCTCTGTTATTCTCTCTAATTACTAACCTCTACAAAGCGATGACAAATGGTAATGGACACTTTATCCATTTGAGATCTTCTCCATAAGCTCATTGATTGCTCATATGCAAAATATGTTGGGTTTTATGTCCTAAAACTCGTGGTTTGTAAACATCAAAACTTATTTTGAAAATTCAATAGGTTGTTATTGAAAATATGGATTGCTTATTTTGTTTTAGAAATCCAATAAATTAAAAGACTTATGACTGTTACATGAGTACGTGAACTTTATGTGGAGACATAAAAGTGGATCTGATTCGAGTAAATGATCTATAGTATATAATGATGTTGGGTGCCTTATTCTGGTAACACTATTGGATGCGACCTACTTTGTAGTTGTTACAAAGAGTTGTAAAGTGCTACAGACGATGTGATCTTAATTCATACATGTTATAACGTGAGGAGTAGGGACGTCCTGTGCAATGGGTTTGTACAAGATCAGACCACGAAATTAGTCACTCTTACTTTATAACGTTGTTTACTGTTTAAGACTAACTATTTCAAAGCGATGACCTCGGTAACTTGACCTTAATCCTGAGTTAACTATGAACTCCTGTTTATTTGGGATTATCCTTAGATTTGCATAGCATAGGCTATGAAGCACAGACACAGATACGGCTACACGATACGGATACGATCGGATACGGCGATTCATCAATTTCTAAAAAACTAAGATACGGATACGTCTAAAGATATGCTATTTTTTATATTTTTTTAATATATATATTTCTAAAAATGAAGATACTGATACATTGAAAATACATTTTTTTTTCCTTAAAAAAATATAGGATATAGATAAATTTTGCATACAAGTTAATAACAAATGCACAAAATAGAATAGAAACACTAAAGTACAATACAAAAAAAAGCAACATCTAAGATGTTGAAGTACAATAGTTAATAAAATGCAATAGAAAAGTGACTCATATTGCAAAAAGAAGAAGAAGAAGAAGAAGATTAGAGAGAGAAGTATGAAGATAAACGAAGAACTTATTGTTGAAGATATCCAAATGGTTTATATTTTGGTGGACTTTGTGGGGACTCAAATGTGAAGATGAAGATTATATGATTCTAGTTTAGGGTTTGGTCCGTTTTTTTTTTTTTTTTTCTTTTAGTTTTGGACTCAAGTAATGAGCTTTTTAAATAGGTTACCTAATTTTATATTGGAAAAAATTAGATGAGTTACTTGTCTTTTTCTTTAAAAAAAAAGTACACATAGAAATAGATACGTCAAATCACATGTCAGATACGTATCTGAAAAGTATTTGAAAGTATAGATACGTCAAATCGCGTGTCAGATACGTATCTGGGAAGTATCTAGAAGTATCGGTATCCGATACGTATCTAATACTGATTCTTTACCTCACATGAAGTATCTGTGCTTCATAGTGCATAGGTGAGGGTTGGCTCAATAGTGTCGGCTTAATAAACCTTCATTTCAAGAGTAAGATCAAGTAGATATCTGGGGACATAGGGTGTAATATGGAATTCACTCCTACCCACTTTCAGAGATAGTAGAGAGATTGTTCCCTTAAGTGCTGACTTTGGGTCTTAAACAAGGGACCCCACCCTCTCATTGGCCCGAAAGGGACTCGGTTTGTTGATCGAATCACAAATCAATTGTACATTAAAGGATTAGTAGAACTTAAGGAACAAGAAGTAATCTCGGGGGTAAAACAGATATTTGACCCAGCCATTATTACGAATAACCTGTGAAGGGTTAACTTACTAATCATGGTTATATCGAGTGGACATAATATATCTACAGTGAGGGGAGTGCAACTGTGGGCTGTAGTGGAGTGGCCCATTAGTTGACGAATGAGGGTTAATTTGATGCAAAGAGTTTAGCCAATTAATCTCGGATTGTTGAAGCCCATGATCTGTAGGTCCACAATATCTCCTATTAGCTCGTAAATAGATTAGCTTTAGAGTAGCATGATAAGTTAATTTGAAGCGATCAAATTAGAATTAAGGGAATTAGTAATTATATGAGATATAATTACGCGTTTAATTTTGGAATTAAACGGAATTGGAGAATTAATTAACATTTAAATATGATTTAAATATTAAATTTATGAAGGTGGAATTTGTGTAAAATTAATTTAATATTTGATACTAAATTAATTAGAATTAATTGAATTATTTAATTAATATTTATTATTAATTTTGTAAAATTAATAAAGTTTTTCATTTTTTGAAATCAAAGTTGTTTTTAGAAATCAATTTGGAAATTTTAAAATTGGAAAACAAAAATTTTGGAAATATGGATTTCTCCACTATCAACCAAGTTGCTCACTAAACATCCACTTGACTCTAGCTTCAATGCTCCAAGCATGAGCTGCATCTCATGTAATCTTCTTCTTTGCATGAATGTCCTGCAATAAATAAAGAAGATGGAAATGGAATTGAGGCATGCATCAGTTGAATTTTTATAGAAAAATTTGAGTTGAAGAAGGTGTTCTTCAAGTGGATGGTGCAGTGAGCTATTCTCCAAGTTCCCTTCATTCATGCTTATTTTGAGTCTCACAACTCAATCTAAAGCTCCAAGAGAATAGTAGAAAAGATCTTGAGGTGGTTCACAACGAGATTTGGAGAAGATTTGTAGCTGAAATCGTGATTCAAAGAGGCTCTACAAAAGTATTACTTGAAACCCTCTTATTATTGCATGACCATGCTTTATTAACAGCCAAAATTAATGAATTAGAATGCTTATTGATTCTTGTTGCTTTCGCTGCATGCTGATATACTCCTACAAAACATTCTTACACCAATGCTTCCGCTGGCCCTTTCAAATCCATTTGGTCTGACCATTACCCAGAAAGATCAATTTTTTTTTTAATGGGAGCTTGCGCATAAGGGCATTCTCACTCAAGACAAATTACAACACTCCTGTTAGAGTTGGCAAAAATCCCCGCAGGTACCTGCCCTGATCGGGGTGAGGAATTCCTTGTTTGACCGGGGACGGGGAGCATATCCCCGCCCCATCCCAAATATATATATATAAACAATAGCTTTAAGTTTAGGCTACTGTTTTTATTTTTTTTATTTTTTTATTTTATTTCATAATATTGGTTTTTATTTTTTTTTTATTTTTTTTAATTTTATTTCATAATATTGTTATATATATATATATATAACAATAGCTTTAGCTATTGTTTTTATTTTTTTTATTTTATTTCATAATATAATTAACTTTAATTTTTTTATTAAATTTTAAAATAAAGAAATGTTAAAATATTGTTTATTATTAAGTTAAATAAATAAAACAATAATAATACTAACTTGTTACCTAAAAAGTGTATCGTTTCAATAGAAATACAAAAAATTATTGGTTCTAAATAAAAAAATTAAAAAGAAAAACTAATGGGCAATGATTTTTTTCTCTGCAGGGACCCGATTCCCGAACGGGGATTCCTCAACCCCAACCCCAACTCCTCAAAATGTGGAATGGGGCGGGGATGGGGATTAAAAATCCTTGCGGGAACGGGAACAGGGAGTACATCCCTGACCCCACCCTGCCCCCATGTCCAACTCTAGTCGTTGTCCATCCTTGCCTATCTCCCCCAGTTGGTGCACCCTTTGCTAAAACGACAGCAAGACATAAAGGCACCTTTTTAACTCATGCCCTTTTTCTACAAAGTTTTGGAACCACAGTCTCATCGCTTTCAATTGGACATTGGTCTTCCCTCTGAACATTAGGTGCTTCCTATTCCTTATGATTGAGGGTCACCCTTTCAACGGTAGAAAGAGCCTTCTTTAGTTGCAACTTGTCAAAGCTTTTTTGTGGTTAGTTTGGATCAAACGAAACAACTACATTTTCAATGTTAAAGTCCAACACTACAACCTCTTTTTGGAGCATGTTATCTTCATTACTATCGTGTAAATTATCAAAATTATTCCATTTTTATAGTTTTAATTGTCTTTTGAGAGAACTCTTTTGTAACTCCATTAGTTCGAGGCTTCTCTTCCCCTTTATTGTAATTTCATACATCAATGAAATTGTTTCTTATCAAAATATATGGTTGTAATTAACCGGTTAGCAGGAACAACTGTCTCGTGTTCAAAAGAATAGGACGAAGAGTTTGTTGCCAAACGACGAAAGTGGAAAGACATTAAGAGAGACAGATTATTCCTTTATTCTAGGCGTACAACCTTGATACATGAAGATTTTTATCAGTAGGCTAGTTTATAATTGTAAGGTGGTCTTAATAAATAAGAAGGAGAAGAGCTAAGATTTCATAAAGGAAGTGAACATTATGCCCACGTTAATATTGTAATCTATTATCATTTTTTTAAAGGACAACGATGAAGTGCAACCTAATCTCATGCATTCCATTTTCTTATTGGTTAAAAAAATAATCTAATTTTTTATTAAAAGATAAGAAATCGTAATGGGTTGAAATTTAAATATGTTATTTTGTAGGTGTGTGACTCGTATTTGATATTTTGTAAATATGGCAAAAACTTCAAATATGGATTTCAAATTTTTTTTATTCCATATTTGCCATAAACAATCAATTAATAGAGAGAGAAAAGTGGTAGTTGGCGACTTGAAGAGTGGTGGTCGATGGAGGTAAGGGGAGAGGAGGTGGAACAGTACTAGTAGGTGAAAGAGAGATGTTGGAAAAATAAAGATAGAGAAAAAAGAGGCGATCGGATGTGCGATTATCGACGGAGGTAAACGAGGAGGAGGTGGTGTAGCGGCCAACGATAAATAGTGTGGAATAGTGTTGGTTGGTGAAAGAGAGATGTTGGGAAGAAGGGTCTATTGCAGCGAAGAAAAATAAGTACAAGTTTTCTCTTTTTCCTTTTCTTTTTCTTTTTTTATTTTTAATTTAAGTGTATCATTATATAATATATCAACTCAATTAAGTATGTCATTATTAAGTTTATCGACAACATATTAGTCAAGTATAACAGTCAAGTGTATCAAATTTATCAGCGGTTCAAATGAGTAAATGATTAACTAATTTATCAACAATTTATCAGTCAAATGCATCATTATCAAATCTATCAATAGTATAAACAGGTACATAGTTGACAAGTATATCATTATCAAGTATATTGATAGTACATCAGCTATATCAAGTGTATATCAGTAGAAGGCATTTATGACATTTTATATCCTTTTATATATAGGTTGAGTTTTGTTTTTGCCATTTTTGTAAATATATGGGCTATGAATCTAACTAATATAATTTGTTTTGCCCTGCAAGTGTAAAATATATATATATATATATATATATACACCACATACTAGATTTTTATGGGTGAATGGGTATTCGAAGATGCGTCCAACCAAGTTTCTTTTTTCTTTTTCTTTTTCTTTTTTTCCTTTTTTAAAAATAAAAAATTAGAGCATTGGAGCTATATGAGTTATATTTAAAAAAAGAAAAAAAAAAAATTTGAACCCTACACGAGTACATCTGTTTTGAAATCCTTGGGGCTGAATTTAGGATCAAAGTTAAGTTCATACTTAACAGGAGTGAAAAACATGGTAGCTTTCCGTATTCTCACAACAAAAATTACAGTCAGCCCTCATGCTTTGACCTTAAGAAACCCCTGTTGAGTCATTCCTTTCCTGAGGGTTTTGGGGGTTTAAGCCGGCGGTGCAACGACGAACGATTCCGCCACAACAAGCCTAGCGACACCATCACTGCCAGCTTCGAATCCGATTGCTCCTCCGGCACCAGCTAGGATGTCCACTTCGGAGTCGAAACTCCAAGACGCAGAATCAAAAGCCGCCGCCACTAAAACCCTGGAAGATCAACCACAATCGGGTTCCTCAAATCGGTCTGAGGAAAAATATTCCGAGGAATCAGCCCAATCAGGAAGGATTCCCGAAAGTGGAGGTGGAGATGAAGAAGGAGAGGATCTAGAAGAGGAAGAGGAGGGGGAATGTGGGTTTTGCTTGTTTATGAAAGGGGGTGGTTGCAAGGATAGCTTCATAGAGTGGGAGAAGTGCATTGAGGAGGCGGAGAAGAACAAGGAGGATATTGTAGAGAAGTGCTTTGAAGTAACCGGGGCTCTGAAGAAATGCATGGAGGCTCATGCGGATTATTACGAGCCGATTCTGAAGGCGGAGAAAATGGCAGAGGAGGAAGCGATTATTGAATTGGAGAAGGAAATAACTCCAAATGCTACCCAGCAAAATTCGAATTCCAAAGACCTGGAGGTAAATCCGGGTTCCGAGAATTTGGAAGAACAGAAGGCCTCTGCTGGAGGTAAGTGAAGTTGGTTGCTGCTCGTTAGATCTGATTCCTGAGGCGGAAAACATTATTTTTTTAGAGTATTTTAGTTTCTAGTCTATCTTTTAACAGGCTGTGGAAGATATCTTCCTTAAACTCTTTGTCTTAGTGCAACGGAAGCTGATAATTTTATCTCAAAGTATCATAGGAAAGAAGAGGTCTTACCTTTTTTGATTTAATTCAAACTTCTGAATAATTGTTTATGCCATTGTTGCCTAATATAATTTTTCACAATCATATTCCCTAATGCTGCCTTTGTCATTTAGATAAAGACTCCATCTGAATTCCCCCTTTCAGCTATAGTTGGAAACATAAGCAAAAATCATTTCCTATCACTTCATGTATGAACTGTGTTCTTAATAAGAACTTAATTTGTGAACTATATAACATGTGATTTTTTTTCCTTTTAGAAACTTTCTGGTTTGTATGTATGAAAATTGCATGGTTTAACTTTTCATCTGGACTTTGGAGAACTAATTTAATGATTTGTTGGTTTCCTGTTTATGGCATGGGAATTAAGCCTTGTAGACTGTTGAAAAGAGGTGTATTTGAAAGCTAACCATGTCTTGTGATTTGGAATTATAACTGTATCTTAGTTATAAGTTTTGTTTTTGGTTTCTATTTATTTGATGTCTTCTACCTCGTTAGGATTTAGGTGAAAGGATTGAGGCTGTTAGCATTTTCCATTTTCAGATTGGTGTGTTGTCTCCCTTTGTAGTGAACGATTCAATGTTGTTGGCAAGAGAAAATAGAATGCTGTTGTAATATGGTGTATGATTTGTTTTAGGAACGATCTGATCGTTCTTCATAGTACTCTTAGAACACTGGTGGGATAGAATTATCAGACTTTTAGTAGCTATTATTACGTCTTAGTGATAAATGATGTGCTTATGAATTTTAATTGTGTTTGGGGCTTACAATGCCCCCATTTCAGGATTTTATAGATCCTTTCCCATAATAGTTACTCACAAAAGCTTTTTGTATTTTAATTAAGAATGAAATGCACGAGGAAATTATTGACCACATATTGGTTTGAGATTTAGACTTTGGTTACAGGCTTCTAATGTATGTAATTGTCGAACTGGCATGAAAAAGTACCCTCCTTACCTTCAAAACCGTATGACTTAAGAAAAATTAATGATCATTCCAAAATAGTGAGGGCAAAATACTTGGAACCCTTAAGATGACATACGTAAGGATCAAGGAGAGCTTGAACATGTTCCTTCTTTTTCCTCCTTTAAAGGTAACTGGAGTTTTGTGATTTGAATCTTGGATGTTTAGTTGCACAATTTGATCTTTTGCCAATTAGGCTGTCACTGTGAATTATATCAAGAAGAATTATGTGTAATTAGTATGGAACCAGTACTATTTATTGCATGAATGTGACCATTTGACAGTTGCAAGATGGAAAGTTTCCTGATCGGTCAGAAAAGTTATCTACACTGGTATACTTTCTTTCAAACTTACGGCAAGATGAGCCATTTGAGTGAGATGGATCGGTCAGGTTTATAGTTCTTTTCCAAATTTTGGTGTACAAATTCTTGAGATATAGGAGGTTGAGATTAATAAGATGGCTCACAGTAAGCCTGTGTTTTTGTTCCAAAAGTTCAATACACTCACCCCTTAAACACCCGGAGGGGTGTCATATTAGGAGTTTGCTTTGATGCTTTGCAATCTAATAGTTTTTCTTTTCAGATGTACACTGAAGCTAGGTTCTATCTATACTCTTGAGGTCCATCTTATGCTACTTGTAAGGATGTTTTGAGATGAATGGTGAGATAGGGTTCTTTAGCTACTGAACTCCGAGTTGCAAATATATGGTTGTTGCATGCACGTATGTGTTTGTGTGCGTTTGAAAACTTGGTTGTCATTTCAGCTACAAAGCACAAAACTTGCATGTGTTTTATTGTTTTTTTTAAAAGGATACAAAACTTTTCATTGAGAATATGAAAAAAAATTAATGTTGAAGGATACAAAAAGAGATTACAAAAAGAAACAAAAATACTGCATACAAGAAAAACATTAGATAACTAAACAAGGGCAAAGCTAATAACTGTAAGCCAAAGCTTAATGATGTTCTAAAAAAACAGTCCAACAACGATAGATATCTTGAATTGAGACTCCTTCGAAGGATTTGGAAAAATGACACCAAGAAGAAGCCTTAAACGAGCCAAATCAAACTGAGCAAGAGAACATTGAGAAGAGTTCTGAAAAATGCGGTTTCCTTTCCTGCCAAAGTTTAGAAAGTGATGCCTTTACAGCATTCATCCATGTTCATGTTGATTTTACTCTGTAGGCTTCTCATGTGTGCATCAACTTGGTATTTCAGAGAACATAACCTTCACTAATGTAAACACTGATCACTCTTCAGGCTTATTACAGGGAAGAGTGCCAGTAGTTTCTCTGTATTTCAATTTCCAGTTTCTGAACCTTTCCTTTGTACGATTACTGCAATTGTGGTTGGATCTTTTCCATCTCCCTGCTAGAATGTATAGGCCTGTCTACCAGAGTGTCTTACTTGTAGCAGTATAGACAACACGCGAAATTCGTGAAGTCGTTAGATGTGAAAGAACACTGTGCTGTGTGAGAAGTACCGGAAATAAAGGTGGGCAGCACAGTGTTCTCTCGGAAATTGTTCATTCTGTGCCCTTTGGATATAACTATGATCGGATTGCAGTGATTGTTCCTTTTTTTATACTAATTCCATTAGGTTTGAAGGAATCATCAGAAGGTCAAAGATATTGCAATGATAATATTGCAATGGTGTGTTATTAAATATATACGGTAAAGAAAAAAAAATTGTTTACATTTAGAAACAAGTAAACTGTATATGTTGAAAGAATACTGTCCGAAAAACTTCAATCATCTTTGTCATCATCTTCATCATAGTTGAAAGGCAGTGGTACAGATTTGAATGCACGATACTTCCCAACATTGTTCAGATGCTCATTCTCCAACCTAAACCAAAAGGGCCAAGTCAATAAACCATTTAAGATTTCAGAAAGAATTGCAGGCAGTTGAGGAAAGATCCTTAAAGAACTGAATTTCAAAGTCATACCTGAAGAAATTCCATATGCCACGACGAATGATCTCGAGGCTGGCCACTATTGTAATCAAACCTTGTGTATGCAGGAAGGAGAACTGGAAATCTAACACAGTTTGCAGCCAAGCAAACCTCAGTAAAACATTTAAGACCTGCATTTGATTAATACAAACTTGTTCAGATTACTAGAATAAGTTAACTCTCATCTTTCCTTTTGCAGTGAATATCCTATGAGAAACCCACCATTGCCACATAGTATACACTGTTGTGACCAACAAGTAGCTTGTCTCTCAGCCATCGGTTTTTTGAGTGGCGCTGCAGAAGGCCCCAGTCGATGGCGATGTCCCAATATGTGCATATAATGGCAGCAACAGCCGAGAAAATTGCAGCTAGCACTTTCCAGGTTATTCCCCTGTTCAGATTATAAGCTGTCCTTAAGCAAACAGCTACAATTGTCAAGAAGTACTTGATTCCATTATACCCCTGCATTGCGTCTTTCTCCTCATACAGTCGCCTGAGACACTGCAAGAATGAGAATCCAACAAAAGTTTTTGTGTAAGTGATATAACTTTTACCTGTTTTAGATAGAACTCAAAAGCTGGATGATGACAAGATTCAAACCTGAAGGAGACGTGACCAATATGGAATAACAGCAATGATGAAGCTGAAAGTGTTGAATACGGTGTTAGTTGCACAAGTATTCCGTCGATGTTTGTAATCTCCCCAACCGTAATAGCAAATGTAGAATTCCAAGCTACGAAGTGCTTGCACCTGAATCGATTCGAAGTAAATTGTTTCAGTATCTAAGATGGAGGTAAATTCTTGAACTGAAGAACCTTGTGAGAAGAAAAAAGCTTGATGCAACTAACCTGGCTGGTTAACTGATCTGCTAAGAAGAAATCGGGAAAGATGACCTATCAATGAAGAAAAGTATCTGAAATTAGAGGATAGTTCAACCTTCCATAATGGTCAGAAGTTTGAATCTCTAGCTTACCGTGTAGAGAGGAGCACATATGCAGTGGTACACAGTTCTTATGAGGAAGAAGCGACTCGAGCGATATAAGATGTTGAGTGGACATAAGAAGACTGCAATCACAACCTACAAGCAAGGACAAAGACCAGATTTTTAGCCACAAGTTAATGGCTTTATGGCCAAATGAGTAGGTTTTTGTGAGATCAATCTTACAAGGAGCAAAACTAAAGGGAGAAGTTCAGTCACTGCTTGATATGACTTTGTTACAGGGTCCATCTCCATGTCAAGATTAGAAAGAACACAGGCCAAAGCAAGAGTTGCCACAGCAAAACTGGGAAGGAGAACCTCTCGATATGCCAATTCAGTGCCTTGCTTGAAACCAAATATGAAGGAATAATTCACTTGGTATCGCCTCCAAAAGTATATGTTTGCTGCATACATTAGCAGGTGCAAGACAACGAATCCGAACAAGCTGCATTAAACAAGCAGAGGAATGAATAAGAATACTAATGTTTTAGAAAAATGTTCGGTTACTATTCACTTCTCAGAAATGGAAAACAGAAAACAAGAAACGAAAACAACAGCCTTTTAAGTTACCTATAAAGAGGAAACATGGTTTCCATATACTGGGTGCTGCCTTCTTTGTCTATTATATGCCGGGCTCGTGTAATAAAAATGAGGGCGACAACAAGAGCTATGGTGCAACCAGCAAAGAAACCTGAAATATTTGTTCGAGTTGACCAAGAGTTTGAACGTCAATTAAGGGAATTATGTGATGGAAAAAGTTAGAAATGAAAGCAATTCATGATGGTTATTTACCAACTGAAAATGTAGTTCTATGTCTTTCTTTCTTTGCTTTGGGTCTCAAGATGTTCATTCCTTTGGTACGATTGGCATTGCAGAAGTGTTTGATAAATGCAGCTTCCACCCTCTCCATCAATTTGGAAACCTGGTTTAATGCCAATAATGTCATCAGCAGGACTCGAGATATTACTTAAATACGTTCATCTTTATTAGAATATAATTGCAATTGTACGATCAAATTCAAACCATTCATCTTACAGAAAAATTATCCGTATCTTAACTAATTGAACTATGCTCGTGTTAGTAATATTATTCAAACGTGTCAAAAAGGATGTGATAGTTGTGTTTATACTTGGACTGTTTTTTACCTTTCTGACAAATTGGACTATTTCATATAATGCAATAGTAACATAAAAAGATAAAATAAGAAGGGGAAAAAACTTGACCTAGTGGGTATTTAAAGTCATTTCTAAAATCTGAGGATAATAACTTTGAAAATTGTAGGTAATTGTATAAAAATATATACAATGTGGTAGGTGGGAATGGAAATTTGAGAACTTTCAGTCTTAACTTCTTGAAAAATGGGATTGAAACATTGCATTTTTATATGTCCTATTGGACAAAACACTTGCTTCAAAAAAAAAAAAAAAAAAAAAAAAAAAAAAATTGTTCCATAATTTCAAAATAACTAATTAGCAGCTAAAGGATTTTGAAAATTCAAACAACCTCATCAGAACTCCCAAGATAAGAGCTGTCCACCATCTTCATATATGACTTTCCTGCATCTCTTGATGTAATCTGCACCCATTATTATCAAATTATATGCATCCAAAATTAGAACTTATAAGCTGAAATAATATATATTTATGCTCTTTTCAAAGCTCATCTCTTGAATATAACAAAGAATTCAAGTTGAATGTTTTACCTTATCATATTTCTTCATTATCTTTGAAAATGCCAAAGTATTTAAGAAGCTGTTTCATCCAGAGGAAAATTTAGAAAATTCCATACATTATTAAAAAAAAATAAATAAATAAAAAGGAAGAAGAAGAAAAATGATGCATATTTATAAAGCCTTGCTTGATAAACATTTAGGTCCTGCTTGATAATCATTATATTACTTTCACCTCCAAGTTTCTTCCATCATTATTTATTTTTTTATCAATGGTTTAAAAAACTAAACTAAATTTTGAAATCTAAAACAAGTAATTTTTAAAATTTTGTTTTCGTTTTTTGAAATTTGGCTAAAGATTCAACTATTGTACTTAAGAAGCAAATCATTGTAAAAATAATTATCAAACGGGATTTTTTTTTTTTTTTTGAAAATTTAGCATATTTTCTATCGATTTCTTATAAGAAAGGAATAATAAAGTTGAATTCTTAACTAAATTTAAAAAATAAAAACTACTTTTTTTAGTTTTCAAAAATTATCTTAATTTTTAAAAATATTGATAAAAAATAGATAACAAAAATAATAGATTTAGAAGTGAACATGATATTTAAAGGCTTAATTCTCAAAACTAAAAAAAAAAAAAAAAAAGATCAAATAGTTATCAAACTATCATTACGAGACCAATTATTAAATTTAAAATTACCTGAAGCTCTTGAGCAGCCTAAGCTTGTGGTAAAACACAACAAAAGCCTTCTTGAGTTGGTTCTCAATTTTGTTGAGATTTTCTTTGTTGAATTGAAGTTCAGAATTTTTGGGAAAATTGAGAAGGCCTTTAATGGTGGATCTTGGGGTCTCTAGAGTTGTGTTCATCGTTACACGGTCAAGAACTTCAATTGGAGGTGGTCTGTTGGCCTTCATTTTTCTTTCCTGCCCTTCATTATCTTCAGTACCCTTTGATTTCTTCTCTCCATTTTCATCTTTGTTATCATCTTTCCATGATTCCTTGTTTGGTTTATGGCTGCTATGCTCATTGTGGCTCGACCCTTCTTCTATGGAATCCATCGCTATATGAACTCTTCCTATGCAATTAACCAGAATCTCTAAATTCAGACACTTATTTAATAGTGATAATGTCAAAAAAAAAAAAAAAATACAAATATAGCAAAATTTAAATTCAGTTCTCGAATCTATCAATAAAAGAAGTTTATCAACTTTAGAATTTATCACTAATAGATTTTGTTATATTTGTTATTTTTTTTTTAAATATTGTCATGTACTTAATTATTTAATACTGATTAATGATTACAATTAGTCTATTGAAAAGTATTTTTGAAATGAATGGTGAGAAATTATTGCTATAAAAGTATTTTTATCACTTAATTATTGCTATCAATAAAAGAATTTATTGTCATTCTAATTATTGTCCAGCCTATCAATAAAAGAATTTATCAATTTTAGAGTTTATCACTGATAGATTTTGTTATATTTGTTATTTTTTTAAAATATTGTCATCTACTTAATTATTAGTCCTAAAAATAATAAGTTATTTTGAAAATAAATTATTTTTATCGAAATCTTCAGAATATTAAAAACACTTTAGTAAAAAAAATACTTCTAAAATAAATGCTATTCTACGACTATATTTGATTCTACTCTACAAACCCTAAAATGATGGGTTGAGTCGAAAAATAATACTAGGGTTTTATTTTATTTTTTTTGGACCATTACGAGACATTAAACCATCAATCCTTACAATAAAAATACTCTTTTCATACAAAATCTTATCATATTATTTAGTAGGATATACCGTGTTATACATATATTCTCTAACTTATTAAGACCTCATTTAGTAACTATTTCGTTTTTTGTTTTTTGAAAATTAAGTTTATTTCCTCTCTGTTTCTGAAAATGATTTGCATATTTCTTTATTACAATAATTGAATTATTAATCAAATTTCAAAAACAAAAATAAGCTTTTAAAAGTTAATTTTTATTAGTTTTAAAATTTTAGTTATGTTTTTTAAACTATTGATAAAAAGTAGTTTACGAAAAAAGAAATTTGGAGGTAGAAGTAATGTCTATAAAATTAATTTTCGAAAACTAAAAACAAAAAACTAAATGATTATCAAAGGGCTTAAAACTTTTAGATTTAGGAGTACTTTTAAGTCATATTTGCTACAAACTAAAGGCTCTTTGTCATCTCAATTTTGATAATTTCCTCCATCCATATTGATAGTCATTAATTGAGCCATATATTATTCTAGAGAAATAGTGAAGAAATATAAATAATAAAAATAAAAATATATATATACACACAATAGTTTTAATTATTATTAGAAAAAATTGCAAAAACCACCGTAAAATATAGTGAAAATTATTAAATTAAAAGCATTGAGTCATCAGACTTATTAATTGTTACAATTTGTACTGTTCTTTTAACACTTACACAAGTTAGAGGTTCAATTTTCATGGTTAAAAATTGGAAGATATAATTATAATTTCCATAAAATTTTAGGGTAGATTTTACAATTTATCATTTTTATTAATTAGGTTAAAAGACTTACTGCTAGCTCTGACCCCAGAAGGAGTGGAAGATGACAAAGCAGCAGTTGAAGCAGCAATATCAGTGGCCAGCCTTGTAATCTCCTCCGTCCGCCGGTTGCCGGAATAATCCCAAACACCCTCTGGATTCTCCACTTTTATTCTGAAAGCAATTAAAGCATTCATTTGTTTATTCAACACACTCGCCTCCTTCACCACTTCCTCCACTTTCGACTTATAAAACTTGTCTACTTTATTGAATTCCCTATCCAACGACCTGAAATACACCAGCTCATACTCTCCTCCTTCCTCGTCCGCCATCAAAAACGTCGTCCGATACTTCTTCGTCCCGTCCCGGTTCACCGCATTCACCAATATCGCCTGCTCCTCCACCGCATCCTGAGGCGAACCTGCACACGCGATCACAAACTTATAACAATTCTTATAGCCAAAACTTAATTCAGTAACTACTAAATCACTCCATCGACCTAAAAGTATTATCCAACGTTTCTAAGAATGAGTAAAACAAAAGACCGTCAGCATGAGTTTTACCAAACCTGCAGGACTTGTTGGATGGCTGTTCGGGCCATGGGCATGGGCATGAGCGTGGCCGTGGCTATGGCTGTGGCGGAGCGTTAAGCCGCTAAAAGCTCTGTAGAGAGTGAGGGTTCTCCGGAGCTGACCGGAGTGGCTAGTAGGGTGGTTTCTAGCGTGGGTTTTGTTGAAAGTGTCAATTTGCTTCAAGAGAGATTTGAGAAAATCGTAATCCATGTAAGCTTGTTGCCATTCTGGAACCATTTGTGCAGTAAATTGTTTGCCGAACTTCATATTTGATGATGTTGGGGAAGAAACTCTTGTTTGTTTGCATAAAAAGAGAGTTGCAACAGAGAGCTGATGTGTTCTGATATATATATATATATATATATATATATATATATATTTATGAGTATGAGAATAGGATATAGTGGTAGAGGAAGCCAAAGAGGAGTATTTATAGTCGAAAGATTCCAAATATGAAAGAGACATTTCAAAAGGGTGTATTAAATTATTAATTTATTTCTCATAACTTTTGATTAGTATTCATTACATTAATAATTTATGAAAATGCATGAAATTTTCAAACAAACGGTGGGAAGAAAAGAAAACACGCGTCCATGCACTAAGGGAGAAAAGGCTTAGTCGGTTTCATTTCATTCATCTTATCATTTCCCCTTCTCCTTAGTGTATTTCCTTTTAACACTTCTAAAAGTTATAAATAGCATTTTTCCTTTAGTTAAAAGGATTTCTTTTAGAAATTAATTATCATTTGGACTCCATATATTTTAAATTATGTATCTAATATCCTCCGACATATTCAAAATTTTAAATAAATATAAAATAAAATTTTAACATCTCATTGGATAATTATTTGATTTTAAAAAAATAATTAAATTCATAAACACTACTTCCAAGTAATTTTTTATATTTTGTTATTCATTTTCTACTCACATATTTTTAGAAAACCAAGTTAAGTTTTGAAAGTAAACTAAAATAAATTGTAGTTTTCAAAAACTTGTTTTTGTTTCTAGAATTTAACTAGGAATTTAAGTGTTTTTTTAAGATAGGTGATAACCATGATAGAGAAATGGAAGGAAAACAAGCATAAATCTTAAAGACTAAAAACTTAAAAGAAATCGTTATTAAATGAAACTTAAAATTTCAACTTTATGTTGAGTAGAAACGTGAATATAAATAGAAAACTGTTGAAAATATTTTCAAATATAGCAAAATAATGTCACTATCTATCAATGATAGACAATAATATTTTACTATATTTATATATAAGTTGACTCGTTTTCTAATATTTAAAAACAATCTTGTATATGTGTGCATGTGTCTAATAGGTCAAAATTTATTAGATGTAAAATTAAAAAAATTTAAAAATTTATAAGATACAAAATTACGCATTTAAGAAAATTAGACTTTCGTTGAAATTTAGAATTAAATGAACATATAATTGAAAGTTTAAAAATTTGTTAGATATACGTATTCGACCTATAAGTCTTTATTAAATATTTTTAAGGGTAGTTTTTAGAGACCTAGACACAATTCTATTAATAGACTAAATTTGTAAATCTCTCCCCAAAAAAAATTGACTTATGAAAAAATCACTACTTTTTCTCATTCAAAATTTAACAGCCATTTTGTTTTTCTAACGTTCATCCCTCCTAGGTTGGTCAAATAGGTAGGTTAAGATTGAGGAGCTAATTAAGTATTATTAAGAGAATATATATATATATATAGTTTTGTAACTTTAATTAAGTCTAATATAACACAACTGAATAAGATATATGTAAAATCAGTGATTAAAAAAACTAAGATATACAATAAATTCGTCCATATATATTTGGAAGGATTGATCGAAAAAATCATTAGATTTGGAGATTAAAAGAAGTAGGATGAAAATTTAGGTAAGAAAATGAAATGATATATTAATATGTGGCATGGAAAAAACAAGAATAAAAAAAAAACATTGACTGAGTTTTAATTTTGTGAAAGAAAGGATGAGAGAGATTGTGTCAATCAGATCAATTTTCAAAGGGAACACTGTTCAATGTAAGAAACTTCGGAATTCGAAAAGCTTTTCTTTGATTCTCTTTATTATATTAAATTATATTAAATTAATTAATTAATTAAGATTTGTTTTGTTAACTAAGAATTCGTTTTTCAACAATATGCCCAGCCCACTATACAAAATTGGCCATTATTTTATTTCTTTAGGGGGAAAAAAAGTACAAAAAGCATTTATCAGGCGATCTTTGAATTAGAATCGTTATCTCGACTCGGAGTTTGAAGTTTTAGACCCGAAAACTAAAATAATAATAATATAATAATAATGTTGACTAAAGTCTAGATTTTTTTTAGCTACCATCAGTTTCTATATTTTTCATAAAATGGTTATTATGAGATATCTAGGATGGTCGTTTTTATTATTACACAAATCTTCATAATCATGTTTTCTGATTTAACTTTGGAATTATAGTCTAGTAATACATATTTAGCATGTTTGGTAATTTTTGTACGGTTTTAGCAAAATAGTGAAAATGTTTACTAAAATGAACATATGATTTTGGTTTCAAATCGTTATAGTTAAAAACATCATGAATTTGGGTATACTACTGCTAACTCTACTCTAGTTATTGTTGTTGTTATTATTATTATTATTTGTATTATTAGTTTGAGAATAGAGAAAAGCGTGAGAGTTGTACAAAGTTTTGATAGAATACTCTTGTAATTGAGATCGATGACAGTTTTGTGTGGTTATAACAATATTTTTCACATAGGGAATTTCTTTCTTGTGAGTCATAGTTTTTCTTCCAAGTTTTGAGTTTACTACTTAAATTTTTTGTTCCCTACTTTCGTTTTTTTTTTTTCGATTATTTTGTTGCTTATTCTTATTATAGTGATATTTGTTCGATGTATGAGAAAGAAACTATAAAAATATCTCGAATTTATAATAGAATCCTACACTTGTTAGGATTATGAGTTAGCAATATTTTAGCATTTTTTTCCTTTATCACTAAACTATAAAAATATCTCGAATTTATCATAGAATCCCATAATTTTTTTCTTTGTAAAGAAAATTATGAAAATTTATGTATATTGCTAAACTAATATAATATGAAGGAGACACCGTACTAGAATTCATATTTTATTGTCATTAATAATATTTAACTTTTAAGAGACAAATTTAGAATCCCACATTTGACATGTGGGCTTCATATGGAATAATTTTTCCTTTAACGCTAAGGTTAACAACAAAACAACTTTTTCAAAAAAATTACTAAGCCAATCAAAATCAACAAGTTAATATAATCGTATAGTTAAAAAATATATACTAAAAATGGACAATTTAGATTTTTTTCCCCTAAACTAATGTAATTATTTTTTTAAAAAAAATACTATTCTATTTTCTAGAATGATTGACCAAAAGCTTAATATAAGAAGTTCAATAAGTGGAAATCAATATTAATTGGAGGAAATAACATTGCAAGATTTGAGCATCTAGATCACTTGCTCTGATACCATTTTAAACCATCGATCGATCCAAAAGCTTATGAAGTTTAATATTTTACTGGGCAAATTGCAAAAATCACCCTAAAGTATGGTTATTAGAAATGTGATATTGGCTAAATATATTTTTTTAAGATTTCTAGAGTTCTCCTTAGGCTTTTAGGAGTTGTCCCTGTTTTTGTTTCTGATGGATCTTGTCTTAGAGGATGTTTTTCTAGATGTCAAATTTGCAGAATATTTTTTTTCAGATTCAACTGATCCTGCAGAATATTTTATTTGGGACATTTTCTTTTTTAATGAGCTGACGATTTTATCTGGAGATATTTTTCATCATTCCACTGTGCTGTTTAAGTCCAAGAAGTACTCATGCTAGAGTTGTTGCACATATCATTTGAGAGATCATTGTGAGAATTCTATCGAATACATACTACATTGCATTGATTTCAAGAAGAAGATTTTGTGTTGTGATCGTGATGGTGTGTTCTTCACTTGCGTTTACAGTAAGCATAACACAACAACAAAGGTCGCTCGGTCTTAGGAGGAGCCTAAGACTTTATTGATCAAGAAGGATTTCTCAAGCCTTAGGAGGGGCCTAAGATGTTTATCGAGAAAGGAGTTTTCAAGACTTAGAGGGAGTCTAAGTTCTCGTGTGAAAGGAGTTCACAAGTAGAAGTAAAAAGGGAGTCTCACACACTTAGGAGGAGCTCAAGTGTTTCAACACTGATATTCACATACTTAGGGGGAGTTTAAGTTCGAGAGAGATGGAGTCTCACATCTAAAGGGAACCTAGATGATTAACTTAAGTCGAATTGTACAGGTGTGTAATTTTTGTTATTTATAGATAAGTACAACGTTGTAATTATTTGATTTATATATATATACTATGGCCCACTTAGTTCATGGGAATAAGAGATAGGAATGGGAAATAATATTCTGTCACTATATTTGGTACAAGTTTTTAATTTTGGGAATGGAAATATCTTATTCCAAAGTATTTCATATTCTCATCTTTGGAGGGAAATTGAACCTTCAAACTTATACAAATGTTACAATTTATACAATTATATAAGTTTGAAGGCTTAATTTTACGGATATAATTACAACTACCAATTTAAGGGTGGTTTTTGCAAATTGTCCTATTTTATATCATATCATCTATTATATTTCCTTTACTTTTCAAACTATCCAATATTAGGATCCCTGTTTTTGTCACTATTTCTCAGACCAGTCTATTTAGGTCATCTTATCAAAAAAAAATACATTTAAAAATAGAGAGGAAAAAAAAAAGAAAAAGAAAAAAAAAAGGGGAAACTCCTTTGTCAACAAGTCAATTTTGTGCCAAACAAAAAGACCCTCTGGTATTTTCCAAAAGCTAAAAAGTTGTAATAATTTATTTCAACCACTTTCTTTGACATGGTTTTACTTTTTCTCAGTTGAGTGCTCTGCCTTAGAAATTTCCAAGTATCATTTTTTTTTTTTAAAAAAAAAAAAAAAAAAAAAAAATTATATATAATTTTCATACTTTGGAGGTTGGTTTGAGTTCAGTCCAAGTGTGGAAATGCCAATTAAATATATTATAAACCTCTATCCTTTTGTTGCTTAAAGTTTACCACTAAATTCATAATTTCAATCACTTTTTTTTTAGACTTTATCCTTTTTACAATTTGATTGAAATGTAGACATGTTGATCCGTTCATATTATGAGAGATTATCACATTTTATTATCGTAATCAATGATTAAATGGTAGATTAATTTTATAAAGCTGTCGTCATGCATGACTCATATGTCATTTCACCACCAAACGTATTTTTTTTTTTTTTTAAATAAGAACTTATTTAAAGACTTTTCATGCTAACTATTTTCTTGAGTATTTGTTTAAATTTTAATTTTCTAGACCCATGCAATGGTTTTAATTTCTAGTCTAAGACGTTTTAACTACGTAAAATTTATAGTTGTTATTTTAATATATATAAAAAAGTTTAGAAAGATTATAATTAATAAAATAGTCCTTTACATTGTTTGACTCGAATAATATAACTATTTGAAGGGAAAAATAAAATATGAACTTATGAAATTTTAAGGAGTAAAGAGCGTGATTGTCCATTCAAACATATCGTCACTATTAGATTGTAATGTTTCATTTGTACGATTTAAATCACGCTAAGGCCATACATGAAAGAATACATTACCTTATTATGTAACCAATTCGATCAAAATGTTGCAATATAAAACAAAGAATGTGATTGCCCATTCAAACTTATCTCCACCATTAAATGATGATATTATACGTACATGATCTAAATTACATCCATACATGAAATTATATACCACTTCGTCGTATAACTAATTTTACGAACAATCACCTCAATTTAAATAGTGATAATGAGTGACGAAATATGAATTTTAAAGGATGTAAAAGGCAAAATGAAATTGTAAAAAATTCTCTCCGACCCATTTGATACATAGTAGATAATTTTAAACTTCCCATTTTTGTGTGTTTTTACCTTTTAGGAAGATATTTTTAGCATTAAATTTGGATAGTTGATTAATGGCACCGTCTAAAAGAATTCAACAGCGACTATACACTTGAAAATAACTTTACACATCGATGAGATAGACAAATTTTCTTTCTCTTCTTAATTTCATATATTTTTTGTTTCTGAAATAACAAAGTTTTTAAATTTACTCATTTTGGTCTTCGTCGAGCATCAGTTATATCTTATATCACAAAAATGGTAAGTGGAAAGATCATTTCTTTGACCATTTGGACCTCATTTTTTTTAGTAAAACTTTTAATGGATATAAATATCTCAACTGTAATAGAACTTTCACAAAGATATTTAAACCTAATAACAAATAATAAACATATTGAATATAAAAAAAGAAAATTATATTTTTAGTCTCTAAATTTTGAAGAATATGTGTATTTGGTCCCTTAATTTTAAAATGTATCTTTTTAGTCTTCAAGTTTATAAAAATAAGTCTATTTGGTCTCTAAATTTTCAATAGATACCTTTTTAATACCCAAATATATAAAAATGGGTTTAAAAGGTTCTTGAAGTATTTTTTATTTGACTTTTTAAAAATAATTATATGATACTTAAATTTAGAAAAAATAGTTTTGGAGAGGATGTGATTTTTAAAAATTATTCTTCTAATTTAAAATGTAATATAATTATTCAAAATAATAGTATAAAATTATTTGAGAAACTTTTTAAACTTATTTTTGAAAACCCAGGGATTAAAGGTATATTTTGAAAACTCAATGACCAAATAGGTTATTCTTATAAACTTAAGAACTAAAAAGGTACATTTTTAATACTCATAGATCAAATGCACATAGTGTCCAAACTTGAGGACCAAAAGGTAATTTTTTTCGATAAAAAAAAATTTTGGTACATCTCAGGGTATACAACCTAATCATAAGGTGCCATGTGACCATTTTTTAAAAATATATATATATACCGATTTAAATTAAATCTCACCATTATAGAATAATATTTAAGAAGTAAAAAGATGTTTCCATTCATTAATAAATAAAACGATCAACTAGTTTGATTACTTAATATGAAATAAAAACAATAATTTATATAAATATAATAATAATAAATAAATATAATATATTATTTGGAAAATATGAGAAATTATGCAAATAGAAAATATGAAAATGGAAATTTGAAGTGGTATTTCTCAGCAATGTTGTGTATTCTTTAAAACCACAAAATGCCACTATTTATAGGTAATTTGGCAAGTAGGATGTAGTTTAACATGAACACCAAGCATCGATAATTACAAGACTTATGGACAACATGAAGATTAACACATGGCTTTTAGGACACTAAGCATTGGACATCTATTTTTATAATATTTATAATACTTCCCTTTAGATGCCCATATATATATATGAAATATGTCTCGTTAAAATCTTACTAGAAAAATAGAAAAAATTTAGTTTAATTCTATCTTTTTCCTGTCATGACATAGTTTTTTGAAATCTCATTATTATCTTTAGGTATTTCACTTTCCTCACAAGTCATGTCAATGATTTATCCTCAACCAAGTCTTTTTTACGATTAATTATATTTCGTTTTCGAGAATTTTTATCTTTGGAACTCACTGGTCTACCACGCTTCTGGAGTGTTCCATATTCATTAGTAACAACTTGCTGTATTGAGATTGTTGGGTTTTATGCTCTAAAACTCGTAGATGTAAATGTAAATAATTAATTGTCATCAATAAAGAGTTATCGATATTATTTCAATAAGTGATATCAATTGTGTTGTTTTCGTTTTATCTTAATAACCCTAAATCCAATAAACTAACATCCTAGGTTGTCTTATGAGTCCTGAACTGTATGTGGAGACATACAGGGATCAATATTCAAGATACAGCCTAAAGGGTCTATAGTATACCTTATCCTGGGTGACACTATGGATACGACCCACTTTGTATTTGATACAAATGCAATGATCCAACACATTTGTGTAGGCGACATCTGAGTATGGGGCTTCCTATGCAATGAGTTTACATAAGACCGGACCGCGAAATATTAACCACTAGATGTAACTCCGTTGACTATTTAGATTTCTATTTCAATATGATGACCTGGGCTACTTAGTCTTAATCCTAAGTGTATTATGAACTCTTGTTCACAAGGGATTGTCCTTTGATTTGTATGGGTGAGAGTGGTCAGTTTATCGACTCAATAAGCCTACCAATTTAAGGACAAGACCGAGAAGGGAGCTGAGAACATAATAATACAAGATGGATTTCACTCCTTCCTAACTTTAGGATAAGTACATGAATGTTCCCTTAAATAGTGTCTCCAGGACTTGAAGAAATGGCCCTACCCTCTCACCGGCCTGAAAGAGATTTCTATTTAATGAATGGACCATAAACAAGTTGTTCATTAGGGGAGCACTGGTACCTAAGGATATAGAAGTAACTCAAGGGTAAAACGATAATTTGATTAAACTAGTATTACGAACACTTGTGAAGGACTAACTTGCTATTATTGGTCTATGTCCGAAATATATCTGTAGTGAGAAACAACTATGGGTCTTTGGAGTCTACCCACAATTAATGAATATTGATTAATGTGGTTAATGAGTTTAATCAATTAATCTCATATCGTTGGAGCTTCTGATCTGTAGGTCTATAAGGTCCCCTTCCTAGCTCGTAAGGGAAATTCAGGTAAATAATTTCTTGAATAGAATTTGAAATGTTCAAATTCACTTAGGCAAATAATATAATGTTTAATGATATATTATAATATAAAGTTTATATTTTAATTAAACTTTATAATAAAATTTTAATTTTGAATATAATTCACAATTAATCTATAGGAGAATTAAATATTTGAAAGAGTTCAAATATTAATTTAATATGAATTGGATTCATATTAAAACTATATGTTATAATTAATATGTATTATATGCACATTAAAACTATAGGTTAGGAAAGAAATACAATTGAATATGATTCATTTATATGTTAAATTCAATATTTGATATTTAATTTGATAATTATTTAATTGGAGAATTAAATATTAATTTGATTTGATTTAATTTGATTTAATTAATTGAATTAAAACTATAAGTTATATGAGAAATATTTCATTTAAATATGATTTAAATGAAATCATTAATTAAATAAGATTTAATTAATTATTAATTTAATTAATATTGAATAATTTATTTAATTTTAGTTAAAAGTAACTCCCAGAAACGTGGGATGACTTCCACGTTTCACTCTCTGTCCTTTGATAAAACACCTACAAAATAATTTATGAAAACGGAGGTGTTAATGATTTTGTGATTCTTTTACAAAAAGGTTTTGTAGAAAGATTTTTCTCTCCATAAATTATCCTTATTTTTCCATAATTCTGGTTCTCACAAACCAATCCTCAAGGATTCTCAAAGAATAGGAAGGAAGCCTTTTTGGTGGTGTTTATTTCAATTAATTGGAGAATTGGTCATATTGTTTGAGTCGTCAACGCATGTTAGTAGCTATTTCCTTTTTCTGTATAATTTTTCCTATAACATGCTTAACCTAGATTTAACTTACAGTAGGTTTAATTTTGTAAATCTCTATAACCCAAGTGTATGGGTATTTCACGAATTCCTAAATTAATTTCGAGTATAGTCTTGTGTTTTCTTCCTCTGCATTAGGGCTTTGATCCCTATAGGAATATCAGTTTTTTATGGGACATTTGCAACGGGTATATATGACTTAGGGCCTCTTTGGTTTTCAATCCAAATTCTGTTTTTATGTTTTCAGATATACTAAATTCAGTGGATATGTGTTTGACAAACAAACAGAATTCTATTTCTGAAAATTGTTTTCGGATTCTATGATCAAAACAAAGTAAATTTTGAAAACAATATTTTTATGTTTTCATATATCTAGAATTTGAGTTTAAATTTTAAAATGCATAATTGTATTAAATAATGTTTAAAATATTTAGAAATATAATATATGTCATGTTATAAACTCAATTCAATTTTTAAAAAATTAAAATATTTATTATGGATTGAAACTAAATCGCCTAGGTCATCGTATTGAAATAGGAACAAAACTAGTCAACAATGTTACATCTAGTGGTTACTATTTCGCAGTTCAGTCTTATGCAAACTCTTTACATAGGATACCCTCACTCACATGTCATCTACACAAACGTGTTGGATCATTATGTTCATATTGAATATAAAGTGGGTCGTATTCATAGTATTACCAAGATGAGGTACCCAGTCTTATCCCTATACTATAGACCCTTTAGTTAAATCTCGAACATTGATCCAACATTGATCCCCGTATGTCTCCACATACAGTTCAAGACTCATAAGGCGGCCTTAGATGTTAGCTTATTGGATTTAGGGTTATTAAGATAAATTAGACAACAATACGAACAATAACATTTATTGATTGAACATCTATAACTCTTTATTGATGACGGTCAATTGATAACATTTACTATCTATGAGTTTTAGGGTATAAAATCCAATAAAATCCCACCTGAACTAAAGCTCTAGTTAGTGGGTTATACACAATCAAAGGTGGGATTATTGTAAACTAAAGCATCCATATATCTATTACATAGATGACCGAATCTATCATGCTAAATAGCAAATATATATGGATTCATGAACATCAGGTTCATTGTTGCATATGTTTCAATTACTCATATCTGAGTATAATACAATCTAGAAGATAAAGCAGATAAAGCAGATAAAGCAGATAACTTTTCTAATATACGTTTTTCATTTGAGACAGTAAAGATAATACATAGCTATTTCACATTATTCTTATTATCAGTCTCAATATGATAACCATTGCAACGTATATCTTTAAAACTTAGAAGATTTCTCTTTGATTGACTAAAGAACAATGCATTGTCAATTGTAAATTTTGTTCCTCTAGGCAGAATAATACTTGTTTTTCCAAACCCTTTAGCTAAATTTGCAAAATATGATATAGTATTGACTTTTGCACATTGTCAATTTGAAAAAATATTTTTTATTTGTAAGTATTATATGTGTAGTTGCATTATCTTCTAGACATAATTTTTCTTTGCTCATTTTTTAATCATCCAACATATGAAAATGATCCATGTTTCTTCATTAAAAGAAAATAATTACAATAAGAAAAACAACACTTCGAATATATAAAAGTTAACATTACTAAAAAAAATGAAAAATTTCAAAGAAAATGACAATATTAAGTCTAGATATTCTCAAAGTTAAAAGAAACACTTGATGTTACATCAACTGTGTCAATCTTCTCTTCAGGAGATTCAAAGAAGTTCGTCACATCTAAATTTGTCGTATGGGATGGTCAAATATGTCATTATACCGGTATGCAAAATTTGCTTTCACATTTTCCCCTTTTTTCTTCATGAATGCTTGATAGAGATCAATTAAGTGTTTGACGTACGACAGATACGTGGCCAACGTCCAATCATTCCGTATTGGAAGCATTTATTTTCAACATTTTTTTATCTCTTATCTTGTGGAGTTTTTTCTTTGTGATCATTATTTTATATGGTTCCTTTGAAATTTGAACGATTAGAACGACCACCACGAAAATAATAATTATTTTTTCCTCTGCCACGGTCACGACCTTGACCACGATCATGACCTCGACCACGATTATTAACATTCACAACATTCAGTTCAGGGAATAGTTTTGTTCCAATTGGTCGAGATACGTGGTTCTTGATCAATAACTCTTTATTTTGTTCGGACACGAGAAGACATGAAATTAGTTCATAATATTGTTTAAAACATTTCTCTCGATATTGCTGCTACAGGGGCATATTCGAGACAAGAAATGTAGAAAATGTTTTCTCTAACATATTAGCATCGATAATTTTCTCTCCGTATAACAATAATTTCAAATTTATTTTAAATAAGTGAAATTGTAATCACTTATTGATTTAAAATCTTGTAGCCTCAAATGCATCCACTCATAACGAGCTTTAGGAAGAATAATTGTTTTTTTTATGATCATACATTTCTTTCAATTTTTTTCACAAGATACGGGGATCTTTTATTGTAAGATACTTCATTTTCAATCCCTTTTGAAGATGATGACGAAAGAAAATCATAATTTTTGTTTTGTCCTAACTAAATGTCGTATTTCCTTCTTTAATTGTTTCTCCAAGGTTTATAGCATCCAAGTGGATTTCGACATCAAGTACCCATGACAAATAATTATTGTCATTAATGTCAATGGCTGCGAATTCTAGTTTCGTAAAATTTGTCATGGCAACACTAACACAAAACATTTTATTTATATTAGAAATTTAATAGGTACTAAATATGTAAAACAATATTTAATTTATTAATTATAATAAATAGGAAAAAAATCGACTTACTTTTAGGACCTACCTTCAATGAGGGAAGTGATGGAAACTCGTGCCGATAACGTGTTGTGAAATTTAAAAGCACAACAGAGCACAACGAGAACACATATGGAGAAAATATAATATAATAATATATAAATATAATAATAAATATAATATAGTATAATATAATATGAGAAATATGAGATATTATGCCAATAAAAAATATGAAAACGGAAATTTGAAGTGGTATTTCTCACCAATGTTATGTATTCTTTCAAACTACCAAATGTCACTATTTATAAACAATTTGGCAAGTAGGATGTGGTTTAACATGGACACCAAACATCAATAAGGCACATGGACAACATGAAGATTGACACGTAGCTTTTAGGATACTAAGCATTGGACATCTATTTTTATAATATTTATAATAACCAGCAATTTTTTTTAGTGTAACTATCATAAGCTCTTACATTTAAATTTTAGAATACTTATGTCATATAGTCTGTCCCGACATCACAAAACCTTTTTGTGGAAAATAAGTGATACTATTGGTTATCGTCTATAGAGTATAATATAAAATTCTTTGAGAAATTATTTTAAATGACAAAATTGTTCAAAATATTTACAAATAATAAGAAAATATCACAGTTTATCTGTGATATAACATGATAGACTACTATTTACATCTATCATAACATAGATAGACACAGATAGTAATCTATCATAGATAGACAATAAAATGTTGCTATATTCGTAAATATTTTTATTCATTTTCTTATTCCGAAAACAATTCACATTTTAATTTACGATGGATAAAATATATATTCCAATACCCCATTGGGTGTAAAAAAAAACATTAGAGGAAGGTATTAATTACCCTTTAAAGGTCACGCTAAAAAAATAAATCACGGTAGTCTAAAATATAATTTTAAATTTTCTAACAAATAAAAATGATCCATGATGAATACATATATAATTTTTTATTACCAACAATTTTGTCATCAATATGCTGGAATTTAAAAATACCCACATGGGTTAGAAATTAACTCATGTCAATTACTTGCATAAATTAACTAAAAATTAACCAACTTAAAGGAGTGATAAAAAAAATGTTGCAATTTATTAATTACAATTCTCAAGTTAACACTGTACTGGTAATACATTAAAGAAAGAAAACACCATGATCTTTATGTTCCGTCATAGATAGAGTCATTGGGAGAAAATATATATATATCATTGACAATACCCGTGATTAATAAGAATTAGACAAATATTCAAATTTGATTAGAATAAATTATAATATAAGGTAAGAATCTATATATATATATACTTGTCGCGTGGTAGAAATAGAATAGAATATTTCTCAAAAGAAAAAAAAAAAAATAGAATAAGAAGACTAGTGAAGATAAAATGGTCAATAGCATTGAAATTACAAATTAGAGCCATTCCAAACTGAGTACATGGTTTTTAGTCAAAGTAAGCAACAACTCACCAAAAAGCCTAAATTACGTTAAAAAAATGACTTTAAACTTTACACTACGTGTCAAACCTATCATTAAACTTTAAAAAAAATTTAAAAATTAGTCCTAAACTTTCAAAATTTTCAAAACTACTCTTAAACTTTCAAAAAAAAGTTCAAAAATATTTTTCCTGTTAGTTTTGTATGAAAACTATTAATGTTATATTTTAAAAATACCTACAAACTTTCAAAAGTATAAAACTACCTTTAAACTTTAAAAAAATACTTTTATCGTGGGGAGATTTTCAAAAATAGAAAAATAAGAAAAACTATTTACAGTAAATAACAAATTTTCAATTTTCTTCGATAGAGACTATAGAAACTGAGAGAAGTCTATCACCGATAAACGTTGATAGAAGTCCATCAGTGTTCGTCAATTTTTTCTTTTTTTTTTTTTTTTTGCTATTTCTATAAATAGTTTGATTTTTTTTTATCTATAAAAATTTCCCTGTATATAAACAAAAGTCGATTTCGTTGTAAAAAAAACTCTAATTTTTACAGTATTTTTATTGTTCTTTTTCTTCTTGTTATAATCTACTTAATTAAAGTGGGCAGCTTTGTTTATTTAATTATTTTTTCCAATAAACAAATATCTAACTATTGACGAAAAGGGAGTAAGAGGGTATTGAAGAAGAGAGAAAAATAGAGACATAAGAGGGTTAGTGATTTCTATTCATATACTAATGATGAGGATATTTTTAAATTTTTCTAATTTTAAGGGTAATTTTTAAAATTCTGAATGTTTAGAGGTATTATCGTTATAAAACACTAACAGTTTCCATCCAAAGTATTTTTTAACTCTTTTTAAAAATTAAAGATATTTTAAAATTTTTTAAAGGTTAAAGATATTCTTGGCACAAAGTATAAAATTTAGGGATATTTTGTATAATATAGCCAACTAAGAAAACACATGGTTTTTAATTAAATTAATAAATTGGACCTAAGTCTTGAAGAACATTCATGATTCCATTCTGGTCTTCCCTATGGTCATCGTTTCAGAGCACCTGGCGGCTTTATTTTAATTTAATATGGTCGTTTCCAAGTTTTTTTTTCATCTCCAAATCCTACCAATTCATTGACATAAAATAGAGATATGGCCATTCGTTTTTTCATAGCAAAAACTGGACTTGTTCCTACAGAATTACGTTACCCTTTCAGAATTTTCCAATACCCTCAGCTTTAGAGCCAAAATGTTGACCAGAAAAAATGGTAAAATCAACCCTACATACTTTTCACTGATTGATTGGTAGAAGATATTGACATTGTATTTTGAATCAGAGCACTGAGGTTAGTTAAAGAGTTAGAACTAAGACCAACGGATGCCATAGACCAATGGCAGCTTTGCTTTTTGTATGAACTGTGGGCTCATTCTTGATAATAGTAGAAATTTCCAGGAAAACGACAGATACAATCTACAGTAAAATTTTGAATTTTGTTACCATGTAATGTTTTTATATTTACCTGATTCTGGGAGAGTGAACAGAAGTAAAATATCCAATATGCTTCGAGATTTTCTCCTCATTCAACTTCTAGTAGTCTAACAACATAATTAGACCGTTACTACTTCTTTGGGGGGGAAAAGAAGAATAAAATAATGAACTGAAAGTCAGCAAAATTTTATCCAACAAGAAATGGATTCTTGTTTTAGCATATGACATAATCACAACTCACAACCATTTGGTAATAATAGAGTGTAATGCTTTGAAAAACTGTAACATGTCCCTCCCTTCCCCTCTTTTTTGTAATTGTTTATTGAACCATATGGACTTGAAGATTTCTACATTTTCGTTTACGGGTATTCCATTCAAAATATCTACAGCAATTGGCCGGCACCTATCAAGCCTCTCTAAGTTTTTACTTCTGCTCCGTTGTTTTTAAGTCTTATGTTTATGCTCTCATTCTGTTGTGTTGCATTTTATTACTGTCTTACGGCTTTTGTCTTTAGTCCCTTGTGGTAAGTTTACGCAATGTCTTGATTGGAAAGTTTCGTATCTTTTTCTTAAAAAAAAAAAAAAAAAAAAAAAAAAAAAGTTCGCAGCAGAGAAGTGTAGAGCATGGGATTGCTTTCAGTTTTGAGTGAAAAGAAGCAAAAACTGGATTTGTGTTAGTGTGGAAGAGCAGAAAGCTCATACCTTGAACAGGCTCTAATAAGCATCTGGAAAAATTGTTGACATCTCACATCTGATACAAATGATAAAATTTTATGGCAGGATAGAAGTTACATAAAACAAATAAAATTATATAAACAAATGATTGGATGTCCAAGGGAGAATTCTGAAGGATTTTATTTATATTTCTTTGTATAAAAACTCTCAGGCTCGAGTATCGACATAAGCGGGCAGTGTGCAATGAAAGTGAGAAGATTATTAGCTCACCAACATTGAAGTGAAAAATTCCCCCTTGGAGCGCCATGAAAGTTGGCTCTGGATTTGGTCAGTGACGGTTAAAGTACTTTACTTGAGTTATTATGGCTTAGCGAGTCGTCGCAGTTCATTCCCTCACAGAAGCATTCATGAGGATTTGCATAAAAGTAATCTTCTTCCTTTGGCTTGTCTGGAATTGCCCTTCGTTGCATTGGCTGACCCTGTCTTTTCTCATGCGCCAATCTTACAGCAGCTGCAAAATCATCCCAAGAAAGTGTACCATTCTGGTGCATATCAAGTAATTGCACTAGCTTTTTTCTATCCAGTATTATTGATCTCTTAAACCCCAGGTATCTGTGAGCAGTATAAATTAAATCATGAGAGTTTTGAAAACTTCAGATAGAATTTAGATGCCCTACGTTCACGATAATAAAACTGGAAGAAAGCGATTGGCATACCTACGGTGACCTTCAACAACTCTTGCCATGTTACCATCATAGGTAGGAATGAAAGTGTTGCTGGCTACAGAAACCATAAAATCTAAAGCTGCCATTTGTGACGAATGATTCCGGAATAGCTTCAATTCTTCTGGGGATAACAATGCTTCCTTTTTCACCTGCAATACAATGGAGTAATACATCTAAGAAGAATTAAAATTCACTGTAGTCTAAACCTTAAAAGGCGGCTTTCTTGGCTACTACAATGTCCATTGATAGAATAGCTCACTTTTCTTGACAAAAGGCCTTTTTTTTCTTTTCTTTTTTTTCAGTTTTTTTCCTTTTTTTTCTTTTTTCGTGGAAATGAAAAAACCAGCTTGAAGTGAAAAAAAAAAAAAAATGGATTTCCCAGAGAGTTATGCTGTTAGAAGTCTCAACCAATTGTCTTCACAGACATTTTCCCAATCGGTTGCACCATTTGGAAAATTCATCCAGATGATTTCCAATGTTTTAAAAGGCCAAAGTGTGAAACCCGGATCTCAACTTCCCTACTTAAACAAGTAATTAAGGGAATTAACTAAGTGAAAGTTAAATCCTATGTTGAAGAGAAGGAAATTTCTAAGTGTTGAATAGATTTTTCTTGAGTAGTTTGGAGATAAGCTTTAACTAGTGAAAATTTTGGCTAAGTGTGAAGCCAAAAGAAACCATGCGTTTGGTGTTAATGCATAAGATGAGGCTAAAGAGAAAGGCAATCATGCGTTTGTAAGGTTGGACGCATGATTGACCGAGACATTGGCAAGAGACATTGCCCAAGTTGCTCATGCGTTGAGTTTGTGTGAGCGAGAGCAGAGAGAGCGAGATGTTGAACGCGAGGCGCTAGGCAGACGATCGTATAGCAGTGAGCGGCGCTACACGATGAGGTAGGCGATCGTGTAGTAAATGAGCGGCATTACGCGATGAGGTAGGCGATCGTGTAGCAAATGCACAGAGCTCAGTGATGCGGTAGGCGATCGTGCAACAAGGTGCGGCGCTAAACGATGCGAAGGGTCGCGCTAAACGATAAGCGCTATACGATGGACGATAGTGTTAAGCACTGGGGCGTTGGCACTGCACGATCGGCATCAGCGCTAGACGATGACGCTGGGCGATGGCGATAAACGATGAGCTTAAACGATAGACGATGCGCGGGCACTAAACGATAAGACTACCCGATGGTGCCACACGATAAGTGTGAGCACTACACGATAGGCAGAATACTAAACGATGGGCGTTGCGCGATAGATGCAGGCGCTGGACAATGACGCTCTGCGATGAACAGATGCATTAGACGATAAGGCGTCGATGCTACACGATGGAGGTAAACGATGGGCACGACAGCTAAGCGATAGACTATGCGCAAGATCGTTGAGAGCGAGATCGTTTACTAAACGATTGAGCTACACGATGGGGCGTTGATGCTATACGATGGACGCAGATACTAAACGATTACAGCGAGAGATTCATTAAGCGATTGAGTCAAGCAATGATGTGCAAGAGCTGCACGATGGACTAAGCGATGGAGCGGTGTTGAGGCTTGCGTTACACAAGGTTGATGAGCTCATCCGGACAAATGGCTATACCAAGAGAAGTTTGAGCTTGAGTTAGTAGGATCTGGACGAATTAAGTTTCATGCAAAGGAAGTCTTATGCATGAGGAAGACAACTCAAGTAGGTGAATGGCATGGAAGTAGGTGAATGGCAGCAAAGGAAGTAGGTGGTGGCAAAACATGATGCAAACACTCCAAAGTAGGAGGTGTCTTGCATTGAGACTTGGTAAAGATGATAAGGATCGTTTCCTTTGGCCTATAAATACCACCACAAGATGTCTCTCCCATTCAGAAGCTAAATCCTCTTCAAAGAACATAAGGAAGAGTGTTAGAAGATGGATTTGGAAGAGACCATGCGTTGATCATGAAGGGCATGCGTCGGTCATGAAGTTCCAAAAGGAGGAGATGCTGTCGGACAGTGAAGTCTGGAAGTAGCATCAACTTAGTACGAAGATTTCTCCCAGAATATTCGTGCGTTTGGAGTGATTCCAAAGCCACCTGAAAGCTGAGAGAGTCTAGTTTTTAAGGTAGGGTTGCCGGAGAAGAAGCTCCAAGGAATGGAGCTGGAGAGTGAAGAAAAGACAGAAGGGTCAAACTGTTGGGTAAGCTTGGGCCAGTCTTGATGTTTAGAGGATTCCGGCCAAACCACAAGAAGTTCTGAGCTAAGATTTTAAGGTAAGCTTCCTAAGACATTTTAGAACATGTTGGTAGAAGGAAACATCCCGAAATAAGGCTTGGGACTATGAGTAATCTGAGCTTTAAGTTGAATCTGGATCCTATGGTTCAAAAGGGAGCCCGAGGTGATCAAGGAACTTCTAGAAAGGAGGATTCCTACCTTACCAAGGTGAGTGGTATTCCCCTTAAGTCCTAAAGTATATCTTTTAGAGTAAATTGTATATGCTTATGTTATGAATGAGTAATTAGCATGAGAATGAGAATATGTGAACGGGAGGGTCAGGGGGTCAATAGACCTAGTTCCTGAGCCCAAATAGAATCTCACGGGATGGTCAGGGGACCGAGAGGTCTAGTTCCTGAGCCTGTGGGGGGAACCTCGTATAGAATGGTCAGAGGGCCGACAAACCTAGCTTCTGAGCCCATAAGCGGGAAGCTACGTGCACATAGGAGACATTAGGAACAAAGGGAAACGCAAGAGAGTAAGCATTTATGATTAGTAACAGTTAACTATCTACCGTGCATGTAGATAGGAGTTGAGACCAGACTCATTCAAAGCAGAGATTTGAGTATTAACCTCGTATTTATGATATGCTTGTTATTATGAGTTGAAATAGACTCTAGAAGTTGCTTACCACTCACTGAGCTTTGTGAAGCTCATTCTTTTCTATCATGTTTTCTTTCCAGGTAGCGAAAGATGAGGAGTTCCTGGGTGCTGCTAAAGTCAAGGTCTGCCACAAGCCACAGTCATACTTCCAGGGTTTTAGAATTATTGATGTAAACTTTGTAGTTAAGCTTTGGAGTTGTATAAACATTACATTGTAGTAATAAAATGAGCCTACTCAATCAGTTGTTGTTATTCCCTTGACTTAAAGTTTACTGAGTGTAGTAAGGAAGAGTTGGACAGTAGGTATCACAAGAGGTTGGTATCTACGGTCCCTCATGCCTCTCCTCGGGCTCAGGAGACGGGCTCGGGGCGGGGTGTGACACAAAGGCAGCCTTGAGGCTTTTCTTCTTCAAGAGGCGGGGCGTAAGCTTCGAGGCAGTATGAGGCGTAAGCCTCAAATAGTAAATTAAAAACATTTTGCAAAACCTAAGTTGGTATAAACAAGTATTGTTAAACATGATAGTCATATAAAAGTGTAAAAAGAAACTTCGCCCACACAATTTTCACTTAATAAAAAATTCTAAAAGAACATCTTCATCATTATTATTACTACTATTATCATTAATAGGATTGATTTATACTATAAATGTCTACCTTCAGCTTTCTTAAGGTCACAACAGTAAAAATAATCCTAGTTCAAATTCTCACAACTCAAACCTTAATATTCTTTAAGAATTAGGCATATCACTATTATTTTTCTAACCACTAGGAGAGGCATACAAATCTTATGCCTCAGTGCGTTTTCACAAAGGTGCAAGCCTCTTATGGCTCAACAAATGTCTAAATCTCGAGGCTAAAACTTAGAGCTCGCCTCAAGGCGTAAGCCTCAATAGCTTTTTAAACATTGTTGACTTCATAATACTATATATAATGTCGTCTCCTCTGAGTTCCAGCCAATCGCCTTCACAGACATATTTCAGATGAAGTCACATCAAAAGGTGAAAATTTGAGCACAAGATATTATGATAGTACTCACAATCATTGGGAAGGTTGCCCTAAGAGTTGCAAGTCTCCGTTCACTACCATAAATCTCACCGGCAGCAATATATATTTGTGTCTCCTTGTTAAAACCCAAGGCCTGTAATGTCAGTGCTGCTTCCTCCGGGGTCAGAGGACATAGACCTTGTGATCTCCTCTCATCAGACAAGATCTCTTTCTCCCTCCACCAAGGGAATGCATATCTGGATAAAGTTCAACTATAGAGATTAGTATTTCACCTGAGCAGCATCTCCAGATGCTCAGCTTGGTATAAAGCACAATGATTGCAGAGAGAGTTAAGAGACTAGAAGGTTATATAAACCAGAATATTTAGAGGGAGAAATAAATATAAACACCTAAAAAACTTGCTCTTGCAATTGAGAACCACCGACACAATATTTTATATTCCTTTTTTTTTTATATCAGAAAATGGTAGTGTATAATTAGGCATATCATGAACAGTAATAATGAAAAAATTTCAGTGACTGGATCAATTTAGAAACCTCATCTGTTTGAGCTCGTCAGCTTCTTCCTTTGTACAGCCATGTGTACAACCTGAAAAGGCCAGCATATCCATCTCGTATCTCAGATGCAAGACCACAAAAGGACCCTTTTCTCGAAGTAGACGAATTAACTTATGACCCAGTGTCTCAATCTGAGGGGAGAATTTCAGTGCCTGGAAATTAACACGACACCTGAGTTTTTGTAGATAAACTGGGAGTCCATTGTTTGCCAAGCGTGTATCTGTTTTATTAAAATGTAACACTGTATGCTTCTTAATGAGAGGAAGAATCTGCATATGGATTTTAAGGCATTAGATTAAAAGGTCAGAAGGAAACATAGAGATATAGATAAGAGTATAAGATGTTTCTATAGTTGACCATAAAAAATATTCTTAAAATTTCTGTTTCTCAAGCTCCAACTTTAAACTGCTGTGGAAATACAATGATATGCAAAAATGATTATGAGTCTATGACTTATCTAAGATGTAAATAACTGCAACCAACAAGAACAGAGAGAAATGTAATACCAGTACACCAAATCATTATATCACAAGCCATAAAGTATAAAAATATACATTAAACACAACTCGACAAGACAAAAGACAACACATTCATCTAAAAGAAATTAGGACATACAGAACAAAGACATGAAGAATATATTTATTTAATAAAATGTACTTATAATTAGGGTAATTGTTTTAAGCAATAAAATTGCTGAAAATATTTTTAGGCACAGCAAAATGTTAATATAGATCGTGATAGACTGCGATAGACTTCTATCACTGACACTGATAGATATCTATTGCGGTCTATCGCCGATAGATAGTGAATTTTTGCTATATTTATAAATAAGTTGACTCGTTTTTCTTTATTTGAAAACAGCCCAAACTATAATATTTTTTAATAATAATAAGTACTACTAGAAAAAAAATAAAAGTAAAAATAAAAAACATGACCATACTCAAGGATTTAATGGGCATTATTTTGTTCCCTGAGTTTTGAGGAATAGATGCGTTTAGTCTCTCGTATTTTAAATTGACCAATTTAGTTCCCAAATATTCAAAAATAGGTTTAAAAGGTCTCTCTATTCAAAAAAAATATATTACAAAATTGAACAAAAAATTGCCTAATGCTGAAGTGGCAAGATGAGTTGTAAAAGAACTATTTTTTTTCATCTCGTCTTTCTCTCAACCCCTCTTAATGTTGTCTCTTTCTCTCTCTTATCCTATCTCCACCCTCTCCATTGCTAAATTTCCAAAAAAACTGAAAAAAAAAAATAGAAAATCTTTCATTCTCCTCTCTCATATTATGCCCCTTTGGCTCTTCTAGCAGAAAGAAGAGAGAACAGAGAAAAAGAAACCACTCTGTCGACGTTTGTTCAAAGTCCATAATATGTCTTTGCATTGCTCGGATTGACACTACTATTGAGAGTGAAAAAATATCTGCAAACTCAGGGGAAAAAAAAATAGAAATTGAAAATGGGAAATGTTTATGAGCACCAGCTAAATAGAGCAGGCATACCTCTAAGCTAATTAAACTTCTTTTACACAGATTCAAGAACTTGAGCTTCTCTGGAGCTATATATCAACAAGATCACAGTGTTGTAGCTGCTCGAGATCAAACAATTTCTCAAGAGCTCAGACTAGAAATTAACTAAAAAAGAGAACAATCCAAGTAAAAATTAAGTATGAATCAACAAATGCATCTGCTTGTGTTGGAGAGCTATAAGTGATGATCAAAGTATCCGAGAGAAAGAGTGGGAAGGTAATGCGCTTTCCATCTTTTCCGGGATGCCTTTTAGTTTGTTGCTTTGAGTTATCTCCTCCAGATACTATCTCAAAAAGATTTTTTTTTTTTTTTCCAAATTTTATGAAAATTTAGCAATGGAGAGGGTGGAAAGAGGATAAAAGAGAGAGAATGAGAGAAAGAAAGAGGGCACACGAAGAGGGGGAGTGAGAAAGAAGAGAGATGAAAAAACAGTTTTTTTACAACTCATCTTGCCACTTCAGTCGTCAATTTTTGTTCAGTTTTTCTTTTTTTTTAAAAAAGATAGGGACTTAAACCTATTTTGAAAACTTAGGGATTAAATTGGCCAATTTAAAACATGAGGGACTAAACGTACCTATTTCTCAAAACTCAGGGACCAAAAAGGTATTTCTTCTTTTTTTTTTTTTATTAAAATAAACTAATAGATCCCGAATATATTGAAAGATAAACAATAACGAAAATACAAGATAAACCAAGTGTTTGACGTACTTGGACCCTCCCCTCCCGAAAGACTCTCAAGCCCTAAATCATTCACCAAAATGTTCCTTGCTTTTCCCCTTCCCTATCCTTGTATTTATAACCAAACTTCCCTAACAAACTATTTATCTAATTACTAATATACCCCTAATCCCCTAATAACCCCTAATACCCAATCCTGTCAGAAACATGACGTATTAAGCAGAAGCCAAGGAAAAAAATTTAAAGAAAAAAAATGGGCAAGGGGGAAGAGAGATCCCCCTCCCTCAAAATGAACAAGCGAAAGAGGCTAAAAGTATAGCTTTCCTGTTTTATTTGGATCGTGGACAAGCTGTGATTCCAAAAGAATTTCCCATTTTTGGTGCACCACCAAGAAGCTATAAACGGACTGTTGCTACAAAAAGTATCAAGGAAGAAAACCTATCCTAAAAAATAGGACGATTTCTCTCAAGCCAAAGATTTCAAAGAAGCACTCTGACTGACATGGGCCATAAAACCTTTCCTCTCTCCCAAAGAAAGAATTGCAAAAGACCTTCCAATCTAAGTTGATGAAATCTATCGAGTAGTTATAAGACAATCATATTATATCTTAAACAATTTTAAAGAAACAAGATAAATCTTCAAAATAACTGTCGCAGTGATATTCTTTTAATTTGAAAAAGCGTGAGAACTAGAAGTCCCATCTATTTTTTACAGTTGTAGAAATTGATAAGACACACGGTTAAAGAGGGTAGCAAACACATTGATCAAACCAGAAGGGAAAATTGCCTATGTGACTAAACCATAGAGAAAATTTCCTATTTAACAACTAATCCTTTCTGCTGTCTCCACACTTACTCCACTTTATGCCCCTTTAGATATCAATCACCAAGCACAACTCTAAGAGTGGTGTTTGGCTCACCAACATGAGTTGAGTTGAGTTGGTATAATATACCAACTCAATGTTTGGCCCACTAACTTTCAATGTTGGTGGAGTTGAGTTGGTATATTTTACCAACTCCCCCCAACTCTCCCTTCTTCCAATATTTTCAATGGCTCCACCCATCAGCCACTGTCAGTGACTATCGCTACCATACTCCGATAACCAACTCCGGTCTCCGACAACCACCTCCAATGACAACTCCGATGACCAACTTGGGGCTCCAACACCACCTTCGATGACAACTCTGACGACCACCTTCGCACGACCAACTCCAACGACCAATTCCGGGCTCCGACAATCATCTCCAATGACAATTCCGATGATCCAACTCCAATGACCATTTCGCGTGACCAACTTTGATGACCAATTTCAACCTCCAACAACAAACTCCAATTACCACTCCGACAACCACCTCCGACTACAAACTTCGACAAAAATCTCCTTCAATGACCACCTTTAAGCAAGCAACCTCGATGACCAACTCCAGGCTTTGACAACCACCTCCCACGACAAACTCTAGCAACCGACTCTAATACCACCTTCATGCGACCAACTTTAGGATCCAACAACCACCTCCGACTACAAACTTCAGCGAAAATCATCTTCAATAATCAACTTCAACGACCACCTTCGCACGACCAACTCCGGGCTTCAAAAACCACCTTCGACAACAAACTCCAATGACCAACTCTAATACCACCCTCATGCGACCAACTTTAGGCTCCGACAACCACCTCTAACTCAAACTTTAGCGAAAATCATCTTCAATAATAACTTTGACAACTACTTCCAACTATTATATGATTGATGACTGTTAAAGTATGTTGTAGGGTTGTTGATCGTATCAATAATAGTATTCTGTTTACATTAAGTGCAATATTTATACGTAGAAATTTGTAAAATATATTTTTATTTAATTGAATTCACATAGTAAATGAATGTTAAGAATATTTTGAAAAGTATGTATATAGTCGAAAAGTATACAACATATAACAAAAAAAAAAAAAAAAACCCATAAAATTGAGATTTTTTCCTATAACATTTTCTAACAAAAATTAGTGAAAATTTGTGATTTGTTCCCTGATGATCCTCCAAATTTGAAGGAATTGAAAGTGAAACTGTTGAAGAAATGTGGTGACATTCAATTGATTGCTAAGATGATGGGGGAGATCTTTTTTAAAAAAGAAAATCATGATAGAGTAGAAATACAGTGCAACAACAAGAAGAAGAAGAAAATGAAGAAAGTGATGATGAAATTCATGGAGAAAAATTAGAAATCAAAAGTTTTATTTCTCTTTGATTTCTCATTTTATTTAACCATATTTATGCAAGCAATGTAGTGGGTTAATTGTTGTCTATTACTCAAAAAAAGAAAGAAAGAAAGAAAAATTTTAAAAATTAAAAGAAAAAGAATTGCTGTCCATATTTTATTTAAACAAAATGGGTAGAATTATTGAATAAAAAAAATTCAAAACAAAAATAGTAAACATAAAAGCAGATTATTTAGAGTTTAAAAAATTGCACTAGATATTTTAGACGTATGAACTCAACTTCGCATCCCAAGCACAGACATATAAACTCTACACATATATGAATTTTACAGTATATCTGAAGACATTTTATCTCAACTCAGCACCCCAAACAGCCCCTAACTAATTTTCATCTTCTCTCTTGCATCTTGCTTTTTCCTTGTCTCTCACCCTAAACATGCCCAAACCACATCTCATCATGTCTGAAGTTTGTCTGCATGCTTGGCCATGTCAATGTACCAAATATGTCCAACACCAACACTCGCATCCTGGTAAATGCTTGGGCGACCTAGCCATGTAGCATTTGCCCATATAAATATTTTTACTGAGTTTCATGTATGCTTTGTTCATCAATTTTTTGTCTCACATGATCTGCAACTATGCTGATAAACTGAAATCATTCTTGCAGAACGTAAGAAAGAGTTAAAAGTATCATCTTCATTCCCCTTTTTCAGCCACTTGTCCAAACGACTCCCTTCTCCTCGAATATTGAAAGAGCCCTTTGAGGGCATAAATTTTGCAAATAAACTGAATTTCTTTGGCTGTTTTTCTAAATATTGACAATTACATCTGGACTTTTTATAGAACAGAAAATAAACCAAACTTTTCCCGATCCATCATTTTCTCTGACATAATAGGGCGCATGCGTCAAGAGCAATCCAGCATACATAAAATGCTAAATTTAGAAATGCCTAAAACAATTATCAGTTCCCATCATGTGTAGATGTCTTGATCCAATTACATTGGATTCGCTCATAGAAGTTAAAATATTCCTTAAAACTTCACAACTCGCATCATTCAGTAAAAAAATTATACGGGCCTATGGTAGGTTTGCAATATATCATCTCTAGAAACCATGGGACAACTGACGTGGAGGGGTCTACTAAGCGTTTCCCCAACAGTACCTCCTTTTGCCCTTAGACATCAATGTGGGTGATGATACTTCCAGAAGATTTTGGAGGATGTTTGGTACAATAACAATCATCTAAGGGATCTATACAAGGCCGGTATAATCTCTCTGAGCATGAACAAAATGATTTGCACTCCAGTTGGGTTGGCAGATGACCTCACTAGGTTCAAGTAAAGGCAACAAAAAGTTGACGGTACTCCATGCCCACAGTAGCAGTGAAACCACTGAATCAGGGAAGACTCAATTTAGACCAAGCATTCTCTGAACAAGATAATAATCTCAAATCTGCACTTGGTTGGTGTCTACATACAATTTGAAAATATCCTAGATTCATCATTTGACCATCCAAGGAACCTAAATTTGCATCGAATAAGTCATATGAAAAACTAGGCGTGATGATGATAACCCATTATTTCCGCAATTGAATGATGAACATTCTCATGCACTACCTTCTGATCTTGGTTGTGTATATATATATAAAAGAAAGATGAAAAATAGTACAAGTGAGAAAATGTAATACAAACCTGTTCTAAATAATATTTTTCATTTGACCAGCTAACTGGAGGCATGGCAAATGATATAAATCCATATTTCCTATTGAACTTTTTGGGTAGTCTCCTGACAATGCGGACTTCGTCTCTCAGTGAATCAATAAAATGCTTCACATTAAATATGTCATCAAAATTGCTGCACGAGAGCTCAGTGTTAACATACTGCAATTTTTGTAAAAGAAAGTAACCAAATCACAGATTGCAAGAAAAGGAACATACCTAGGGTCCGCCCAAAAAGATGTTTTATCAAGTTCTGGGACAACCAATGTCAAGTTCAAAAGGCGAGCTACGGTCACCATATCACAGATCTGAAATGCTTAATTAGATGAGTCCAATATAACATCCTTTCAAGGAAACTACAAACAATAATAATGGGCACAAATTGGGAAAACGGGGGGAAAGAAGTAGCAAGTCAAACAGTGCACACCGCAGCACGCATCTGATTTAAGCCCCCATTGCAGGACACCCGAAGATAACCATTACTTGAATAGTTTCCTGCACAAATTGAGGTCATAATTTTAGAGGTTGAATGAAATGGAAGCCAGATTAGAATGGATGAGTTATACAAGTAGCTCAACAGTGATGCCAATAAAGTTCCATAGCTTATTTTATTGGAAGAAAGTAAAGGAAAATAGATTCCACAAATTTAAAAAGGGTATAAATATCATTGCTTGAAACAGAATAAGCACTTCTATGAAATAAGCTTCATTGATCAGATAACACATTTCGACATCAGGTAATATATAGAAGAACATTGGTAATTCCAAAATTCATATATATTTATAATACCAAGCAAAAAAAGACCAACAACCAAGAGGTGTCAGTGAACTCTATAGTCCCTGCTCTAAAGCGAAACAGATCTACTAGCCGAACGATTCAATGATTCTATTCCACAATGAGATAAACCCTTTTTTTAACCAGAAACGTAACAATAATAAGGAGATAAACTAAATCCCATTATAGCTACCCTCGTATGCATCGTTTTCAAACGAAGACAATCCAATGAGAACGGTGATTATGTTGATACCTCGAGACATGCCCTTAGGCAATACTTACAAATTAAGAACAAACGTATTTATGCATAGCTCATTACACCTATTAAACACATTACACCCCACAACGAAAGACAGATTGAGGTTAAGGAACTCACTTGCTGGAAGAAGCGGCGTTGATTGAATAGACTCTTCGACGTGTAGAGAGAGCGGAATCCCAGTAAATTGCGAAATCCGATTGGTTATATTTGATATAAAAAGGGGATGCCATAGCTTCCCAAATGCAACAAGCTGAACCAAAAATGTCCAAAGCAAAATGCTGGAACAAACACGAACAAACCAAACCTGCAAACGGGTCCTCGGAATTACAGGAGCTGGGAGTTTATCGGACCTGACCTGTATACTCTCAGATCTAACTTCCATTGCTCCGCTAAACACCACATTGCTGCCTCATTCAAAGAACCCACCAACCCAACCAATTCCCACTTTCAAAATATCCATTTTAGGGCTTAAGATTTCCAGATTTCCATCACCGTTAAGGGATTGAAGCCCGCTCAACACCCAAGAACGGGGAAGAACAGCTTATAATAAACTAAATTGTCGCGCAAATGGGTTCAGCTCGAGGAATCAAATCTCAATCGATGGAAACCCCATAAAGCTGAATCGGGCAATCGGCAATCAATCAACTTCAGGTAACGGAATATTTGGATATACAAAATGATGGGGGTGCGGGGTGGAGGTGGCGATTCACGAGCTAAAAATGAAGAAAATTAAACCCGAACAACTAAATAAATGCCTTCTCAACTAAACTTTGCCGCAAATTTCTGCCCTTTCCTATTATTTCTAAATTATGAAACTCAAATAGGGAAGAGAATGATGAAAATTGCCGTGGGACTTCAAAATAATGACTAACGTTTTGATGTTGAATCAAATACTAGAAAGTCTATTAGAAATTTGATGTGTTTAGTTTATTTTATTATTTTTCTTCAGAAATGGACGAATGTCACCCTATTTTTATAAACAACTAGCTCTGCTTCTGCTGGAGAAAATGACATTTCTTACGATATACATATATCATACCTAGTTTTAGAGTATAATTTGTAACATCAATGCAAAATCAATTTATAAATTGATTGTTGTTTTTAATATTTATTTAAGTGATCTAAAAATCCCAACAACTTGTGATTTGAGTTCTAGATTAAATTAATTCACGTGTTCATCTAAAAATAATTTAGATTATATCGAATCAATTTAAAATATTTTAAAAGGTATACATATAAATAATTCTTTTCCATTATTCGTTCTCAACGATTTTTCAATATATATATATATATATATATTATTTTTATCTTTTCAATTGAAATAAGTTATTAAAATAACTAAATATGTGTTTTAAATATTATCATTTGACTTTTTCAAAAATAAAATAAAATAAAAATGAACAACAATTCAACTCAACTCATTCAAATATTTTATAGTTAAGTTGGGTTCATTATTGAGTTGTTTGGGTTGAATAATTTTTAACTTAAATAAAACTCATTCTAAAGGTACTACAATTCATTATGTAAATGTATAAGGTGGTTTAAGACCATCTTATTGACTTTTAAGAATGCGTAGAGCGATAAATTGAGTTATAAAGTTTGGAATTAATATGTTAGAATCATGAAGTCTGTGTTTGAGGAAAATATGTCCACAAGGTGGGGCAGGGTCGAGATGCTAGGGATGTTATTTCCCATTCTCATCCCATTCCTCGTCCTAGTGAAATTTTCCGTAGGGATGGGCCGGGGATTCCCCACACGGAATTAATGAGGATCATGTTCCCACGGATAATTTTGTCCGTTAGTTTTTTTTATTAATTTAAATCATTAACATAGGCAAATTTCAATTAAATAATTAAAACTAGTACTAAATTATTTATTATGGCTAGTTTTAACAATTTGAATTTAAAAATAAATTACTCAAATTTTGGCCTAAAAAACTAATAAACTCTTTTTAGTATACATAAATAAATATAAACCAACTTATTCACATATATAATTTAAATCTACATATTCAATTTAAACATATTAATTATCTTGACCAATGAACGACCAAACTTGAAATTTAAATGTAATATTTATATAATAATAATAACACGATATTAAATAAATAAATAGTGCCTAATCGGGACCAGGGCAAAGATGGGGAATGCATTCCCTATCTCCATTTAGCTCACGATGAGTTTTTTCCCCACTTCCTATCTCATTTCCCACCTAATCGAGGAATCCCCACATGACGGAAAAATTGGACACCTCTAATTTGAGGTACACAATTATTAGATGAAGTTCCTCCTATATGTGCAAACTTCGATAGTATTTACTATTGAAGTTGAGTTATTTAACACCAATTTATAAAGTATGTGGACCAAACACCTTAAGTGGCTGTTTAGAGCACTTAAATGATATAGAACATAGAGAGTTCTGATGTCTGGAGAATTCTTATCGAGTATGGACAATCGAGTATGTTCAAGCACTGAGATGATATACGATATATGAAAAGAAAATGACGGTGAGATACGAAACACGTTCCGAAAATGGGTCTACAAACAATTAAAATCGATGAGATAGGATAATTGGCCTTCAAACACTAAGATGATATATGATGCAAGGTATACCATCTCATGTTGAGTCCCCAAACAGTCCCTAAAAATTTATATGGATCAAAATTAAATAAACCAAATTAAAAGGTTATATTCAAATAAGTAAAGAAATTCTCATTCAAAGCTTTATTTTGTTTCAAATTTTAAAAGTTTATTCGGACTGTGAAGATTGAAATAAAGAAAATACATTTCCACCTTCTAAGTTCCATGTTTATTTTCAAAAAGAAAAAGAAATCACTTTTGATTTCAAGGATAGTGATAAAGAAAACGCATTTCTACCTTCCATCTATTGTTAACAAGTTTTGCATGGGTTTAGAAGAAAATAAAATACATTTATATTTTATAGAATAAATTGTTTTAAATGACAAGACTGCTATAACACTTTATATCAAAAGTTTGTTATAATGTAAATAATTGGTTCATTTTCGTATATTTGAAAACATCCAAAATTTACATGTCTATATTTATAATTTTAAAAAACAAAGCTAATTAAAATGCCCGTTTGAAATTAGAAGAATAAACAATCTCAATTTTTTTATAGAAAACTGAAATTAAAAAAAAAAAATTAATATTGCAAGATGGGGGATTGAAACTCTAAAGTTGATAGTATATGTTCGATTCAATTGTACTCATTTTGAAAAAAAAAATTGTTATTATATAAGAGAGATTATAATTTATATATAAGAGAAATGATTGTAACACTAATGTAACCACTTAATATTAAAAACGAATCATACTTAATCTAAAATTTCATAATTCAATACAACCAAACTCACGTGAACAATCCTAAATTGAAAAAAAGGAAAATCATAAACAAACAATTCGAAATAATGTTTGAATGAGACACTTTATCTAAAAAGTTCATGTAATCCAATCAGCAAACATAATCGATGGTCTTATTCCCTTTTTTTTTTCTTATGATGAAGATATAAATAATTGAAAATGATTAGATATTGATTGACAATAAATATCATGATTAAATTTAATAAGAAGAAAATGGTGCAAATATTTGCCTTTCTAATGGTGAATTTGTCAAATGTGTAAAAGAATAAACTTTTGAAAAAGGATTATAATGGCCAATGCTGAAAAATACATTGAGATAAACTTTGACTTCAAATAAACTTTACGGCTGGTGGATGGTTTGACAAATACAACATGAAGGCTATCCAAACCCTTTTGACTTGGAAAAAATATATATTTTTAAAAAAATATATTTTTATTTAAATATTTTCTTTATAAGAACGAAATAAAATATATTTGAAAAGTTATTTTAAGTGGTTGTCAAATACTTCGATTTCTTCTAAAAATGACTTATTTTTTAAATTAAACACTTGAGAATATATTTCAAACACACCCTAAAAAGATTTTAAAAAATTATTGATATGAGCCTAATTTAACTTATAAAAGAAGACACCTAACACCGAAAATTCGTATCCCTATGAACTAAAAAATGAAAATGTTGTCTTCAACTCATCAACTATTCCAATAATTGAAAGAGATAAAAATATCAAGTCTTCTTGTAATAAAATGGAAAACATTATTTAGTGTAATAGACATTTATATACATAATAATGAGTTTTTTTGTTCTCATGATATTGAGTGCAATTTGTTTTGATTTGATTTTTTTTTTTTTTTTTTTTTGTGTGTGTGTGTGTGTAAAAAATAAGTTAAGTGGGCTATTGATGGGTATTAAGTTAACAGGGGAAAAAAAAAACATTAGTGTTGGTTATTATCAAATGCATAAGAAAACAGTGTAATGAAATAAAATTTTATCTTTCCTTGTAACCTGGGAAAACAAGAAATGAATAAGACTTTGTTTGATAAGAATTTTAGTTTAGTTTTAGTTTTATAGTTTTTCTTTTTCTTTTCCGTTTGTAATTTATACTCATTTTCTCCTAGTTTTTTTTTTTTTTTTTTTTTAATTTTCTTTTTTTGGTTTTCATATCTATGAAAGTACTATTTGAACTATTCATGAAATTTTAAAACAATTTTTTTTAAAAGTTTACTTTTAGTTTTGTGATGGAAAGTGGTGTTTCATTAATAAAGAAATTTAGAGATAGAAAGTAGTGTTTATATTTATAAGCTCAATTTTTTAAAACCAAAATCCACAATTTGTTATTTGTTTTTTATTTTTAAAAATTAAATCTATTCTCTCTTCTTTTTTTTATAATAATTTGCAACTTTTGTAAATATAATAATTGAGTTCTTAACCAAGTTTAAGTACAATAATTGAGTTCTAAAAAAAATTAAAAACTATTTTTTTTAGCTTCCAAATTTTGACTTGGTTTTTAAGAATATTGATAAAAAGAAAATAACAAAACATACATTTTAAAGATAGGATTGGTGTTTATAGATTTAATTTTAAAAAATAGAATAGATAAACAATAAGGTCTACTAAACGATTATCAAATAATGTATACATTTTTGTATTTGTAGATATAAAAGTGAATTTGGGGTAATCAGATTTGAAGTCTCAGATTCACGGGTGGTTCGGGCTAGCAAGTCAGCAACGGAAATTTTATATCTTCTGCCATATTCCAAATCACCTTCACAACATAATCGACTTTCCTTGGGCCTTCGTCTTCTCAATTTCGGAGTTTGATGACCGAAATAATAAACAAATAAACAAACAAGAACAAGAACAAGAACATATATAGTAATAGTAATACAGTTGTAAAATAATAATAATAATAATTATAATGTACATTCCCCCGTTTCTCTTCTCTCTGTGACAAGAAGACTATAAGAGGGAAAACTCGAATATGAACCGTGGTTGATTGTTTCTTTTAAATGGGCGAAAGACTAATCAAGAAACAGAAAATTGCCACAATCATCTATTCTACATTTGCAACAAACTAAATCCATTTTTTACACCAAAAGACAGTCAGAGAAGCCATGGAAGTAGAACTACATAGAATGCTTGTGTTTTCTTCGTTACCAAAACTAAATTACAATTGAAAGATGAGAAGAAACAGTTCAATCCTATGAAAGACCATTGAAGAAGGCCACATTTTGGAGGAGTTTCCTCCACGGTAAATGGGACTGGGATTTGGAATGACGATACTAGAGCGAGCTGGTGAAGAAAAAAAAACGAGAAATTTCAATCAAACTCACAGGCTCTGTTCAAAATCAGCATTTGAGCAGAGTGAAAACAGGCCGTAAATTTTTTTTGTTTTAATCTTTTTTCCCACAATCTCTGCTATTCGAGAAAAACTTGCAACTTCAGGGGCATATAATCGAGCAGAAGAAAGCTGAATGTTAGGAACGGCATACTATACTGCATTCACATTTGAAATTTTATACCATCACTTTGAATGTTATGCATTAAACAAATTCCAGTGATGATCAGTTGGCAGATTTTCCTTGATCTTTTCAAGTCTTTTGAGAATTTCCAAGAAAGATGGTCTCTTGTTCATATCAGATGCCCAACATTCTTCTGTTAACCTGGGAAAAATGAAACCAGAAGAGGAAAAAAGAAGAATTAGCAATTTCTGTCCGTGTTCCCGTTTACCCTTATGATAACGAAAAGCTATCTACATTAATTGGATCTAAAAGGCAAGTGTTTTTTACACGAGAAGATCCGATCTCAATGCCGGGAGTAACATTGAGAGAATGTAAGATCAAGTGGGTGATATTAAACTTGAGAAAAAAAAAAAACCTAAGATCTCATTTGGTAACAATTTGATTTCTTGTTTTGGTTTTTAAAAATTAAGCCTACAAATCTCACCTTCATCCATTGGTTTCCAAGTTTTGTTGACTACATTTTAGGAGTCTTTTTAAAACCAAACCAGATTTTAGAATCCAAAAAAAATAGTTTTTTAAAAACTTGTTTTTGGTTTTAGAATTTGGCTAAGAACTCAACTCCTTTACTTAAGAAAGATGTAAATCATGGTAAGAATTGAGAGAAAATATGCTTACATTTCAAAAATCAAAAACCAGAAACGAAATGGTTACCAAAAGGATTCTAAATGATTAGGTTGAAAAGGAAATAGGAACGGCCAACTTACTCTCTCAGTACAGGAAGGTATCCTTTCGCACGGAACATCGGTCTATGACCTTCAGCCACGTACTTGGCAGCTTCATATGGTTCATAATTCGCCAGTGGAGGGTCTCCCTCAAGCATCTGCACCAGTTGGAATGTTTCGTGTCAAATGTAGTATCTTGCAATTAAAGTTTATGACTACTCTTGTGAATGCAAATATTACCTCGTATAATATCATCGCAAAAGAAAACACATCCACCTTCTTATCATATTTTCTGTGCTTAAAAACTTCAGGAGCCATATACCGGTCTTTTATCCACATGCACGACATGATAAAGAAGATTTAAGCAATAAAGAGTTATATAAAACTGAAAATAACTGTATGATAGGTACTTACAGCTCCCGGTCTCGCCAGTCATTTTGTAAACATCATGTGAATTCTGAACCTTGATGAGCTTGCTTAGACCGAAATCACCAACTTTTAGATGGTCCGCACCAGAATTGACTAAAAGAACGTTCCTGGAATTTCAAAATACTCTTCCAATAATACAGTAGATGACAGAAAATTCAATCCGAATCTACGATGAATACAAAATGACAGCAGAAACTGGTGATATGGTTTTCAAGTCTCAGATATTAATCCGTGGCAAAAGTTTTTGGAGTGAGAGAGATTGCATGCTGATAGAAGTCTGGAGCTCACCTTGGTTTTAGATCACGGTGAATTATAACATTTGGCTCATTGTGGAGATAAGCCATTCCCCTGGAATAGGAATTGTTATCAAACTGATTAGAACGATTAGTAAACTCCCAAGGAGCAAATATTCGACTTGGTTAAACATTAGATCGAGATGAATTACTTAGCTATGACCATTTATTTCTAGAGCTCAAGAACGATGAGATTTTAGATACTCAGGTATCAGTAAAAATATCTCAAACAATCAGATAACCTTATTCACAAATAAATTGTACATGACCCCGGAAATTAGTGAAAGTTTAAACATTTGGTTGTGGATGTATAATTTTGAATATAAACAAACGAATAAGATTTAGATGTTCAAAGCAATCCAACGTGATAAAGCAATACTGCATATTCACATCCAACTGAATAGTTTAGACATTGCTTTATCCACATCCAACTGAATATCATGCAGCGCCATTTTCCAAATAAAGCAATAATGCATAGTATTTCTTTCCATTTATTTCATCAAGTTTTTCCATTAGGCTGATCCATCATATAAGATGTTCAAAGCAATCCAACGTGACAATTTATCAAGTAAAATGGCTCCTCTCACTATGCATAAAAAACCAAAATCAGGCAGCTTGAAAATTAAGGACCATATTTGCAACTTGCAAGCATTTAGAGAAACCCGATACTGAAGCGGTCTCAACTCATGAAAAGTAAAGTACGAAGATAGCACAATCCAATTAAAGGGAAAGGAAATAAATCTTTTGATTTGTTTTTTTATTTCCAATAATCTTCGAATAATCTTATTTCTTCTTGGCAAAATATTTAAGAATTCATGTTCTTTCACATTAAAATAATCATGTACAAACATTTTTAAGAAAAAGTTGATGAATTTCACCACAAATCAAACAGCAGAGCTTAAAAGAAAATAACAACAATACATGGGAGAATGATCTTCCATTTTTCTAAGTGCATTGAGAAGCCAAATTAGTGCAACATTCGTTCATCTGGTAATATCCAGTGCAAAACTATAAAAACCTTGAACTACTCTTTTGTTTCAAAAAAATCTTCAGGGCAACTTATTTCTTTTTTATAAAAGTTTTATGGAATCAAATTCTTTTACCTGGCGATGTCCAGTGCAAAATTGATGGCCGTTGCAGGACTGAGTGAACCTTTGTCCTTGAGGTACTGGTGAAGATCGCCCTAAGGGACCAATGTCACCAAGCAAGAGCATGAGTAAATTACCATTTAAAAATAACAAAACCAAAGAAATTTTGGTATCAGAATAAAAATAAACTCCATCAGTTACCCCTCTTAAATATTCAGTGACTAGCATAAGTGGCTTCTTCTCAGTGACAGCTCCAAGAAATTGGACAATGTTAGGGTGGCGTAGCTTCACCAACAGATTAACCTCATGTCGAAAGTCCTGACTGAATGAGAAAAACCAACACTTACAATTAACTCCAATCCCATTAACTTAGTAAAGATTTAGATGGTTATTGTAAAAATAAATTAATTAATTAATAAGATTCACAGAAAATTTTATGGAAATAGTGGGTAGGAGGCTTTAAAGAGTAAGTTTTAGTTTGAGAGAGAAAAGAAGACAAAGAAGAAGAGGGGTTGTGGTGGATATTGGAACTGGTGGAATTAGTATTTAGGCCGTTGGCGCAAGGAAAAGCAACAGGAAAAATAAATACAAAAGGGAAATTTTCCGTAAAGTTCACTGTTCTGTTGTACCTTAGGAATACGTACATTGTTTTAGAAGTCAAATACTTTTATAAACAATCGTTACTTTCTTGTTTTATTTCCTTCAACATACTTTTATAAACAATAGTAACTAGACAAGGTACAGCTTCATCAGATGGAACTATCTAAAAGATATTGGGTCTTACATAACAAGTCTATCATCCGAAAGTGATGGAAGAATACGTTTGACAGCTACGGGGGTTCCACGCCAATAGGCCTTCAAAATTTCCCCGAAGGACCCCTGCAGAAGACAGGAATTCATAAGTGAAACTACTCTCTTAATGAATTGATATTCAAACTAACAAAGCGTTCAAACCACAAAAACAAAACAAAAGGCCCAACATTAAATTATTTCAGCACTCATATTGGGGGAATAGATTAAAGAGGTTTTCTGGAACACGTGTACAGAATCAAAGGCTTTTAATTTAAAGATGACACTTCTTTTCCTAAATTTAAAGATAGTATTAACCTCAGTTCTCTTCCATAACCCAGTTTTTTACACACATTTAAAGGTAAAACTACGGGGGAGAAAAATTTTCCAGTAACAATATAAGGTAACTGGCTGAAAGAATCTTAGGCATTCTGTTTCAAGAAAACTTAAATCTTAAAGTCCTTGGTACGTATCGGCTAAAAGTTATTAATCTTTTCAATCAACTAACACGCTTCAGACCTGTACTTGCATTTCTTGATGCAGTAACTAGCAGAAAAGATTTTTAGCATTGGTAAACAAATCGAAGCCAATACAGGAACTGAAATAGCACAAGCAACTTCCGAGTTCAATCATCATATGGGATGAATTTCAAATTCTAGGATGGCAAAAGTCCTGCTTGCTGGGAATTTCAAGAAAGATCTTTTGTACCTTGCCAATAATAGCTGAGTTTGAAAAATCCAGTTCAGAAGGATCAATTTCCCAGTCACATTTATTTGGCAGAGGAGGAGGAACAGGCTTTGGTTCAAAATGGCTTCCATTTTGGCCCTGCAACACATATTTTCATTCTCAAAACAGAAGTTAGTGAGAAACCAAATCCTGATATGAAGAATATTCAGTTTCTCTTGTTACCTATCAAGAACATTCACAGTGATGAAATATCTTATTTTTTATTTAGTCAGCTCAATAACATGTAGAGTAGTAAGACTAGGATATAAGATAAAACATATAAATGAAATAGAAAGATAGCAGTAACATTGAAAACTCGTAGAAAATGCAAGGAAATATGAGATACTACCAAACATAGTATGAATGTAAATAGAAGCATCTGAATTTCACAGTAATCAAGAAAATATGTATGCTTGGGAAGAAGAATGAATAGTAAAAAAGATAAAATTATACGAACAAGGCCAATTGGCCCATGCATAGGGTAGAACACAAATACAGACAACCCAAAGGGAAGCTCTTCACTTACGTAGGAAAGGCCACCATACGATTTTAAAAGCTCAATCATGCCATGCTTTTTAGCTCCTTCCGCATCAGCTAGTGGCTGTCATAGATGAGACAAGATCCTTGTAAATCCAACCAGAAATGCTGGGGGATTAAAAAAAAAAGAAGCTAGACTGCGTTGAATAGGCTGATGGTGCTAAGTGGTTTACACAAATGTTGCACTCAATAATAGTACTCTAAACAGTCACACGAAACAACTTCAAACAGAGAAACAGAGTATACAACTAGGAAGTATGAGAGCAAGCTTATTTTGATCGTTTGATTTTTTTTTCTTTGTTTTTTTTTTAAGAAAAATAACTACTTTCATGAGAAAAAATGAAAGAATACAAGGGCCAAGAAAAAACACCCTACCCACAAAAGCAGCCCCTACAAGAAAGCAGACCAACTGTGCAAAATGACACCTATAGGATAGTTACAAAAGATAGAGTCAAGAAAACTACATCCTTATAAAGTAGCAAAATGTACAGAGCCGCTTAACTCCACTTAAGGAGAAAGAGCAACCTTACAGCAATGGACCACGACCAATTGCAAAATAAAATCAATCCTTCAGAGTTGACCAGACTTAAATCCCATGCAGTGCAAGTAGTTCAAATAAACCGCGTACGGGAAATCCTTCTCAGAGTAGTACAATCGTAAAACCCTTGAGCTGCAGGCATATGCTCGTTTTGATTGATAAATTTAGTCTCATGCCCACACATACAGTGGTACAAAGAAGATACAGGTTTTTGAACTCCAAGAAGTGCATATAAAATAAGAAATAATTGGGGCGGGGAAACGTGGCACGAGGTTATTTAGGATTGAAATGGGCTTCTTTCTTGAGTTATTTTGTCCTCCTGAGATTTAAGCCGATAACCGCGGATTGGCCACTGACCTAGGCTAAACAACACTAGACACATGCTTGAATTACCGTATTGACTTGAAACTAAAACGTGCCGCTATCCAAGAAACTCGAATCAAAACCAAATACAGAAAGAGCGAATGTAAAAAGAAACGTAAAATATTAATCGAGCTACCATATAAACACAAGAAATAGTTCCTATAAACGACCATTTCCGTATAGAACAGGCAGATAAAACTTACAGTGTTCTTCCAGCGATCTTGGGCATTAACATCAGCACCGTGTTCAATCAAACACTTGGCAACTTCGATCCAACCATGAAGCGATGCAACATGAAGAGGAGTGCGGCTGTCGTAATCTCTAGCATGGACGAGGGATTGATCCTCCTCTAGGAGCTTGCGAACAGCACCAGAATCATTCTGGTGAGCGTGCCACAATATCAGCGACGTTCTACTCACTCTCGCTTTCTCCTTTTGCTTCTCCTTGCTCGTCCCCGACGCCGATGACAACGACGAGTTTCCCTTGCCTCCGGAACTTCCCGGCGCCGGCAAACCACCGGCAGTTCCGGAATGCTCAGAGCTCATGACCAAAAAATCCGGATCTTCTGGATCGGATCGAAAGGGGAAAAGAAACCGAACCTGTTCCTTGACTTGCAATTCAATTGGATTGAATGTGGCTATGGATATTTTTGGCTTTATGGATTTCAAAATTACTTAATGGTAATTTAAGAATTAAGATCATGTGAGTGAGAAAGGGAAAGTCAATAAAGAAATGCCAAAATGGGAATAACTCGCATCCGAATCTGAACAAGTGGAAAAAGGGAAGGATTTTACCTTTTCAATTGTATATACATTCATCTTCCTCAACTTTTACGCTCTATTTTGTCGTTCATCATTTTATCATACCAACTGTCTTTCGCTTCTTTTTCCTCTTTGTTCTTCTGAAATAACTAAAAAAAGTACAAACTAATCCATAAATCCCTAAATTTCCATAAAAACAATCATTGGGTTAGTTTTACTCGTTAGATAATAATTTAGTCTCTAAATTTTATTATATAACAATTTAGTCCACGTACTCTAAAATTTGTAACAAATTAGTCTTTACTATAGAAATTATAATAAGGTGTAACGAGATTTCATACATAAATAAACTATTAAACTAATTAGAGACTCCATATTGTTGTAAAATATAAAATTTACATTATAAAACATTAAAAATTGACATCTAATTTTGATATAAATTTTTACATGAGGGACTAAATTGTTATAATTTTAAAAGTATAGTGTTTAAATTGTTAGATACTAAATTTTATAGACCAAATCGTTACAAAATTGAAAGTATATGGATTAAATCAACCTAAAATTCATGATTAAATAGTTATTTTAAAAAAATTTGAGGAACTACCCAATTTAACTATAACACATGTCCATCTATCGGTTGTGTTTTATCTAAATTTTGTGTTTTTAAAATAAATTATAATTTTAATTGGGAAAAATTAGAATTTAATCCTTTTTACAATTTAACCATTTTTATAATACGTCCAAAATTTTACATAATAGATATTCTCATTACTATATTAAATTCAACACAATGTTTTAAGATTTTAAATGGAATATTCAAACATCTTTCTAATTGTTGATGGAGGACATATCACACATGAGGCTTTAATTTATTGAACTAGGTTTGAACTAGTAATAGATTCATTTAATTGTTTTTATTTAGTTTAATAATGGTAGAACGAGAGATAAAATCATCTTTTAAAATATTAATTAATATTTTATCTATTAAATTATAATTAAATTGATATTTTATCTATTAAATTATAATTAAATTGATAATAAGTTTATGATATTATACATATCTGATAAGTGTTATACTGATAATTATCCAAAAAGACGAAGAGGTGAGTCTCATATTATAATTCCTTTAAATATAATTGAACGGATATAACTAGAAAAAAAGTCAAACACTTGTTTGTTAAGAAATGAGAAGGAGATAAAAACAGGAGATTAATTTTTATTTTTTAGTAATAAAGTTGGCAACATGATTATCACACCATCTTAAAATTGTAGGTATTATTTGATAACTACTTAATTCTTGAAAATCGAGCTCACAAGTAGTTCGTTCACATATATGTTTTTTTTTCATTTTTGTCTCATTATTCACTTTTTGCTACTATTTAATTAAAAAAGAAAGGCGAATTATGAAAAGAAAAAACAGTTTTAAAAAACTTTAGAATTTGATTGACAATATTAAGTGTTTATTGAGAACTATGGTGAGCTTTAAAAATAAAAATAAAAAAAAAAACTACAAGCATAAATTTAAAAAATATACACTATAAATAAAATCGTTATCAAACGGATTTAGAGGTCAAATTTATGATTTAATTTTTTTATACATATAACATTTTCTTTATTAATGAATTTCTCAGTTCTATACAAAAATATGAGAAGTTATAATCACGACCCATACTGTTGAAAGAAAACAAATATTTTATAACATATGTTTTTTTAAGATTAGGTAGGACAGAATAATTAAACCTCTAATATTGAAATCTGTTGAGGATTACCCAAGATAAGGCCTAAGTCCAACGGGTGTTGGGATAGAGCATAAGAGAGAAACGACCTAAAAGGGAAATGTCGGTGCCTTGGGATGTGGGCCGACTAGCTGAACCGGTAAATATATACCAACTAGGAAATAGCTGAGCTGAGACCGGACTAATACCATGCAACCTCGAGCGATAGAAACATCCTTGATACCCTTGCCATCACACACAACCGTGCAGCATGTGTAGGATTGGCTTATAAATTGTCTGATTCAATCATCCCAAAGGAAAGAGTAAGTAATCTAAATAAAAACATTATTTTTTTTTCCGTACTTAGCTGAATTAGTCACTTATAATACTAACTTAAACATCAAAGTACTATAAGCTCGACACCACATATATGGGTGTGAGGATCTCTTACGTCAACTCAGACAAGATCAAGACCAAACCAAAAGGAAGCAGGCTGGAGGTCAATGTCACCGGGAATTCACGATGCAACTCAAGACAAAACGAGATACAAGCACCAACAAAATCAATAACGTAAACTTGATGTCAATTGAACTATATTTATATTTAGACCATTACAGAATATGGGTATTAAAAATAATTGATTTTTTAATCTTAGTTATAGTTCAGATTATTTTATCACATCATTTGGTAAAAGAAAAAGACAGTTTTATAAGCTAAGTTGCGGTGGCCAGGGGAGCGGATGCCACGCCACCAGTCAAATATATCATCCTCCTGTCCGTGTGCCTTCAAGTATGGCCTACATGATCTTTCAAATAAAATAAAAAGGAAAAGGAAAAGGAAAGAGTATGGCCTAGATGAATTGAACGGCCGTTGTGAAATTTTAATGAGTAAATTAAATGCAAGACTGGTTTGTTTCTTACTGGGTAGGACAGAATATGACAGCTGGGAAATTGAGAATTTGGAGAATTTGAATATGTATTTTTATTTTGTTCTGATTCCTACGATATTGAACAAATCTTTTGAATACAATAATAATCAAAATTATATAATTAAAGACAAATTAAAACCAATAAACTATTTGTATTAAAATAAAAAAAAAATTAAAAAAAAAACTAATAGCTTCTAGTTCAAATCTCTGTCTCCAACTTAAAAATAAAGTTTTTTTAAAAAAAATTTGAATGATTTGATATATATTAATTTCAAAATTTTATCTAAACCAAAAAATAACCTTTAATATTAATATTGTTGTTTTCAAAACTTATTAGAGAAATATTGTTGTTTTAAAACTTATTAGAGAAATATTGTTGTTTTAAAACTTATTAGAGAAATATTGTTGTTTTGGGAGATCGAGGCTAGAAGTCGAGGGTTCAGGATTCGACTAATGTAGAGGTCGAACGTTGAGAACTCGACAAACAAAGAAAAACTTGAAAACAATACGGGTTGTCGAGGATTGAAGTTTCGACATACATAAGTCCAAACTTCAACCCTCGACAAGGAAAAGGAAATCTCGCTAATTTTGTGATGAGAATCTCGCTAATTTTGTATATTAGGTTGTCGAAGGTTGAAGTTTTGACATACTTAAGTCGAAACTTCAACCCTCGACAAGGAAGATTGGTGGGTGAAGCTAATTTTGTGATGAGGATCTCACTCTAGAAGGAAATCTCGCTAATTTTGTGACGGGGATCTCGCTCTAGAAGGGAATCTCGCTAGAAATGTGGGTTGAATCTCGTGAGCATCGCTAGGAAGACAGTTTGTTAAAAAAATGCTTGAGGATCTCGCTCTAGAAGGAAAATCTTGCTAATTTTGTGATGAAAATCTCGCTCTAAAAGGGAATCTCACTAGAAATGTGGGTTGAATCTCGTGAGCATCGCTAGGAAGACAGTTTGTTAAAGAAATGCTTAAAGGATCTCGCTCTAGAAGGAAATCTCGCTAATTTTGTGATGGGAATCTCGCTCTATAAGGGAATCTTGCTAAAAATGTGGGTTGAATCTCGTGAGCATCGCTAGGAAGACAGTTTGTTAAAGAAATGTTTGAGGATCTCGCTTATGAGGAGGATCTCGCTCTCGCTCACAATTTCGCTCTCTCTCACAATCTCACTCTCTCCTACAATCTCGCTCTCTCAATCTCGCTCTCTCTTACAATCTCGCGCTCTCTTACAATTCAAAAATATGTTATTGTTGTTATTTTTTCATTAATGATTATTAGCTTTTTTTCTCATTGGTCATGTATATATTATATATATTTCTATGGAAAGTAAATAAATTTATTGTATATTCAATTTTTTTATTATAAAATTGTACACTATTCTTTTAATTAAGTTGTACATTATTCTTCTAATTAAGTTGTATATTATTATTTTAATTAAATTGTACATTATTCTTCTAATTAAGTTGTAGATTATTCTTTTAATTAAGTTGTACATTATTCTTCTAATTAAGTTGTACATTATTATTTTAATTAAGTTGTACATTATTCTTCTAATTAAGTTGTACATTATTCTTTTAATTAAGTTGTACATTATTCTTCTAATTAAGTCATACATTATTTTTTTAATTAAGTTGTACATTATTCTTCGAATTAAGTTGTACATTATTCTTCTAATTGAGAAACAAATATTTTTTTAATTGAGAAATAATTTTTTTTTTCAGATCATGGTTTTAAACCCATGACCTGTTGATCCCGATGTTTTGTACGACCAATCCATTCATCGATCGTCTGTTGTATGGCGAGATCGTATTATTGGAGAAATATCTTATAGATGTCGAGAGGCAGTTATCCATCACACTATCCCGCTCCACCCTCGAATACTACCACTATTGCGCACATCTGGATTCTATGGGGTTGCCATATTATGATTTATTCAGTTGGACTGGCATCTGATCACAGCCTTGGTCGAGAGATGGAGGTCCGAGACGCATACATTCCATATGTTTGTTGGATAGTGCACTATCACTCTACAAGACATAGAAGTGTTGTTGGGGTTACCTGTTGACGGTGAGCCGGTCACCGGAGTGATGTACGATGACCGGTTAGAAGTTTGTCAACTGTATCTCGGTGCGACCCCACCTGCCGACAAGATTAAAGGATCGAGGTTAAGTTTAATATGGTCAGGAACAAAATTTCATGAGCTCACAGATGATGCAGATGAGGAAACCGTCGTAAGATATGTGCGAGCATATATACTACAAATGATGGGTGGAAATATGTTTTCAGATAAATCAAGTTATTTCGTTCACTTGATGTTCCTGCCACTGTTAGCTAACCTCCAAGATGCGGGTGGTATTCGTGGGGTGGAGCATGCTTGGCATGGTTGTATAGACAACTATGTAAAGCAACAAGATCTGAGGTTCGAGAGATAGCGGGGCCTTTCATACTTTTGCAATTATGGGCTTGGGAGCGATTTCCAACAATGGCTCTACAGCTACAACATGTTAATGACGCTCAATTAGTTAGACGAGCCTACGTGTAGTTAGCCAGTATATACATGTTTGATTCAATTGAATGTTGTTTTAATTTAATTTAATTTTTATATCACTGATCTAGTTAATTTAAATTCTAAATTATCAATTTAAAAATTTAGGTGAAGAGAAATTTTGTGTGACTAGGACAGCCACACGTGTAGTTAGCCAGTATATATATGTTTGATCTGCTTCAACCTGAACAGGTACATTACACTAAACCTAATTGATCATTTTATACATATTTTTATTGTATTTGTCTTTAATATTCTATAATATAATATTTTGTGTTTCAAGTTATTTGGGAGTCGTACAAAATTATTATGCATACTTTGCTTAATTTTTGTATGAATGGTCAAAACATATGACGGACGATGAATCCTCTCATATGTTTTCATATTGGTGAGTGGCATCTTCCTGACAGGGTGATGAGACAATTCGGTTTTTAGCAGGATGTCCCATCGCCTTGTAATACTGAACCCGTACTGTATGATATTGACCTAAGGACTGGAGATTGGTCCGAAAAAGTTGCACATTTGGTAGTGCGATGGCACTATCATGCAAGGTTTATTGCAGTGGGGGTTTCTCTTGAACAGTTTGACACAGATATCACTACAGGATATATTCATTGGTATAATAATATCACAAGGCGTTACGTCACTCGTTTTGTGGGTCATCTGATAAATGAATATTATCTAATTATTTTAAATATTATCTAATTGTTTTATAATTCACAAAGATCGAACAACCGTAGACTCCGTGAGGTTATGAATGATCCGAACCAGGTTCTTGCTATATGTAGTGACAACCAAAGCTATATGGAGGAAATTCATTATATGTACGATATACCTATTGTTCCTCCACCAGCTCCTAGACGTAGAGGACCTGTTCGAGAAGAGGATGAGTTTGATGGGGTTGCACATAATGTGGAAGAGTTGCCCCCTATGATGCAGACGTAGAGTCAAACTAATTAGGTTAGTCCGATGATGACGATGTCAGCATTTGATTCAGGACATTATGACTCAGAAGCTGGTCCTTCGTCTTCATACGTGCATGGACATGGTCGGGGTCGTGGAGAGCATAATGAATATTTATATTATAAAGCGCCTGCAGAGGTACCAGAGCAACATCAAGAAGAACCCGAGCAACCTCAACTTCGAAGTCGACGACGACAACCAGCTTGAAATCGACAACGTCAGCCTTGTGAGACACATTGATTTTTGTAATTATTTAATTTATATTTTTTTATTTTTATGAGATATTATTATTTTTTTATTCTTTTTAGAGTTTAAATAAAATAATAAAATATTTTTAGAAATTGTTTTTATAAAATGGAAAATTAAAAAAAAAAATGAAGAAAGAAAGAAGAAGGTGGAATGTGTAATAATTAAAAAAGAAAAAAAGGAGAAATTTGTATGGATACTCTCGCTATCTCGCTCTCTCATAATCTCGCTCTCCCAAAATCTTGTTCTCTCTCTTACTCTTCCTCTTTCGTTCTCTCCCAATACAAAATTATTTTTAACACATCAAATAATTATGAGTGTTATGACGATTTTGATTGGGAAGTTTAGTGGCAAAAAGAAAGAGATTCATTAGCTCATTATTTAGTCAAACTTGCTGAGATGACATAATCCGTAAAAATTATTCAACAAGCTTTAGAAGGAATTCTAGGGGACCTTATGAAAATTTAGAAATACGATATTTTGATAGAGGAAGGTCTCCAAAATGATAATGTTGAGAAGGGCAAGGTCGAGAGTTCAAAGTTCGACCTACCAATGAAAAGCGAAAGGGGAACTAGGTCGAATTTTGAACCTTCGACTTATTTATAAAAAAAAAAAACAATAATATTTTTACAAATAGTTTGAAAACAACAATATTTTCCTAAATAGTTTATAAAAGGACAATATCCTTTTAATTTTCCCAACCAAAAAATATTTTAAAAAATCGTGATCTCTTAAAAAAAAAATTGTGATGATTATATTATCTATTAATTAGAAACTTTGATTTAAACCCAGGTTTTTTTTAAAAAATCGTGATAATTTCCTTATTTAAAAAACAATGGATGATTTGATTACAATTTTAATTTAAATCAAATTATTTCAATTTTTTTATACAGATATAAACCCTTAAAACTTAATTTGAAACATATAAAGACATCAATTAGTGTATTTAAAAGAGAGAGAAAGTACGAGCATGAAAAAATAGTAAATAATAAATGAAAACTTGTGCATTTACAAATATTAAAAACGAAAAAAATACAAAAGCATCGAGCACAAAACATGAAACAGTTAAGTTTACCGACCTCCAAATTGATTGAAGCTTGATAATTTTTTCTAACATAAGCAAGAATAATCAATGAAAATGAGAACATATGTAAAAAAAAAAAAGAAAAAAAAAAAAGAAAAAAAGAAAGATAAATGTGGTATTCTTCTTGGTCTAATGCTACAAACAACTACCAACAATGTTGCTATAATGAAAATATATATATATATATATATATATACCATAATGCTATAAACAAAAGTTACAATAAAAAAATAAATAAAAGAAAATGGACCTGATGAAAGAGGTTTAATCTAACTATTTATAGAGAAAATGAGAGATTTTTTTTTATGACTTTTTTTTAAAGAAAAATATCATTTTTCATAGCTCCTTTTAGATTTTAGATACATGTTCATAAAAAAATGATAGATTATTATTTGTTATAGATGTTTTCAAATATAGAAAAATGAATTAAAATATTTACAAAATATAGTAAAATATCAATGACAAAATAAACTTTGTCATAGAATATAAAATTTTACTATATTTTGTAAATATCTTCAGCAGTTTTACCATTCACAATAATTTTCCTTTTTATTGCTCTTTTTTTTTTAAAAAAAATAGATATAGATATAGATAGTATGTAGATTTTTTATTCTTATTTTCTCTCTCTAAATCAAAATTAGATTTTTAAAAATTTTATTATGTTTTTCTTATTTTTTTCATAGCTCCTTCGGATGTTTGTTTCAAGGGTTGAGATTGGATGGGTTAGGCATCCTAAGCCCAACCTTGTCTGGGGCATGGATTTAGGAAGTTTCGGCTTCCTACATCATTTTCTCATGGGTTTGAATAGTGTTTCCTATTCAAACCCATGGGTTATCCCTCCCCCTCTCCTCCCCATTTTTCTCTTCTAATTTAATCTAGGAAGTACGTCGGCCAACTTTAACTTCGACAGCCACTTCCAGCCAACTTCGGCACCATCTATGGTGACCACCGCCGACCAACTCCAATCGCCACCTCCGGCGACCGCCATCGACCAACTCCGGTCACCACCTCCTACGACCGTCATTGGCCAACTCCGGCCACCACCTTGGTGACCGTCGTCGGCCAACCTCCAATTGCCACTAGCCAACTCCGACCATCATCGACCAACCTCTAGCAACCCCCTTCCCCACACTGGCAAAATTCTGACCACTAACTCCATTGGCCACCCTCCGACTGCCGCCTCCAGGGACCGCCACCAACCAACCTTGAAAAACATTAATAAAAATACTCTTAGTATAAACAACCTGTTTATCTTGGAAATAGTTAATTAGTTCAATTCTTGAGGATGTTATTTTATTTATGTTAAACTCTATGAATTCATGGATGTAATTTGAGCTTTTCCTGAATAGAATTTGATAAAATTGGATTGACAGCTCGAGTTTATCCAATTCTTGTATGCAATTTTTACATGGCGTCTTTGCATGATTATAGAATCGGTTGCGAAAATTAGGAATTATTGTATGAGCTAACTTTTTCTAAACTTGTGCTTGTATGCCCTAATTTAGTTCCATCCAATCACGCTATGAATCTAGGCTTTCCAATTCATAGAGTGTCACGACAAATAACCCTAATCCTTAATGCAAATTAGGATTAAACATGAATCTCGCTAAGAAAGAAATGTTTTTGACTAATTTATGGTCAATTGAATTATGATTCTTAATTGACTAATTGGGTTATTAGGTCTCCTTAATAGGTTGTGGAGTTCGTGAGTTTGCATTTTCTTTTTGAATCCAATGATAGAATTATAATCTACTGAACCCCAGGTCCCTCTGTGATCAAAACTATGCTACCAACGGAGCCTATCATTTAATGGATATAGGCGGTGAGAAACGAGCTAAATTTCTTCAAGCAAACCCCATTCTTAGCTTTTGGAGCTTGCTTTAGTCCATCGAAGCATATAGATCTGTAAATCGCTTTTTTGAGCTTGTCGAAAACGTCCGGGTCAAAATATGGCTTTCAAATTATGTTCTGAATTAGCTGCCTGCAAAAGGGAAAGCCGTGGAAACGGTAGACTCGCCAGTCAGGCACACCGTGAGGCTGACTACTAAAGGCAATGAGAAGATCTAGGGTAGAAAGTAGCTCCCCAGTAGCTCAAAGAAAGTCTCATCCCGACTTGGGGTTGGCTTGAGAAAGAGAGTCTCACTCTTGTCTTCTTTGCCTACGACTGCTTAGAATGATCATCCTATTGATTCAGAGGCATACGTTATTCCCAAGAGCCTTTTTATTGAGAACTTCAAACTAATTTTGTGCTATGTTTGTCTCCGATTTTACATATTTTATGGGTTTTTTTATTTTTTATTTTTTAAATTTGATTCTTTCACAACAAATCCCCCCATTTGCATGGAATTCTTCAATTTTCTTTGTTAGTCCATAGTTTTCTTGAATATTCGACCTCGTACTTACTGTTTGTACTACCTTTTAGGTTTAAGTTGGCTCAGTGAACACACATTATTTGCTTAGTTAGAAGCTGTAGGGGACAACAATTTTCTCGGCTAACAAATATGCAACATATAAATTATATAATTTAAACATACATCACATGCATATTAAACTATATAAAAGGCATTAATAGACCGATATTTGGCACCCTAATTAAATAAATTAAAGTAATATAATCGAATTATATTAATTTAATTACAAAAACATAAAAAAAAAAACAAATAAAAAAATGGCTGCTAGCTGCTGAGACTCGAACTGACATCTCCTTCGCACGTGCCTGATCACGAACGGACATAACGTTGCGACACCATGGAAAACGTATGCATTCTGCTTCACGTCATAGCATCGCGATGCTAGGGCACGACATCGCGACGCTACGGGGATTTCATGCCTCCGCCTTGCATCGCAACATCATGGCACTAGGGTAGTAGTGTCACGACACAGCAGTTCAGAAACACGAAATTTGTAGCAAAATACCTCCATTTTCTGGCGTTCTTCATAGCATCATCAACCACGAACGACATTGACTTATATTACAAACTCGATTGCTTAAATAAAATTTTCAAAACACACGGGCACTTACAAATTGATCAAATCAAAAGCAATATGGATCTAAATGCCAAATATCTTAAACATCTACTAAGTGCATCCCCCCCCCCCCCCCCCCCCCCCCCCCCAAAAAAAAAAAAAAAAAAAAAAAAATCAAATGAATTTCACAGCATTCATCATATGAAGACACTATAGACAAAAACACCCACTATAATCAAAATTGATATCCTAAACCAAATCAAAGACAATCTATTAGCTCTGATACCAACTGAAGAGGTTTAATCCTAATACGGAAGTGAATTAATGTCCTGCCTTTGAAATGGGATTGGGAAAAATCAATTTTGATTTTACAAAAATCTAATTTAGGCTAAGCACAAATATTTTTCATGTTAGAAAAATTAGAGATTAAAGGATATAATACTTTTGTAGAAAATCCAAATCTTCACGAAATTTCCCTTCCAAGGTCACAATCAAACCTTATGTGAAAACCCCATCATTTTATCCAACAAGAACACCACCAAATGGAGTCCTTGTTATTCTCAGGATACGATGATGAAGGTGTGGGCTTCTTGAATTTTTGGCAGAGGGAAGATCTTTGAGAGAGAGTGAGAGCAAAATTAATCCAGATCAATATAAAAGTCTCCTATCTCTATATTTCAGAGAGAGGAGAAAGGGAGGGAGTTACTTCCTTCCCACGTTGTGCAAAAATAACTCCTTAGTGGGAAGTTATTTTATTTAATATTATATTTACTATAATTAATATTAAATAATAATATTAACGTAATCTTAATAATATGGTTAATCTTACTATTAGTAACCATATTATATGCATTTATAATCAAATTATAATGCAACCTCCTCTATTAACCTATAGATCTAATATGAATTGGATTCATATTAAATACTAATCTATAATATAAAATCCATTAAAAATATTTGAATCACATTCAAATATTTCTCTCTCACATATTAGAAAATTTTAATTATAAATCATATTTATAATTAACTATATATATTATAATGCATCGATATACATTATATATTATATTAATCATATTAATATAATTAATTACTCAAATTCCCATAAATAATTTGAAAAATTCAAATTATTCCAAAAAACAATTAATTTTTGTTTCTATCCTTAGTGAGCTAACAAGGAGACTTGTTGGACCTACAGATTAGAAACTTCAATTATTCGAGATTAACCAATTGAACTCTTTAATCAAATTAATCAACATTCATTAACTGTCAGTCACTCCACTAAAGACCGATAGTTCACTATTCGCACTGTAGATCCATTTTTGTGTCCGCTGGATATAACCAATCAATAGTAAGTTGACCCTTCACAAATTGCATGTAACTACAGTTGAGTCAAAATTGTCATTTTACCCCTATAATTACATCTAACTCCTTAAATGTCACTTATTCTTCTAATGAACAAACATTATATTAACCATATTAATATAATTAAATACTAAAATTCTCATAAATAATTTGAATCATTCAAATTATTCCAAAAATAATTAATCATTGTTTCTATCCTTAGTAAGCTAACAAGGAAACCTATTGGACCTACAGATTAAAAGCTCCAATGATTCGAGATTAACCAACTAAAAACTTTAATCGGATTAATCAACATTCATTAACTATCAGTCACTCTGATAACTCGTAGAAATACAAGTTATTGTTCTCATAGAGTTGGAATAATTAGAATTTTTAGTGATATAAACACACTCGTTATGAAAGAAAATGCATGAAATTCCATACTTGTGATAAATGCATACAAAAATATCATTTTTAGTAAGAATCTACTTCACTAACGCATTTCAATGTAGGAACCAAAGAAATTTACTGAGCGTTGTAGCCAATGCCAGCGCAAGGGGTATGCATCTGAGAATATTCGACGCATGAAGGATACATCAGCTCGTATATATCATGTCAAATCACCACTTACATGCATGGGCATCTGACTGACGGTGTTTGAACATTTCAAAAGTGGCAGGCGGCTATTCCAAGGTACGAAATTTAATGCAAGTCCAATCACCAAGTTGTTGAGATTTGTCTATAAAAGGAGAAGCCACCTGCAGAATCAAAGTTAGACATCTTAGAGCCCAAATAGTTAGAAACTCTATTAAGCACTAGTAGATAAACTCTGTCATTTGCAAGCAAGAAGTAGGAGGGAAGACACCATTTCATCGTTGATCAAGATGTGTTGTTGGAGAGAAGCTCGAGAGAGATATCTTTTTCAACTCCTCTACCACATTGTTGTAGCAAGCATTAAAAACAAGCTAAAAAGGACAAGAGATTGAAATTTGCGACTTGACTTCTTCTTTTTACACTTCATTTCCATTAACCATTTCATTTCACTAAGCTTATATTGTTTGTATAAACACTTGTTATCTTTAATTCAATCTTATCTCTGGCCATTTATCACTTCTTTACATGTTTATCTTCGAAATTGTGTGTGTTTGTGAATTTTCTAACTTAATGAGAGCATGAAATCTATAGCTTAAATCTCTGTGATTAGTTAATTAAAGTGATTAAGTAGTTAAGTCACTCGAGAGAGCAATTTAACCATTGAATGCATTAAGTCGGGGCGTGAAGTAAGTCTAGAGATAAAGTTACTCGCGTCTTTTGATTGTTCTTTATGACCAACGCATGCACCCTATAGATAGGATTACATGTGGTTTTCACATCGAGAGATGATGAAATTAGCATGAACTAAACAATAGAATTTCCAATGTATAACACATACATTTAGATTGTAAACAAGCATATGTATCATCTCCATCTCATCTTCATTGTGCTCATATAGACTTGCTAAACTTGCTAGGAAATCGACGCATACCACTTACACTTAGAATCATTCATCCATAAATCTCTTTCTCCCTCTGAACTTCTATTTCTTCTTGCATACGTGTCATTAACTTAATGTAAATAACCAACATTTCTCGAGTTAATTAGGAAACATATGTATTGATCCAAAAACAAGGTTTGTGTTAGAACATTCTAGAGTCATTGTGTTTGACCCTGGACTTACCAGGAAACTTAGGTTGGATTTATACTTGAGTCTAATTTGAGAGAACTCGTAAGCATTCACAAGGAGTGCACGCATTCACTACCAACGCATCGTCTGATCTTCTTACAAGAGAGAAATCAATCTATCATCCTATTGAGGTTGATGCCTTAAATCTCGTAGGGTTCTATAGTTTGTAAATACTTGTATGAACAAACATTTTGTGATTTATAATATATGATATTTTATTCATTTCAGTATATGAAATATTTGATATTTTAGTTGCATTAACCATGAATCAATAAACTAAGATCCATGGTTATCGTTGTAACTTAAACATATATGTGGAGACATAAAAGTAGATCGTGTTTTAAGTGATAACCTAAATGGTCTATAGTGTATGACAAGGCTAGATACCTTATCCTTGTGACACTACGAGTATGGCCCACTTTATAAGTGTTACAAATGTTGTAAAGTGCTACAAATGATCTTATCCTGATCATTCATGTATTAGACATGCGGGCAGGGATATTCTATACAAAGGAGTTTGTATAAGACCGGACCATGAAATGTTTAGTCTCGTTATATAACGTCGTTCATAATTGAGACTTTCATTTCACTAGGATGACCGTAGGTAACATGACCTTAATCCTGAGTGGGTTGTGAACTCCTACCTATAAGGGCGGTCCTTTGATTTGCATGAGTGATAGCAGCCAGATAGCCGACTCAACAAGCCTACCATTTTAGAGATTCATCTTATTGGGGAGCTGGGAACTCAGCTACACAAGATGGAATTCACTCCTTCCCCGAAGCAGGGGTAAGTAGATAAATTGCTCCCTTAAGGGTTGATTCCGGATTTTGAACAATGTGAGGCCACACCCTCTCTTAGCTCTAGAAGGGTTTAGTCATACTGGGACTATGATCTATTATTAATTAGAGGGATCAATGGTACTTATGGAGTTAGATGTAACTACAGGGGCAAAACGATAATTTGGCCCAAGTGTACTTATGAGCGATTTGTGAAGGGTCATTATACTATTGATTGGTTATATCCAATGGATGCGAAAATATATTTATAGTGCGAAGAGTGTAACTGTCAATCTTTAGTAGAGTGCCCGACAGTTAACGGATGATGGATAATGTGGTTAAAGAGTTTAGTCAGTTATTCATGTACCGTTGAAACTTCAAGCTACAGGTTCATAAGATCCCCTTGATAGCTCAATGAATTTACGTTGAGAATCAATATTTGGGTTTATTAATTTCGGTCTTTGAGGTTAATCATTCCGATCCATTAATTTTGGTGAATGTACATGAGATGTATGTTTTTATTATATGCCATATAGTTTTAAATCCCACCATAGGCTATGCATTTGTCATGCATTATCTTTATATTGTAAGGGTTATGATATAGTAGCTTGCATGATTAAATTACTTCAAGAGCATGCTCGTGCATCATATAATATAAGCATTATATTTATGCATGCATCATCTTTATATTATAAGTGTTATAGTATAAGAGTGTATGGAAGCATGTATGCTTAGTTCATTACTTTTTATATAAAAGTTATATAAAGTAATGAATGGACATTGCATGAAGCATGTCATATAGGTTAAATTTATAAGAGTTATAAATACCTAGTATAGCTTAACAATGTGGATGATTTTGGTTGTTTCCTTTTATAAGAGTTATAATGGAAATTATAACTAAAATCAATAAGAAAGACATGCATGCAAACTTAGGCTTGAATCATGTTTTAAAATAGTTTTAAAATTTGATGGAGATAGATCTGAGATTACGGTTCTAATGAGATTAGAAACCTAAGTTTAATCTTTTAATCAATTTAATAGGATTAAATTGACTAATAAAGGATTAAATATATACCAAATCTTTCTATAAGGGACCTTTTGTCTAGGTTGGGTTACTTAAGCTGATGGAAACGGAACACCCCTACCTGGGAACCTACCTGGAAAGGTGAATTAGATAGATTTGATGCATGCATACAAATTTGATGATAGTCCGTTAAAGTGTTTAATGGGACTTGATTCAAACTTGTTTAATTATCAAAAGCAAAAGTTGTTTTTGAGCGAATTAAACTCACACTTAGTTAAAATCAGTAGTCGGATTGTCTAAGTTAATGAATCCCTATGTAGAACATTCAGTGAGAGGTACTTAGGGTATATGATACTTCACTTAAACCTATTCACGTTTCTTCCTATGTTCACACCATGAGATCTATTCTCGGCCTCAAGGCACCCTGGGAGTGTCCCTTTAAAGGATGGTGTTTGGGTAGGTCAATACCAAGGTGAATGGAGAGAATGTTCATAATAAGTGAGAGCAGGATGTGTGACAACATATCCCACGGTTTCTCTCATTAGGTTGGATAACGTTTTGTGCATCGCCTCAAGGTACCCTGGGAGTGTCCTTCTAAAGGATGACAGTTTTGCACGACTATTTATCTAATCTCTTGTATAGGGATAAGGTCGCTTTAGTCTCTTGTCCTAAAGGATGAACTTCTATTCGCGAGGGATTGCCCTTTGATTTGTTTGGGTGAGAGTGGCTATTTCGTCGACTAAATATGCCTATCATTTTGAGGATAAAACTGGGTGGGTAGCTGGAAACATAATCATACAAGATGGGTTTCACTTCTTCTTGACTTCAGGTAAGTAGATGAGTGTTCCCTTAGGTGGTGTCTCTAGGACTTGAACAAAGGGCCCTATCCTTTCACTGGCCTGAGAGAGGTTTCTGTCTAATGGTTAGGCCTGTTGGAATACATAAACATGTAGTAGAAGAAAACAAGATCATTAAGCATTCTAATTCCTTAATTTTGATATCAAAATAAACATGCTCATAGGGTATTAAGAAAGTTTCAACACATACATTTGAAAATCCTCTTCAAACACGTATTTGAGCTGTAATTTTCTCAAATTGAAATCGTGGACTACCAAGAGATCTTCTCTACTATTCTCAACCTTGAATTTTAGTGGTGGAACTCACAATTGAACTGAATTTATGAAGGAAAATGGATGAGTTTTCAGGTGAAGGAGAAGAACTCCGCATAAACTTTTTTCAGTTCTCTCTCTTCTCTTCTGATCAAATTTAGAGTTTTATCACATTTTTTCATGTAGGTATTACTGGAGATTGCTAATGCCACCTCAATTGGACAACATGAAGTAGGATAGGTGGTTTAATAGTGAAGAAACACCTCCCTTTTGATGAATTTTTGGATGTTTCCACTAACATGAAATTCCATTTCTCAAATTCAATTTTAATTAATACAAAATTAATTTAAATTAAATTTTCAAAATTAAATTTCTCGAATTGAATTAAATTTGAAAAATAATTTGATTTTAATTAATTAAATAACAATTTAATATCAAATATTAAATTAATCACACACTTAATTTGAAATATGAATCCTATTCATGTAATTAATATTTAAATATTATAAACTCTCCAATTTTATTTAATTTCGATAAATTAAATGTTAATTAATTATATCAAATATAATTATACAAACCCTAATTTGAATTTGAAATATTCAAATTCAAACCTTAAATTCAATTTGAACATTTCAAATTAGAATACAATTTGAACACTTCAAATTGATATCATTCCAAGTTTACTCAATTTACTAATTCAAGATGTTCATGTTTTACGAGCTAGTAGAGGGACCTTATGGACCAATAGATTATGAGCTCCAACGATTTGAGATTAATTGGCTAAAACTCTTTAGATCGAATTAATCAATATTCGTTAACTATCGAGTCACATCACTATAGCTCGATAGTTGCACTCTCCTCACTGTAGATATGTTTGTATCCACTTGATTTAACCATGATCAATAAGTTGACCATTCACAGGTTGTTCGTAATAACGGCTGGGTCAAATGATGTTTTACCGCCGAGATTACGTCTTGCTCCTTAAGTTCCACTAATTCTCTAATGAACAATTGGCTTATGATCTAATCATTAAACAGGATCCCTCTCGGGCCAATGAGAGGGTGGGGCCCCTTGTTCAAGACCTGGATTCAGCTTAAAAGAACAACCTTCCTCCTATCCCTCAATTGGGTAGCATGAATTCCGTCTTGCATCCTATGTCACCAGCTATCTACCCGGTCTTACCCCTAAAATGGGAGGCTTATTGAGTCGGCGCTGTTGAGTCGACCCTCACCTATGCAAATCTAAGGATAATCCTGAATAAATAGGAGTTCATAGTTAGCTTAGGATTAAGATTGAGTTATCTAGACCATCTAAGCGAAATAGTCAGTCTTAAACAGTAAACAATGTTATAAAGTAAGAGTGACTTATTTATGAAGGGAATCTTATACAAGAATACCTCTGAGCGGAAGTAGATCATTTCAAAAGCATTGTGACAGAATTATCACATTTACTTTCACACATAATACTAAATTATCAACATGCTTAAAGATAAATAAACAGAAGAACAATTAAACTTACCAATTGAAGACTCTCTTCGCAGCAAATCTCGCTTTCGCTAGAACGACAAGCTACCATTCAGTAACACCCAATCGTCTACCATGAACAGTCTCCACACGAACAAATGAATAAAAAGGGACGACACCACCACTTGGAACTCTTAGTATTTTTTGGAGTGAGAATCTAAAGAGTGGGCTCTGTTCGGATTTGGTAGATGGGAGGAGGAAAAGAGATCGTATACAACGATCAAACAAGTGGGAAAGAGACTCATCTATCGTATAGACAAAATGCTTGATCGTTTAGGTGAAGTATATGATCGTATAGGAAAAGCTAAGCGATCGTCTATACGATCGTTTAGTAAAACTCTGGCGCTAAACGATCGTTTAATAAGTAGCGCACGTGGTGTAATCGATCGTTCAGTAAACAACACTATTGTATGGGCTCTGAACTCAGAGATGACTTTTTAGAATCGCAACACACCGTGAGCTATTTAAGCGTCTCAAAACGATTCTTCATCTTACTCATCAGTTACGAAAACAGAAGAGACGCCGATCAATTATCCCATAACTGTCCAATTAATAATAATAAATATAATCATATTATATTCATAACCTATGGTTTAATATCATATATTAACCATATTATTTTCTCTCCACTATATATAAATCATATTTATATCCAATTTCCTTCAAATTAATATATTTCATACATAAAGTCAATTATATCATATATATCCGAACTCCCTCTCGTCAATTTGAACATTTCTTTAACTATCGAGTCATGTCACTATAGCTCGATAGTTGCGCTCTCCTCATTGTAGATATATTTGTGTCCACTTGATTTAACCATAATCAGTAAGTCGACAATGCCTAATGATCCTGTTTTCTTCCACTGCATGTTTTTGTATTCCAACAGGACCATAAAACAGGTTGTTCATCATATGAGCACTGATACTTAAGGATGTAGAGGTAACCCAGGGGTAAAATGGTAATTTAACCCAACTGGTGTTACGAACACTCGTGAATGACTAATTTGCTGTTATTTGTCTATATCTGTGGACACAGAAACATATCTGTAACGAGAATAGTGCAAATGTGGGTATTTAGTGGAGTGTACTCACAGTTAACGAATATCGATTAATTTGGTTAATGAGTTTAGCCAATTAATCTCACATCATTGGAGCTTATTATTTGTAGGTCCATTAGGTCCCCTTCCTAGCTTGTAAAGAGCATTGAGGTAATTTGTCATTAAATTGAATTTGAAATGTTCAAATTCATAATTGATAATTTTTTTTAATGTATGTTGATACTTTTTAATATAAAGTTTAATTTTAAACTTTATTATTAATTTTGGATATGATTCGAAATTAATAAATGAGAGAACGAAATATTTGAAAGGTGTTTAAATATTAATTTAATATGAATAAGATTCATATTGAAAACTATATGTTAAAAATAACGTGCATTGAATATGCATTAAAATTATAGATTAAACAGGAGAAATGTTTTTTTTAATATGATTTAAATGATCATTTAATTAAGAGGTATTTTTTAAAAATAAAAACACTTAAAAATATTTACACTTTATATCAAAAGGTTCAAAAAATACAAAGCACTTTTAGAACTTTTGCTATAAAGCGTAAATATTTTTGGGATTTTTCTATTGATAAAAATTTCCCTTTAATTAATAAATTAAATTAAATTGTATTTAATTTAAGTTAAACAAATTGACTTTATAGGTTTTGTTTCTAGAATTGATGAATCTATTTTGATAATGTAGTTTTTATTTAAAAAATATTTCAATTGAAAATGTCATTTTGAATTACGTTTTGGATTTTGTATGTCAGGGTTTCTACTGTGCCTTAGGGTTTTCATCCCGAATTGATTAGCGATTTCAATCGATTGCATAGGAATATGAGTGTATTTTAACCAAGAAAAAGAAAAAAAAAAGAGAAAAGAGAAACGATAAGTACAAATTTTGATCTAAATTACAATGCATGTGTTATAACAAAATATTGCATAAAAACGATCGTATATGCACTATTTTAGTATTCCATTACATAATTTATCAGAAAATTAGAGATGTCTCATTCCACTGAGGATTAAAATATCTGTGGATATATCTATATATCTGTAAACTAAAGCGTTCAGTATCGATATTCAATATTCATGGATATCTCCAATATTTTTTATCCATGCTCATAAAAAATAAAAACAACTTATATATTTTCCAATATGAATACAACTACTATATCACAACTTAATTTTAGAGTAAAAACAACTTAATTATTAATCTAAATAAATTTTATCGATTTCGTGACACAGACATATTCGTTGATATCGATATTTTATCGATAGATCTGTTGATATATTCGTAAAATTGAAATTTTGATATCGATATTGACATCAATATTTTAATCTTTGCATCCCACACACAAAAATCCTATTTATTAGATCCTATATTCAAACAACTTTTGAAATATTTTCAAAGTTTATATTTAAACCATTTTTATCAAAATAGTTTAAATAAACATGATTTTTTTTAAACCACAATTTCTCTAGTAAATCCAAATAGACATTTCCAATTTAACAACATATGATCTGTTTGAACTTATTAATTTTTTAAAATATTTTATTTAAACTCTCTTAATAAAAATCATTTAAAATAAACTTTGAGTGATTGGCAAATATTTCAATTTTTTTAAATCACTTATTTTCAAAATTAAACCCATCGAAAATTAAACTAAATGGACATTTTTTTCTTTTGAGAAAATAAATCAAACATACATTTAACAAATCAACGCGAACTAGAAAACAATATATATATATATTAGATATTTGTAATAGATAATAAAATAAGGGGGAAATCTAAAAATATATCATATCTTTAAAATATCTGTAACTATGAAGTCAACTTTTAATTTTTTTTTTATAATTTCTAATTTCGCTCTCACTTGTCTTGTCGCACACATTTTTTTTTAGTTTTCTTTCTTTTCTTCGATTTTTACCTTTTTATTTTATTTCATTTCTCCAATTTCTTCTTCTTCACTTTCTTTTTTATTTTCTTTCCTTTCTTCGATTTTTGCTTTTTTTTTTTTATTTCTTTTCTCTACTTTTTTTTTAAATTTATTTTTTCCTTTCATTGATCCGGTTTTTGCTTCTTCCCTTTTTCATAAGAATTACGAAGCTAAATTTCGTACCTAAGACTTTAAAGTATCAAATTCATAAGTGACTTAACACCAACAAATCAATTATCAAGTTTGATTATTATAAAGAAACATTAGATATAAATAGCAAATGAAAATGAATTTGAAATGAACTATTTTTTTAGTCCACAAATTTGCACGATTTTTAGAACCATTTCTTAAAAGTTTGAAATAAGAAACGAAAATAATTATTAAACAAGTTTATTTCTCAACAAATGAGAAATGTGACCAATATCATATGTACCAATAGTTTTTTTCCACATTTTATGAGAATTTAATAGTATGATATCTATCGAAAAGAAACTTGAAAAAATTGCATAGATGGTCCAAAATGAATGGTACAAATTGAAATATTTGTGTATTTGCGTACCATAAATTTGTTTATAAAATCAAACGAAGAATGAAGGTTAGTTTTGGTTGTTCGATGTTTTTACGGAAGTGCCCTTGGGAGGTATCAAAATGAAAATGGACTGTACGAATGTTTGGAAAGAACAAGTAAAAGGACAATAAGGTGGTCAGTAACTATCATTGATAAAAGCTAGCACTGATGGCACACTATCGATGATAGAAGATACCACTAATAACATGTTATCAATGACAAAAGCTACCATTGTTAGCATGTTATCGGTGATAGAGAACGATCACTTATAGCATGATATCAATGAGATCATTGATAGCATGATATCGGTGAGATCGTTGATAACATGATATCGGTGAGATCATTGATAGCATCTTATTAGTGAAGTTATTAGTAAAAGAAGCTATAACTGATAATCACGGTATGAGTGATATTAGTGATACCAGTGATAGAAATTAGGTGAAATCTATATATCAAGTTTCTTTGAAAGTTCATAACTAGTTATGAAAGCCTATTATTGCCAGCCTTAAGTGTTAACATTTCAAGATTGATTCAAATTAATGAATGTCTATCAGTGATAGGGACTGATAACTACTATTAGTGATAACCACGATAAAAGATTATTAGTGATAGCTACTGTGTTAATCTTTCAAAGTTGATAGTCGTTTATAAAAGTCTATCAGTGATAGCCACGGATAGTTTTTCATCATTGGTATAGCCCAATCTTTCAAAGTTGTTGGTTTTTTTTTCAATGTTGATAATTATTTATAAAAGTCTATCATCTATAGCCATTGATAGCCTTGACTATTAATATTTCAAGGTTGATTCCAATTGATGAAATTGTATCAATGATAGCCATTAATAACCGATAGCAAATTAAAACCAATATTTCAAGATTGTATCAATATTTCTCGAATTGAAGGCTACCATTGATAGCAACTATCAGTGATAGCAATCGATCGCTGCTATTAATGATAACTTTCAATTTGAGAAAATCAGAAAAAAGGCAAGCAAAATGGTGGCTAAATGTGGGCTTTTTAGTCTTTTATCATTTTTTATTCTATATATACAATTATTTTATCTTTATACTACACATCCTATTATTTTGGACTTGAATTCCATTTATGCAATTAGTCATAAAAAAAATGACATTTAAATAACAAAAGAGAGTCGAAAATGCCGCAAGGTTCAACTCCGAGAGGCCATTCGGCCCTTCACAAGGAGAAAGTCCAACAGCCCATTTACACGTAGAACAAAATCTACATTAAAATCGTCCCACATTGGAAAAGCGTAAGAAGAAGAGAAGTTGGAAGTAGTATATAAAGCAAGAACTACACCCGTTGAAACATACTTACCTGGACGGGGTCAATGGGTGATCAAGAAGACTCATAGCCTAGGTTGGTGACCTCCATTGCACTCAGGAGGGGTGCCCACCTAAGGTCTGCCTAAAGTGGCAGAGCCTACGTCATAATTTGTGACAGCGGGGGCCTGCGTTCGCGCGGCCCCTTCCCAATCATAGTGCAATAATTTCTACCTTTAACTCTAGCTGTAGGGAACCCTAACATATGATTCTAATTGATAATTTATTCGAAGTGGATTAATGATTATTAATTTGTAATGTGCACCTTAAGTAAAATGATCATTAAAGTCTCGTTCAAACAAAGCTAGCATTTACAGATAGATCGAGCGCGCGTTTCCATGTTTTGTTTTAGTTTTATCTTCTCGAAAATCGAAGCCACCATGCTTAGTGTTTTGTTAAAGTCACTGTCTGATCTTGGATTAGGGTAGTGAATCTTCGTCTTCACGATAATGATCTTTACCAAGTGATTTTGGATTCCATTTTTGCTGTGGCTTTTTCAGATTCCACCGGAGGAGATTCTATTCCCTTCTCAAACCATCATTACTCCGTCAATTACTATACTCGTTGCTCCATTTTCTGTGAAAATACAAATTGAACTCTGTCAGTTCAATACAACTATCTTTTTCTCTCGATTGCGACTTGTTCTTGTTGGGAATTTCCATTTCTCACTTGTTTTTTTTCTGTTAGTGTTCGTATTTGCAACTGGAGAAAAAGTGCATACAGATATTTGTGGAGATCTTATTTGGTTTTCTTGAAACCCTGGCGTTTTTGTTCAGCAGTAGTGTTATTGTTTGCTTTTCTGCGATTTGGGGTTTGGTTATTTATTTAGTATACCGTTGCCTAAGATTCAAATTATAGTTCTGGGGCGATGATTGTTTCTGCACTTCTAACGTCTGTGGGAATAAATTCAGCAATATGTTTTTCGTTTCTGGTGCTATATTCTATATTGAGGAAACAACCGGCTTACTATGGCATCTACATACCACGATTAGTGGCCGAAGGAAAAACTAAACAGAGAAGTGATTTCAATCTAGAAAGATTAATACCCTCTGCCAATTGGGTGAAAAAAGCTTGGATGCTTTCTGAAGAGGAGCTTTTGACATCTTCAGGCCTGGATGCGGTAGTTTTTATGCGAATTGTAACTTTCAGGTAACTAAGTTCAATCAGTTGATTATTTTTCTATTCCATTTTCCATTTGGAAAGATTTGCATCTCCTTGAACTGAACTAAAGAAGGTTCACGGTTAGACTTATATCGTAAAGTGGAGTGGAAACTAAAAAGATCGAAGAAATAAACTACGAGAGCAGGAGCTAATTTACTTCCTTTGAAGACTAGAGACTGAAAGTAAAGAAAGAAGTTACTTGATTAATATTAAAAGTATTTCTGTTGTCTAGCCAGGCAACCAATCCTGTATATAGCAATGAACATTGCCTATTTTATTAAATTGCGTTTTCTAATCGTCCTTTTAGATCTTTTGTGTACAGCCACGTTTGTTTGATATTTGCTTAGATTAGGCAATTCTGTTCCACCCATATGTTGATTTTTTTTTTTCTCCCAAAAATATTGCAGCTTGAAAGTGCTTTTATTTGCTGGGGTCATTGGAATCTTTGTTCTCCTTCCAGTCAACAGCTCTGGAGATCAACTTGCGGATGTTGACCTTGTTAATATTTCAAATAACTCCTTGGATGTATTTACTATTTCCAATGTAAAGGACGGATCACCCTGGTATGTTCTAATCGTGATTTTTATATTAAATATCAAATGGGTGCTTAAACTACAGTACTATTAAGTGTAGATTAATTGTGAAAGTAGATATTGAATTGTTCTGATGCTCAAATGGCTTCATCTCTCTCTCACCTACCCAAACATATTATGGAAGCACACGATAGGCTGCAAGTGGTTTGGAAGTTTGATAGTTATTTTATTATTATTATTATCATTATTTTTTTTTTTAGTTTAACAACATGCGAGTTAGGGAGTTGAACTTCTGAGTTGTAACCTCATGGTCGAGAGTTCATATTTTATGCCAGTTGAGTTATACTTACATTGGTCTAATAGTTGTTTCATTTTGTATTATAATGCTTACCAAGCAAATATGGATGTTGTTGTGAAGTATTTTAACGCACTTATTACACTTTGGGTTGTTAGTGACATTTAAAAGAAGTTCTGTTTTCATTTCAAAAGGTTGGTGAGTATACCAAATGACAGGATGAAAGGCTTGCATATTCTTGGATTTCTTCTTTGATGTTATTCATCATTTTAATGCATGTCATCCATAATTCAGGAAGGTTTGAATACGCTCCATGGTTTTTATCAAAGGTCTTGCACCGTACCCCAAAATTCTCAACTGAGACGACTTAGCAGCATTTTTGGATAGCTAAAGTTTCTCAAAGTCGTCATTTATTTCCTCAAAAACCTAACATGAAGATATTTGTCTACATTTTCTGAAATATTAATGTTTTGTCGATATAATTGTCGGTGTATTAAGTTCTTTCTGACATAATTGCGGGTATTCTGTTTTGATCACCAAGTCAAATAACTATCATGTGTTTTCCTTTCCATATTCGTGTTGCCTTAATCATAACTCGTCATGTTGCACAAATTGTTAAGGGTGTAATCTTGGAAGGAAGAGCTTGCTTTGAAGAAAAAATGTATTGGCTATGCTGGTTTTGTTTCCAAGATTTATACCTCGATTAGTGATAAATGAAATTCACACTCTTGTGGATCATTACAACTTCTACTTTTCTGATTTTTAAGCAAATATTGCCAAACTAATTCAGTTTCTTCTAGTTGGCAGGCTATGGATCCACTTTTCAGCAGTGTATCTTATCACTGCATATATCTGCTGTCTACTGTACTATGTAGGTGACTAATGACCGAAAATATTTGTGCTTCTTTGTATACATGCTTCCGTGATATTTATTTAATATTTCTGCAGCCACTTGACTGGCATTCTTTCCTCTGATGCTATGGTGGTGAAAATCATTAGCATTTGTGCATTCAAAGAATGATACAGTTATATTTTGGAAGGAATGATCTGTCTTTGAAAATAAATCTATTATCTTAGCTTCTTAAGTGCGTTCGTGAGTGTGATAATACAGAGGATGTTAGTTTCAACATTACCAATCTTTACTAACACTCGGCATCTCTCTAAACTTAATTGTAGATCAAGATGATTTGTATGGTAAATTAATAACGTTGGTTAATCTTGAAGTTCAAATTTGTAGGAGTATGACTATATTTCTTCAAGAAGGATCGACTATTTTTGTTCATCCAAGCCCCTGTTTCATCAGTTTACCATCTTAGTTCGTGCAATTCCTGCTTCTCCAGGGAGAAGCATCAGCGAGAGTGTTGAGAATTTCTTTACTGAGTATCACCCTTCAAGCTATCTGTCTCATACAGTTGTTCGTCGGACAAGCAAACTTCGGGGCCTCATTGTAAGCTTCAGACTTCTATGTCCTCTCTCCTTTTCTCACATGAAAAAAGAAACTTGTATCAGGAAAACTAGTTCATTTCCTTGTCTACATGTGTTATTTTGGAGTTGCATATGAAAGCTGGCTGTTGGTGCACGAAATGTGCTGTTATAGTTATCTAATATGTTATGTTCTTTTTCTCTTCATTTCTCAGAATAATGCAAAAACATATTACAGAAGGCTCATCCACTTACAATCGAATCCCAAACACGTAAATTCTAACCGTGGCAGTTGTTTTGGATTGTTCAGAAGGAAGGTTGATCTTGTTGATCGATATGGAAAAAGGTTAGGGGACATAGAACAGCATCTGAGATTGGAACAATCGGAGGTTTTATTGGCTGGAAAAGTATGCACTTCCTTATCAAATTATTTTTCTTTCTTTTTGGTGCATTTTCAATCTTTTCTTGAATCTCAAGTTAAAAAGTAGTACATTGATAATTAATTTGGTAGATATTGCTAAAGATACGAGAACAACAGCATGTCAGATTTGGGAAATTGAATAAAGTTATGCACAGCATCTAATTAAAGGTCTTAACAAAAAGGCTGAATGTATGTATTAGTCCATGATGATCAGGTATTTCTTTTCAATTTCATCTAGATTACTAAAAAAAAAAAAAAAAAAAAAAAAAAAAAAAATCTATTTCCATATGTTAATTTTTTTTTATTATACTTTATTGCTAGTGAATATTAAAAATGGCTGGTGGTTAATTTTCATGACAATGGAGACTAAAACATTCACTTAACCGAAAAAAGAAAAATGACAATGGAGTAGCACGATCAACCTAACAGCCCAACTCAAAATCATTTAAGTGGGGTTTGGTCATCAATTTGTCTGGATACAAATTAATTGAGCCGATTTGGGCAGGGTTGGTTGTTAGAATAATTTGGATTGGATGTTCTAACCCAAATTTACAAAAAAAAAAAAGAAAAAAAAAAGAGAATATATATATATATATATATATATATATATATATATATATATATGAACTTAGTTATGCATGTCTCTTTTAATTTATTAAATTCTCCTACATTTACCTGGGCGAATGCAAATTATTTGTTTCCCAACACAATCCTACCTATGCACACCGCTAAATCTAGTAAAACATGAGTGTTCACATACTTGTTGGAATTCTTGTCAGTTCAGTGTTTCCCGCCTCTGGATAATAGACTTGCGAATATGTGAACAGACAAGTGGCTAGCATCACTCTTGAAAACCAAACATTTACATGTATTCTTAAATGTTTATCAATTTTTCTAGGTTACAATGGAATAACATATCAAATTAGAATTAAACCTTCATGATTATTGCAATAAGTTCTAGGATGATTATTTGGTTCTAAATGTTACAACGATAAAGCTTAAGGATAAAATCTCATTGATTAGGAAGGAAATACAATGAGAAGAGTTTTGTGGGCTTTTCCTTTACTCAATTGAATTTGATTTTTTTCTACCCTCAACTTTCCTTTTAGCAAGGTGGTTTCACAGCATGGAAATTCAATGCCACGTTACTGGCCTTGATGCAGTGAATTTGTTTGTGAAATGGAATTTATCTTGCGACTAAATGATATACCACAGTTCCACAATCAAATTGGTGCAATTTCCCCCGCCCCTGAAATTTGTGACTACTACATCTAATTTTGTGAGACCTGGAATCCGGCTGTGAATGATATAGTAATGGTCCATCCCATCATCTTGTAAAATTAAGTCATTATGGTTTTCAAGCATCAACACCTGTTTCGTTTATTTTTAAGTATGTAATTAAGAGTCTGCCAATTCTGAGAAGTATATTGGATAATTTTCATGATATCCAATTAGAACTTCAATAAATAGTCGTGTATTATTTATTGTTTTCTTTTGGAGTTCTTAAAGACTAAATTGGATTGTTTTTATTAAACCATTTCAACAATTTCTGTTTAGTTATTTATCTTTAGAATCATGATTTACTTCTAAGCTGGTTGTGATTCAGGTGGGGAGTGACATGGCAATATATCTCTTGTTATGCCAGTGTTCTAGGATTTCAAATTGTTAAGTAACTTGTAGAGTTAATATTAGAGGTGTCTCCTGGTTACACTGCTTGGTAGATTGAATCAAACTAATTAACATTTTTTTCTTAATTGCAAAAGGAAGTTCCAGCTGCTTTTGTATCCTTCAAGTCACGTTATGGTGCTGCAATTGCTATGCATATGCAGCAGTCAAATAATCCCGTACATTGGGTGACAGAGCAAGCTCCTGAGCCTCACGATGTATATTGGCCATTCTTTTCTTCAACATTTATGCAAAGATGGTTATCTAAGCTGGGAGTTGTGGTTGCATGTTTCCTTCTTACCGTACTATTTTTTCTACCAGTTCTCTTAGTGCAAGGACTGACTAACCTTAGTCAGTTGCAAATTTGGTTTCCGTTCCTTAAAAGCATTCTTACCATGTAAGTGGTCACTCTTCACCTTTGTTAGAAGTAGCATTTCTTTCCTCTTTCTTTCTTATTTTATTATATATATATATATTTTTTTTGAAGCAATGTCAAAAATTAAAGTTTTAGTCTTTTGAAGGCAATGTTTATATGATAGTCAATAATATAGATTTGTCATAGAAAGCATGAGTGATCAATTCACATGATTTTTTTTTTTTTTAATTTTTCAAATACTGGGATGCTGGAGTTGTCACATAAAGCATAAGAAAGCCAACTAAAAGCCCCGTGTATATATTTCCCTTTGATAGAATTGTTCGCTTGTTTTGTAATGATCAACAAACAGTCGATTGTTTTTTTGTTTGACAATATTCAATAAATGTGAAATGTTTCATGGGTGTGATTTACCTTCTCTTGCTTAACTGACATTCTGATAGTCTAACCTCTAATTATGTTACAGAACATTCATTAGTCAAATAATAACAGGATATCTTCCTAGCCTTATCCTTCAATTGTTCATGAAGATGGTGCCCCCTATTATGGAATGTCTCTCATCCATTCAAGGATATATTTCTTTAAGTGACATAAAAAAGAGTGCATGTTTCAAAGTATTGTGGTTCACCATATGGAATGTTTTCTTTGCTACTGTCTTCTCGGGAACAGCTCTGCTTCAACTTTCAATTGTCTTTGAGCCAAAGACTATTCCTACGAGGCTTGCTGTGGCTGTACCCGCACAGGTGAAGCCTTGTGTCCCTATGAACACTTTCTTTGAATCTTTTACAAATCACTGAAAATAGTTGGGGGTAATATTGTCACATTTGTATATCCTTTCAAGCCGAAACTTATATGATTCAATGAAATTTAGCGACAGTCTTTGGTTCTCACATTTATGTTTATGTCTAAATTGGCTAGGCAAGTTTGTTAAATTCGTAAGCTGTATGAACTATATCGTACAAGTCTAACCACTTTAAAACTTAGTTTCAATCATAAATTGGAATCTCACACTTCTATTTGTGGACAGAGTTCTTATCACAATAGGAACTGTTTGGGGGTTCAACATGAAATGGTATATCCCCACATCCTATATCATCTCAGTGTTTGGAGGCCTATTATCCTATCTCACGGATTTTAATTGTTTGTGGGTCCATTTTTGGAAGGTGTTTCGTATCTCACCGTCATTTTCCTTCCCTGTATCGTATATCATCTCAGTGCTTGAACATACTCAATCATTTTCGGAACGTGTTTTGTTTTTGACCTACTCGATCATACTCGGAAAACATGGACTTTTTCGGTCACCAGGACTCCCCAAAACACCTAATAATCTCAGAAGTTATTAGGTCAAAAACATAAATTTGTGATCCAAAATTGTAGGGGGAGAAAACTTTTTCCCTTTCTTTCACTGAAATTCCCTCCATTACAACTCTTAACTGTAGAGGGCTTATGACAGATAAGAGTTTACCATAAATAAATATTAATTGTCATGACAGATAGCTCTAGTTTTAGTATTTCTTATCATCTTAGGAAAGCAAGTCAATATTAACAATATTAACACCATATTTTGCTCATGTATATATTTTATTTTTATCTCCAAATTTAGTTGCACTAGTCGATTTATGTTGATATACCGTCTTTTCTCCTTGCTGAAAAGGTTTGCTGCTGTAAGTATTACTAATTTGCTATACAACCGATGAAAAGAAAATCATTGTTGTTGCTTGCATGCTTGGCTAGGCTTCATAAATGGCATACTTCTGGTGGGTGTCTCTGGAGTCATTAGTTGACTACAATGGTTTATACGATCTTGAGCAAGCACAGTGTCCTGTGCCTGACCCAAACTTCTCTGAAGCTTGAGAATTTGGAGATTCTATGACTACCTTGACATTTATCCAAAGTTGAATAAAGGATTAATTTGGGCATGTTATAGAAATAATGCATCTATTTATAAATAGAACTCGGTACTTTATATGATCATGGGGCACGGTGTTTTATATTTCTCACCCTGTCTTGATTGTAGGCTTCATTTTTCATTGCTTATGTTGTCACATCGGGATGGACGAACTCACTATCTGAACTCATCAACCTCTTCCCTCTTATTAGCAGTCTTGTAATGAAACCTTTCAGTGGAAACTCGGACGACGAATTAGAAGTTCCATCCATTCCTTACCACAAGAACATTCCAAGTATTCTTTTCTTTGTACTTCTTGGTATCACATATTTCTTCCTAGCACCACTTATTGTGCCCTTCCTTCTTGTCTACTTCAGTCTGGAATACATAGTCTATCGCAACCAGGTTTTTCATCTTCTCTCTTTTTAAATTTTGTACCAAATTTACTGTTTCATCTTCCTAGCTCCACTTCTACTGTTTCATGCATCTTCTAATTCGCCTGTGAAATATTGTTAATTTTAATTTCTATTTACGTTTTTCACCCATGTATGAAGATTTTCACGTTTTTGATTATCATACAATTTTCTTCTTCTTCTTCTTCTACTTTATTGAGTGTTTTAGGCTTTTGTTTGGCAATAATGCTTTTGTTCTTCATGTATAACGTGCAGTTTATAAATGTGTATGCACCCAAGTATGAAACTGCCGGGAAGTTCTGGCCTATTGCGCACAGTTGCATGATATTTTCTTTAGTACTCATGCATGCTATAGCTGTGGGAATATTCACACTGAAGGGGCTCCCCCTCGCATCAACTTTATTGGTTCCTCTCCCCATTTTAACGCTTCTTTTTAATGAATACTGTCGGAAACGGTTCCTACCCAATTTTTCTGCTTATTCTGCAGAAGTAAGTCTACCTGCTGTAAGCCTGCAATATTATACTTCAACTCTCTCTAAAACTGATCTTCACACCACATATTCTTGTTTTCAGACTTTGATAAGGAAGGATAGAGAAGATGAGAATGATCCTGCAATGGCTGAATTTCTAGATAAATTGGTCACCGCATATGCTGACCCGGCCTTGATGCCTGTAACCTTCACTACAAATGCCGACAGTCTAAACCGGCCGCTGATGTCTGAAGATTAAAAATTATTGATGGATATATCTTTAGTTACTGGTGGTCATGAATATTACAACATACATGTGTGATTAGGTCAGGCAAACTTGCCTACTCTTTAGTTGATGAAGAGTGTCGTTTAACTTTCAGGACCATTTATGTTTTGGTTTTCAAGTCTTTGTAACATAATACCAGTAGAAAGATCGAATAAAAAAGCCTATGATAGGGGTAAAGGTGTGAAGAATAAAGCAGAGCTGTAGATTGGGAAGAAATTGTCTTTCATTCCGAGCTTGTGGACTCTGAGGTGAGGCTTTCTCTTGTATAAATTTATGATTGATTAGAGAAAATGCAGATTCCGTCTTTTAGTTTTCAAATATCTCTGGACCAGGCCTTGAATCCACGAGCCAATTCCATCTTCCTGGCCCCGAATTTCCATGATCCATCAATATACTACACAAAAATCATCAAAATTCTCAACTTATAGTCCAAGGCTTGAATATCAGGATAGGTGATGTAGCCTAAAGGATCCAAAGGAAAGAATTCTCTAAGAAACAATTCAAAGTCTAAATTATGAACCAAAAGTTATCAAGGCAAGAAATAGAGATATTTATAGAGGGTTGGAAAGCAAACTAATCCTATTTTTAATTAATCAAATAAACTAATTCTAATCTTAATCTTAATCGATGAGGGATTTTACCAAAGATACCTTAATTACTCCAACTTTATTACATCAATAGGCAAGTAAATTATTCATCGAGGTACTGTTCACAAAGTACAGTGATCGGAAGTCCAAACAAACAGTCGTATTAGAATAGTATTATTGATTAGTGCATTATTGATGCATCCCCCTTATAGCTCTGTAATTAACTAATAAGAGTAGGACAACGTGAAGGAAACAAAGGCTTAAATTTGCAATGTTTGTTCTTATGTAGTCTTGTCTACTAAACAGTACCCAACAACTGATTCCTTCCCTCATTTCTTTAATTCAACCAGATTCTTTTTTTGAGCCATTTCTGAACCCATGGAAGCAAAACAAAGTTGACAGAAAGTAAAATAGACGAGCCAGCTCAAGTCATTCATAAGGGCCACAGTGATATAACTGTTCACATGTCATTATTTTTATTCCTTTTCATAGGTCTAAAACATCATTATTGCTAACTCCACCACTAATGACTTCTACTTTTGTCTTCTTTTGGCGCTGGGGGAGGGGGGATTTCACAGTAAATTAGGTTCGGTTGAGTTAGGGTGTCTAATTTCTACAACTGTGGTATGTTTGAAGTTTAAAATTTAACATTTGTATAAATTTGAGGGCTTAACTTTTATAATTGAAAGTTTGAAAGTATAATTGGATTTATCACTGTACTCAATGGTGGTTTTTGCAATTTGTCCATATTTATTTCGTTTATTTTTACTAAGATAGTAATCAAATTTACTGTTCTTTGATTAGATTATAATTATATGGCCTGTCTGCCGGTTATTACTACAATCTATTCGTAGAACTAATGTATCTTACTTTTGCTGATAGGTTTTTCCACTTCCATAATTTTCTGTATCTACGACTTTGACTCAGGTTCAAACTCCAAAAAATGTACAGAAGAAAGTCTCTTTCTTTCTCTTCCCCCTTGTGGGAGTTTCTATATTCATCAAAACTTCTGCCCCACCTCATCACAACCTGTGATAAAGTTTCTGATATTTTCTTCATTCTCAATTCATTGGCTACTTATTTTCAGATAAAGATGACTTCTTCTAGAGGAGAGAAGAAAAACAATCATTTGAAAGACACATATACCTCTTTGATAACTTAATGTTCTCTCCTGATGCGGAATATTTCGATTGAAAAACGAACAAAACAGACCTCAATCTAACCAGTAAATTAGGTATACCCATTAAAAATAGTTCTTAATGAGAGATATGGCATTAATTTCCTGTGAATTATATATGATGATATGAATATAAGTTTGAGTTGAACCTTATGATTATGATAAGCAGCACCACTAAATTGGCATTATGCCGCCCACCCACTATGTATTATTGGTGCAAGTATCTTACTACTGACACTTCTTGGATTCTCATTGATTGGTGAAATCCAAAGAATTCATCATCATTTCCCAAAGATTTCTTCTTTTGGCTTTAATTTTAGTCTTCAATCAAGGATGTTGCAACTTGCAATTGCAACCCCTCACAAGGAGAGGTTAAAAAGGATAATATGTCCGTTTCCTTCACTATCCACCGGTCTATCACATTCATACTTGGATTTGGAAAATGTCTAGTCTCTTCCTCTTGCTAGGATTCCATTATCCCACTGATCCAACTTTGGTCTTTTCATCGCACGAAACTATGATTAAGTAAACAACAGTAGGCCACCACTTTCCACCTTTAGTTATCATAATCTACAGGTAAATTGTTTACTAAACGGCAAGACAACAATAATTATAGGTCGTTTTCCTTGTGTGTTCTTGTACTGATTATTACTCCTAAAAAGAACGTTAGATGAAAATTTTCTATTGATTTGATTGACTTAGACTAGTAATAACTCTTCTTGTCAAGTCAAAACAAAGCCTAAAATGTTGGCCGATCCGACCGAAAGCCACAAAATTTGGCGACGGCAGTGTTATATTAATGGTGAAATTTGAAGGTTGTCGACATTAGTGGAATATGATGAGTTGAATTTGCTTATTTGACCATAAAAAAAAAACCACTATCCCAACATACAGATACAATGTTCTTAGGAAAACAATAGAAAAGAAAAGCCAAGAAAAGGCAAAAGTAGACTCACCTTTCCCCAAGTGCTCAATATCCCATTTAATATTTATCCTCCATTCACTCCCACCAATCATGTTAACGAGGAAAATGTAAAAAAAGGAGCAAAAAAGGTGGCTTTTGCAGGTGCAATTTTTTCTTTTTCCTTTTAAATTTATATTATTGTTACTTCTATTTTAGCTTTTCTTTTTCCTTAATCAAGTGCGTAAATTTGAGCGAAAAATTTGAACTGCACATGCGTAAATTAGAGCGAGAGATTTGAACCGCACTAATCAAACATTGTCGATAAAATGATTGTTATCATTGTCGTGGTAATTGGAACACCTTTTATTGTGCCTTTTTAATACTAAAAGGATCGAACTAACGTGCATGACACCTTGTGGCATGGAATTTCTATTCTTTTTCTTTTCTGTTCTTTTTTTAGTACAACAATGGCAGGAATGAGGATCAAACATTTGATTTCTAGGAAGAGACATCATGTCAATTATTATTAAGCTAAACTCGTATATGAATTCCTATTCTATTTTTGTGTAAAGTGAAGTGTAAATAATAATGAATATATTGAGTTAAACTCATTTTGGTATATGAATTCTTATTCTATTTTGGTGTAAAGTGAAGTGTAAATAATAATGCACGTATTGGTGTTTTGGTGGATGTATTATCTCTAACAAGACAGTTTCTACTTTTCCAGTAAAGGAGTATTTGGTGGATTGGATGATAATCTAAAGAAGACATTTTAGCATTTTGGTGGATGTATTATCTCTAACAAGACAATTTCTACATTTTTTAGTATGCTCATTTGTTTTAAAAGATGTATGGTATTTGTGATAGAGAAATGTCATTTGTCATAAGGACTGTTTGGTGGATTGGATGATGATCTAAATAAGAAATTATGATTATAAATTTTTGAAGCAAATTGAATGTCAAAATCAGGTACCAAACAGCCTTGTCTTTTCTATTGTTTACACATATTCTGTTGCTTTTCATTTCCTTCCTACTTGTTTTTCACTGTTTCACAATGCTACAAAACAGACACAGGAAACTGCCAACTTATTGATAATTCATTTTCATTACCTGTTGTCTTTCCATTTTTACATCTAAAGCCTTTTGAGTTTTGACTAAACAAATTCAAGTTCATTTTTCTTCATTTAATTCTTGGTTTAGCTCTATGGTTTGCAGATTTTGAAGTGGGAATGGTATACACATGTATGGGTTTAAATACACTTTGAATTTTAACTCAAATTTTAGTTAGTAATGATTTAGTTTTCATACTTTCAAATTTATAAGTATTTAGTTTTAGAACTTCAACGACCTTTGAATTTTAAAAGTTCTTATACATAATCAAAGGTGACACTTAATTTGAAGAGATTTTTCATGATAAGAACTAAATTATAACTTATTATAGTTTAATGACTAAATTGCTACTAATTTGAGAGTTCATGGACGAAATCATTATCAACTAAAGTTCAATAACTAAATTGATATTTCTCCAAAGCGTAGAACCAGAAGTTTTTTTTAGTTCCATGATGGATAATTGATGCTTTACTTACTGAATGGGTGTACTGTCATGTGAAATGCACAAGTCTTATATCACTCCTTTATTTATTTATTTTTCATTTCATAATTATAATTTATAATAACTCGTTCAAATAGAAAAAGCTCTGCTTAATGAACAAATTGAAATTTTGTTTATGGTTTGAAGGAAAAATTGAAATTTTATATATAATTTGTAGACAGAAGTAACATATACACGTGTACATCAATTGATACTTCCACCAAATTTATCAATGGCCTCAATTTAAGATTTGATTTGATAATAACCCTCAAAAGTATGAAGGCTTTTGTTTGATGGAGTCCCTTAACAATATGTGATTATATTTCATATTTATTTGAGATGATGTATTTACAAATAAAGTTGAACTGAGATGGAGAATATATTTCTATCTTTGTCTGGATAAAATTGAAGAATATATTTCTCTCTTTCATGGCAAAAATGAAGACATGATACAAAATGAAAATGACAATTATTCAGTGAGTATCTATAATTGTGGGTCATATTTGTTCTTTAAGTTGAAATTAAAGAATGGGTACAAATCATTCATCAGAAAAGTGTGGAGACTGAAGAAGTACAAACTCTTATTAAGGCATAATGAATTGACCTCCAACAGTGGATAAAAATAAAGGCTTTATTCAACCTCCTCAAGCAAAATTGCTACTATGGCAACCTCAATTCATTGGAGGAAGGGAGTTCATTTATTCCACCCTAAAATTTCAATTCTAGAATCAAAGTCAATAATTTCAAAATGTTATTTTCAAGCTTGACAAAATATACACTAAAATTTAGGTCTGTCTTTTAGGTTTTGTTTGATGATCTTTTTATTTTTGAAAATTAAATTTATAGACACTACTTCCACTTTCAAATTTCTTCATTGGTAATAGTTTAAAAAATCAAGCAAAATTTTGAAAATTAAAAAAAATAACTTTTAAAATATTGTTTTTGGAATTTGGCTAAGAATTCAATAATTGTACTTGAAAAATATTCAAATCATTGTACAAATGGGAGAAGACTTCATTTTTAAAAGCCAAAAATAAAAAATAAAATGATTATCCAACGAATCTTAATTAAAAAAATGGACAATATTAAATTGCCTCCAACTAAATGAATGTCCTCCGTGAGAAATCATAACTCAGCAACAAGGGAAAAAAAGACTCCTTCCTTTTTAGAAATTTAAAGAGTGTTTGATAGACAATCTTTTTGAAGTAAAGTGGTTTAAAGAAACCATAGTTGTATTTTATGTTTTCATATATGTGTTTGATAACAGATTCAAAAATTAAATTTCAATTTCAATAATTTTTTAAAATGTGTCTGAAAATATATTTAGTTACTCACTACACACTAGTTCGAATATAAACCATTACTAATGAATAATTTATGAACTTGTTTTATGTTAAAATTTTGTAATATCATATAATATATATTATGTAATATATTACATATTTTAATTTAACAAAAATAATTGCATATAACATGATATAATATATTTGTTGTTTTTTTAAATCATTCTTAATATAATCTTGCATTTTAAAATCATGAATTCAAAATCTGGATACACTAAAAACATAGAAAAATTGTTTTTAGAATTTGCACAGTTTAGATCAAAGAATCTCGAAACAGTTTTCGAATACAAATTCAGACTATCAACCAAACACATATTTCGTTGGACTTCGTGAATCTGAATACATAAAATAGAATCTGAGTTGCCTAATGCCTACCAAAGAGGCACTTAACAACTTTCAACGAATCAAACTCCATTTCAATAGGAGGGTTGTTACCCCTCGAGAAATGAAAAAATCTATTCATGCTATTACAACATTTTCTTCCACTCAAGATTATTCTTTGATCTGGAAAGATGTTTCTCCATACGTGTTCTCCGCATTCCATTTTGTTTTGGTGTTTGGGAGAGTTTGGTTATAGTGACGTGTGGTTGTTTATCCATAAAAAAACAAATGAGTGTATCAATTTAAAAACTTCGTCCATCACCTTAGAATTCTACCCATTTTAACATACTAAAACTAACTTAGTTGAAGGATTAAAAAGAAACGTTTTTCCATTAGTTTGAAAACAAGACTTAGTTGAAGGATTAAAAAGGAGCCTTTTTTCCATTAGTTCCAGAAGACTTAGTTGAAGGATTAAAAAGGAACCTTTTTTCATTATTTCCAAAAGAGATCCTAGCTGTGGTCTACATGCTTTGAGAGTATGCAAAGAAACTATTCCAATGGCTAATAAGTAGAGAGATGGAGATACCAATAAATCCCATGTGTCCAACCTTTACAACCAGACTTATACCCCACCTTCCACTCTTTCCATTCCAGATATACAAACCAGCATAAAACCTCCATCAGGCCCAGACATATTGAACCTTAAGAAACTAAAAACCTTCTCTCTTTCTTTTCTCTTTTCCCTTCTTTCTTTCTCTCTCTGCAGCAGCAACTACAGTCCCAGCAGGCACTGAGATACCTTACAGTTGATATAAACAAATAAAAAACAGAACCCATTTATCACTTACTGTTGTATTTCAGCACTGCACTTTCTTTCATCCGCATGAAACCATTTTCTCTCTTAATCGAATCATGGAAGAGTCAGATGAGCCCAAGACTATCAGCAAATGCATCAACAGCAACGACAACAAAACTGGGAGTTTCAAAGCTCAGAGAAACCCTCATCCTCATCCTCACCCTCCTCATCTTCATCATCTTCATCATCTTCATCACCAATATCAGCATCATCAACTATGGCAGTACTCAAATCAGTACGCCTTTTATAACCAAAACCAGTTCCAAAGATGCTGTCCTGTTCTTCTTCCCCTTCCCCTTCCCCTTCCTCTTCCTCCTCCTATTCCTCTGCAACTTGCTCTAGCTCCCAGTCTTCCTCCCAATAAAACCATTAGACCAAAACCCCACTTGCAGAAACCTTCTTGTAGGCTTAATAACCCTCCTCTAGCTGCCAACTCTGATACCCATGTTCCAATAATAAAGATTTCTCCAGGTAAAACTCTATGAATGCCCTTGTTTCTTGTGTTTTTCTCGGTTTTCTCTGTTTTATTTGATTAGGGATTTGTTGACCTCTGCATTTCCACAGTTTCTCAAGTGGAGGTGAGTGGACTGTAATCATTCTGACATTCTTTTTTCTTTTGGGTTCTTTGAACACGTGTATTCATTCAGCTCCAAAAGGGCTACGACTGAAAAGCAGTTTGCCACTTAAAGGAGAAAATGCAAAGTTGAGTGAAAGTAAACCAGAGGTATTAGTGGCTGCAAGAAGACCAGATTCTGGAGGTGTTGAAGGGCCGGTTATTCCTCTTTTAGCCAACCATTTCTTAGTTCAATTTGACCCTTCACAACGAATTTATCATTACAATGTAGAAATCTCTCCCAACCCTTCAAAAGAAGTTGCTAGAATGATCAAACAAAAACTTGTAAAGGACAACTCAGATTTGCTCTCTGGGGCTTCTCCTGCTTATGATGGCCGCAAGAATCTTTACAGCTCAATTGAGTTTGTAAGAGATAGGCTCGAGTTCTATGTAAGCCTTCCAATTCCTTCCAGCAGGATGAAAGTTACTGAAGGAGAGATTGAACATAAGCAAGCTTTCAAACTCTTCAGGATAAGTATTAAGCTTGTCTCAAAATTTGATGGTATGGAACTGAATAGATACTTGACAAAAGAGGGAGATGATTGGATTCCAATTCCTCAGGATTATCTGCATGCTTTAGATGTTGTATTGAGGGAAGGGCCAAATGAGAAATGTATACCTTTGGGAAGATCTCTGTATTCAAGTTCAATGTGGGGAGGCAAAGAAATTGGGGGAGGAGTTGTTGGCTTGAGAGGCTTTTTCCAAAGCCTTAGACCCACACAGCAAGGCTTGGCTATGAACATAGATTGCTCTGTTACTGCTTTCCATGAAAGCATTGGAGTGATTCCTTACTTGCAAAAGCGTCTTGATTTTCTTAGAGAACTTTCTCAGAGGAAATCAAGGGGCTTAACCATTGAAGAAAGGAAGGAAGTGGAGAAGGCTTTAATGCATATCAGAGTTTTTGTTTGTCACAGAGAGAGTGTTCAGAGATATAGAGTTTATGGCTTAACAGATGAACCTACTGAGAGTCTCTGGTTTGCTGATAGAAACGGGAAGAATCTAAGATTGGTGGGTTACTTCAAGGATCATTATAACTATGACATTCAATTCAGGAATTTGCCTTGTTTACAGATTAGTAGGAGTAAGCCATGTTATCTTCCTATGGAGCTTTGTATGATTTGTGAAGGGCAGAAGTTCCTAGGGAAGCTCACTGATGAACAGACTACAAGAATGCTTAAGATGGGTTGCCAAAGGCCAAAGGAAAGGAAAGCTAATATAGATGGCGTCATGCAAGGTCCTGTTGGGCCAACCAGGTAAATTTGGAAATCTCCAAAGACAGTTTGCTTTTGAATGTAATTTCTTGAGAAATTTGCTTAAGATTTCATTTTCATTTTCTAACATCATTTGTTTGCTTTGGTGGACAGTGGGGTCCAGGGAAGAGAATTCAGCCTCCAAGTTTCAAAGGAAATGACCAAATTAAGTGGGAGAGTTCTTCAACCTCCCAAGCTTAAACTTGGCGATGGTGGCCAGATTAGAGATCTAATTCCCTCCCGCCATGACCGCCAGTGGAACCTTGTTGACTGCCACGTTTTCGAGGCAACAAGAATTGAGAGATGGGCATTGATAAGTTTCGGCGGTGTACCGGATCAGAGGTTGAACATTCCAAGATTCATAAACCAGCTCTCAAGAAGATGTGACCAATTAGGCATATTTCTCAACAGTAAAACAATCGTACCACCTCAATTTGAACCAACCCAAGTACTCAACAGTGTCTCACTGCTGGAATCTAAGCTTAAGAAGCTTCATGGAGCTGCATCTAACAACCTTCAGCTCTTGATCTGTGTGATGGAGAGGAAACACAAAGGCTATGCAGATTTGAAACGCATTGCCGAGACTGGTATTGGTGTTGTAAGTCAATGCTGCCTCTATCCTAATCTTGCCAAGTTGAGCTCCCAATTTCTTGCTAATTTGGCTCTTAAGATCAATGCCAAGGTTGGTGGCTGCACTGTTGCTTTATACAATTCATTACCTTCCCAAGTACCTCGGCTGCTTCGAACCGATAAGCCTGTTATCTTCATGGGCGCTGATGTAACTCATCCTCATCCCTTGGATGATGTTAGCCCCTCCATAGCTGCTGTGGTTGGTAGCATGAATTGGCCAGCAGCAAACAAGTATGTCTCAAGAATGAGATCACAAACACACAGACAAGAAATTATTGTGGATCTCGGAACAATGGTTGAAGAGTTGCTCGAGGAATTTTATCAAGAAGTAAACGAATTGCCATCACGAATCATATTCTTCAGAGATGGTGTGAGTGAAACCCAGTTCTACAAAGTGCTTCAAGAGGAATTACAAGCTATAAAAACAGCCTGTTCTAGGTTCCACAATTATAAACCGCCTATAACTTTTGCTGTTGTTCAGAAGAGGCATCACACAAGATTGTTCCCATTCAAAGTCGATCCATCATCAAATCAAACTGAGGTTCTCGATGAAAACATTCCTCCTGGGACGGTTGTTGATACCGTAATTACTCACCCGAAGGAATTCGATTTCTATCTCTGCAGCCACTGGGGGGTCAAGGGAACAAGCAGGCCTACACATTATCATATCTTGTGTGATGAGAATCAGTTCACTTCTGATGAACTACAAAAGCTAGTTTACAACTTATGCTACACGTATAACAGGTGCACAAAGCCTGTTTCATTAGTACCTCCAGCTTATTATGCTCATCTTGCTGCTTATAGAGGCAGACTTTACCTCGAACGATCTGATTCGACAGCCCATACTCGAGGAGTATCCACGGTCTCTCGAGCTGCTCCTCCAAAAACAACGCCTCTACCAAAACTTAGCGAAAATGTTAGAAAACTCATGTTTTACTGTTGAACTTTGTTGTAGTTCCCACCACTTATGCAACCAATGGTATATCTTTGATGCCATTGATCAAGATGAAGTGAATGCCCGTGTTTCCTAATAAATGACAACATTTGAAAACTTTAGCTACTGTTGATAGATTCGCATCTGCACTATTTCTTCTTGCTGACCTTGCAAAAGATATAGAAGCTAGGCCATAAAATAATGTGTAGATTGATGAACAGTGGTATAATTCATTATACTTTATTCCAAGAAACTGTTACTTTACAGTAATTATTTTGTAATGGCCATCAAAATGATTACCAAAAATTTACAAGTAATTCCTTTTCTGCCATGTTTTATCAGATGCACAAAGTTTCTATGATTACACTTAAATAATTCCCCTATTATTATAGCTCTAAAGTAAAAGTGGTTCATCAGGTGAGTGTGTGTAAGGAAAAAGAAAATGAAGAGAGAAAAATTACAAAAAGAAAAGGAACTTTTTAGAAGAAGATATCATATTAAGACAAAGTGTTGCTGTTGCAAATGCAGAACCTACCCCAGCCTTAGATCACAAAAAGAAGCGAAATCCCTCATTCAAAATGTCCAAACTGACCCCAAGAGAAGTCCAAACCCCAAAAATTCACTACACATAGTGTCAGAAGTGCTGAAAGAAATCTCTCAGCAAAAAGCAGAGGAAAACAGAGAAGGGTATTTTGGGAAGAAGAGAGACCAAAATGCAAAAAAGAAAAGAAAAATGTAGCTGACATTACAGATTCATGCAATGCAATGCAAAACCCCATGAGGAATAATAAAGGAAGAAGAAAAGGCAGAGTGGGTTTTATTTTATTAGAGAGAGGAAAGAGAGAAGAAGTAAAGTGAAGTTCTGACTTTTGGAGTTGCCATTTTGTCTGTAGAGGAAAATAAATTAAAAATAAATAAATAAGTGGCCATAGTTTTTATTTTAAATTAATCTTTTTTCATGCTGTGTGGTTTGGTTTTACAGCTTTTCATAACCATTAATGTCTCTGCGTCAGATTAACTTTCAAGTACTGCACGGCCTCTGAATCCGACGCGACACAAAGACTATAATTTCTTGAACCCATCACCTCTCTATGGGACCCTCCCCCACACTTTTACCTCTATTTTTCTATATAATTATGTGCATTTATCAAACTCAGATCGTATCCGACACATCAAAGTTTATATCGGATATTTGGGCATTGATTCACATTTCACCATTTCAGTTTAGTTCATTGTTCACCTTCAAAAGTTTAGTCTTCATTACTAAAATGTGTTGATTTATCGAGAAAGTTTATCTTTATACCTCACCCTTAACCTATTTCGATGATAATCATTGTCAGTGACATGCTTGGATGACCACTTCCAATGTCCAACTCTAGCAACAACCACCGTTGGCTTTGATGAATACCTCCAACGATCAAACTCCGACAATCACCTTCGTTAATTACCTCCGGTGAAGACCCACTCCATCTATCTTATCCAGCGACCACTTCCGACATCCAACTCCGTGCATCTAACAACTAACTTTAACGACTAAGTCAACGGATCATATACTATAAAAAGTACACAACTAAACAAAAAAACTTGTTCGACAAAAGTATTTTTAAATACAAAATTAAAATTAATAATTCATAGTATTTAATAGTGGTTTGATATAGTAACTAACTTTTATACTCTAGAGATATTTGTTTATAATTTAATAAAAATAAAAAAAATTGGTCTTTCAATTTGATGAGGTTTTAAAATTATGGTGATGTGATTGAGAGTAAATAAAAAGTAGTAATATTGGTTGGTATAGAGAATTTCAAAGTTTTGTGTGACTTAGCTACTCAAGTTTCATTTGTTAATATCTCTTGGTTTCCACATATGATGGTACACTACTTGGATTGATAGTGATAGAAGGCTCTCGACTTATATTGTCTCGTACGAAAAGTAAATTAATTCCAACCAATTATTCTATCTCTAAAGGAATCTAATGTTTTCTTTTTTAAAAAGGTTTTCTGTCCCACTTTTATGTCTTTCGGATGATATATAAATATAATAAGGATTTTATACCATTCAGATTTATGTAATGATACCAATTTCATTTTTTTTTAATACAATTTTAGTTAAAAAGGTTACTTGGGCACTTATAATCCTTTTTGACTTACAAATATTTTTTTAATATATATATATATATGCTGACGTGGCATGCAACAAATAGGAGCGTTAAGTTTACTGGTGTTGAATTCTTCAGGTTGGCCCCACGTCTACGAGGTTGAACACAAATAAAAACAAAGTTCATATTTCACGCTTGATTTTAATATTCTCGAAAAGAAAAAGAAAAAGAAAAGAAAAGGAAAATAAAAGTTGTTAAGTGGAAAATGTAGCCCTAGAATGAAGAATGAGTTGACCAAGAAATTAGGGCTTAGTATGCATGGTCTTGAAATTCGTGTAGAAGAAGAAGAAGAATTAGAGTTGGGTTATCTTATGTTCTTCAACCGGCTCGCGCGGCTCGCGCTAAGAGTTTCTTCCCCAACTAACAGTCAAAACTTCTCTCAGCTTCAGGTAAGGTTAATGAATGAAATCCGATATGAAAAGATCAAAAACGAGATTCGAGAATCGAAAATCGAGGCGAAATTAAAGGACGGAGGAGTAGTAAATGAGAAATACGTAAAAAAAAAAAAAAAAGAAAGAAGATTCGTTAGTGTCGGTGATGGAACCTTATTCTGAAGAAGAGAGGGTCCAGCTTCAGTGCAGTCCAGTCCAGTCCAGGTAATTAGATCAGGCGGCTCAATCCCCAAGGATCCGCATGGAAGGAACGACAACGAGCTCAATCTAATACCGACATGACGTTTTCAAATTTTGTTGTGTGGCGTAATGTAGCGTCGATTTTCAAGAAAAAAAAGAAAAGAAAAAGGAAGGGTCCCGTCCCGTTCGTCCTTTTCCTCTGCCTGTTCTTGATTTAATCGGACGGAACGCGTTTTGTCTCTTTCTTTATCAAACGATCGTGAAGTTCCTAATTGGCACCACCAAAATCTCTCACTTCATCCTCCAATCTCTTTCTTTCCTCTCTCCTCTGGCTCTGTTATGTCTCTGCTCGGTTGCAGTCTACAGCTTTTCCATTGTTTGATGATGATATTTGGGTTCTTCAATTGTGGGCTCCGACCTGAAGCCCAATGAAATTGTGATTGATTCATGGTGGGGTTTTCTCCTGCCCGTACCACAAACAAGGAGAAGGGCGTGTTTGGAACTGGAATCACTTTTCAAATGATTAAAGTATTCACCTAAAATTAAATTTGAGCCGTATATCAAATAAGTTGGCTTACGATAAGCATTTGAAATCAATTTTTAATCTAATGAATTTTGAGCATAGGGTTGTTCAAATGATCCGACAATTCGAATTACCCAACTCAAAAAAATGTAAGGCTTAGATTGAGTTAATTTTTTCTATTTTGTTGGGTTGGCTAAAATAAATTTAGGTTGACCTAACCAACCGGAATTATATATATATATATATATATATATATATATATATATATATATATATATATATACTCCTTGTTTAAAGTTCGATTAATTTGTGAGTGTTTAGTATCTTTTTCAAAATCGTTTTGATATTTGTTTTGTTTAAAGTTTGTAATAAATATTATAGATATTTGGTATTTAAATTTTACTTATTAATTATGTATTGAAGATAAACTTACATATTGTTAATTAAAAAAAAGTTATAATTCAAGAACCCAATCCGACTCGATCCGAATTTTTCAAGTTGGATTGGAGACTTTATTTGGTTCTTTTGGGTTGCCAACCCAACCAACATGAATTTTCGAGATGGTCCAAAAATACATCATCAATCCAACCCTTGTATTCTTATTTGAGTGTTCATGGTTAATAATTCCCTAGTTTATAATAGGAACTCTTGCTACCACCACCAACAAACTCCGGCAACAACCTCTCGAAATCGTCGTTGGCCAACTCTAGCCACCAATTCTGACGAACACCGTCGGCCAACTTCCGACTACCACCTACCAAAAAAATTCCTTTATAATAATTTAACATTAACAAAAACAATTTTATAATATAATAAACCAGATAAACTTGTATATAAAAATACATTTTTTTATTTTAAGGAGTTTATCAAAAGTGTTCCAAAGAAAATTAATTTTTTAAAAACATACTTTCCTAAATCATTTCGAGGGAGAATAGACCAAATTTGGTTCTTACTTAAGACTATTATCTTAGATTAATCCTTTGAAAGTTGTGTACTTTCAAATTATTATTATTATTATTGTCTTACAAGTTACAAGAGCATGACCTTTTGATTTTATGTTAGTCCATATCAATGAGTTTCAAAATATGACAAATTTAGTAGAACCCACCAGATGTTCGTTTTTCTCTCAAAGTTCTGCCCCTGATGAGGCAAAGAATGAGCTCCATTCCATTTTGTTTCATTTTAGTGGTTTAAGATTTTTTCATGAAAAATTAATTACGTAAAATGAGGATTTGTGCTGAAAAATTAACTACTTAATTGAAAATTTTCTTAAGATATCGTTTAATTGATTTTTTTTTTTTTAAAAAAATTACATTAGATGGAAAATAATTCTTCATGGAACCCAATTCTTATAAAGTCCCCACAGGAATTCTATCTCAATCCTCAAAAATTAAATGAAAAATTTTATAGGGATGGAAAATGAAATGATGGCAGGACTGAGAATGGTATCTCTAAATGCAGCGGTAGAAAGTAAAGAAAATTCGAAGTTTGACCAATAAAAATTTCATATGACTAATAGCCAAAGAAAAAAGCTACGAAGACTTTGTTTTTGATGGAGTCTTAGTCAATCTCGAGATTGAAACAATGAATTATGGAGATAAGTCATAAACATTAGCTAGAATACGTTGTTAGTTGTGAGTTATCTGCATCCTAATTATATTCTGGGCAAAACACATTGATAGGAGTTAAGAGTTGAAATGAGTTAAAATAGTACCTAATTCAAGCTACTTAACTTTTATGAATAGGAAGGATATTGGAAACACACATTTTCATGGGTATACTTTAAATAAATGGTGAAAAATACTGAGCATAGATATCCATAAGGTTTCCAAGTATTATTGTCATTGAATCAAACCTCACATCACATCATTCATTATTTGAGAATTGGCCAAAGCAAAACAAGGGTAAGAAGAGCCAGTGCAGCAATCCAACTGAAGAAAGCAAGGCAATTTAAGAGAAGAAAAGTTGGAAGCTGGACCTCGAGTTTCAGGTGCTGGAGAAATCGATCAAGAACTTATTCTAGATGCCGCTCAAGATTTCGAACAGTATCAACTGAGCAAAACTGATGAAGAAATGCTGTCCAAAATGAACAATATCCTTTAGAAATCATCATAATTCACTAAAAACCCACATCTCCATTGGGAACTTCATGCATTCTTCCAAATGAATATCTTATCTTTACACTCATTTGCAGCCTTCCAACTTGAATCCAGTGTTTAAGCAAGGAAATTTGGTCACCACTTCTCTTCAACTTTCTATTACACAACATCATTTTCTCATATTCATTTTTCAGAACAAAACTCAACATTCTGACTGCCAAATGATTGTTTACATTCCACAAATAGTAACGGAATATGGCTCTTGCATTAGAAAACTAATCAACCAAACTTTTCCAAGCCTTTCTGTGATCTAACTAACGTGAAAGTGATCTTATTTTTGATGCTCCAAACTTGTGTAGACATTCTGCTTTCTTCACATCTAATGCTCATCAACGAAGCAATTATATCCAGTTGTATGAAGTATCTATCTACAATGTATGAATAGATCGGAACTCTACCGTTACAACATCTAATCTTTCACAATATATCAGATCGTTGTGACTTGACAGAAGAGAAATCAAGGCAACAAATCTATTTTGGTATCATCTAGAAAGAGATCTGTGTGTCTAATCAATCTATGAAACTATCAAATCAAAGAATACCAGTTGATCCATCAGAGACTTCAATATCCAAAATTGAATCATTTTCACCATTTGAGATCACCATACTTGAAGATCTGCAGCTGAAGTAAAAAACTGCACTCATCATAGAATCAGTAAGGACAACAAATGAATACATAACCACCAAAAGAGGGCCTTCCCAAATCCTGGAAGACCCATCTCCATAGCTTAATGTCTTAACCCTATGCTCAAACAATCCCTCCACAAACACTGTCCCAATTGTAGATCCCAGAAATATCAAAAGACCCACTTGAGTCTGATCCCTAATAAGAACACAAGATCGAAGCAATGCCCCAGGTCCTGCTACATCTTCCAACACACAGATAACAATGGCTATGTTGCAGATGATGACAGCATTAGCAAAAATAACAGAGAAGACAAGTCCCACAATCAAAGCAGCAGATACAATTAGATCAGGAGAAGACCCCAATACGTAAAAAGTACTGCAAACAGCACCAAGCAGAACCAAGAACATGGTAAGACAACCAACAATTGCAAGACACACTGAAGCGTACGTGGAGAGAAGACGATTCCATATATTACGAACTATAGCAAGAAACTGGCCTAATTCAAACCTTCTTTTCGCATATGTACAATCCACTGTATGAACGACGGCCGCTTTTGATACCAAGGAAAGAGTAAGAAACAAAGGAAAACACATAGCTGAGGAAAGAATCGACTCTGCAAATCTCTGGCATGAATGTTCAATGATAGGTATCAATGGAAGCCCACTGGACTTGGCAACTAATATCAATCGAATAGTCAGCATTTTAACAATCGACTCATCAACTAACACATTGGATAGAAACACAGCGGAAACAGGGCAAATGAGCAAAGTAGCAATAAGCACAAACGCAGTAGAATTGTAACGAAGAATCCGAACGGTTTCTCTCAAGATCTCCAATGCGCTCATCGAGTGGAACTGATTATCGGGTTGGATCCCAAAATCAGAGGGTTTTGAGGGTACAGTAAGGAAAGGAAAATCCTGGCATTCTTTGTCCGTGGGAAGAGGATCCAGGTGGATATCGAGGGAATCAACAGAGGAAGACAATTCCATTTGGAGTTAACTCTGGTTGGAGCAGGAGATCTGGGTAGAGCTAAAACAAGAGGAAGCCCATGAATGGAAAAAGACGCAGGAATCAGAAATGGGTCAGATCTGGGGAGATGAAAAGGGGGATTGGGACGCCATTGATGGAATTATGGGAAGTGGGGGAAATGGCGATTGTTGAGAGAGAGAGAGAAAGAGGAAACAGAAGTTTTCGGAGGGAAATGGAAATGGGAAGAAGAAAAGAAGGATGTGGGTAATGGGAATGGAGAAGAATAAGGGCTATTTCGAAGGGAGATTTGCGGATACAGACGTCAAATTCCGCGTTCTTTCTTCAATCTGTCATCTGTGTTGGCTTTCTTTCGGGGGACACTCTTTCTTTTCCTCAGACAAGTAATCAGCGTCAAACATCATCGCCGAATATAATTTTTCATTTTCATTTTCATTATAAATCGTTTGACTCTCTCTCTCTCTTAAGAAAAAATAATAACAATAAATCATTTTGATTAAATGAGTTCTTCTATGAACCTTCTACTATCAATTATATATATAAAATATGGGAAGAAAAACTCTTGCCAAAGCTAAAAACACCCACGTTGAATCAATTCTCTAATAACTACTTATAATAGTTTCTAGAATGGAATCAAGCAACGGAAAAACTATGATTAGAAAATAGCCCTTGAGCAATGGGCTTTAGGCCTGCTCAATATGATCAAAATAAACCACATGGGCCGCCTTGACATAATAGCTAATGGACTGTGTTATATAGCAAGTTAAAAAATAACTTCAAATCAGTTACAAATCTGTTACATTCAAGCTACCTTTAAATACACTGTGTAACTAATTGTAAAATTGAGAGAGTAAAAATTGTACAGTGTGATAAAAAATTATCTTGTAGCAATCTTGAATAAGACTCCTGTCAGTTTCTCAGTGGACGTAGGCCTCCCTTGGCCGAACCACGTAAAACCATCGTGTTCATCTTCTTCCCGATCGTCTTCATCTATCGTGTACCTTTGATCCACTAATCGTGTAGCTTTTAACCAACGATCGTTTTAGCTTTTAGCCAACGATCGTTTACTTCTGCATCTCTATCGTGTAGACGACCATCGTCTTGAACCCCATCGTCTAGACGATCTTCAGTAATTCATCGTCTAGACGACTTGTCCCTTATCGTCTAGACGGCCTCCAACTTTACATCCCTTCGCCTAGACGATGGAAGCCTCATCGCCCCTGCGATTTCCGGCAGCATTCCTCCGGTTCTCTCTTTTCTTTTCTCTCGATTTTCTCTGCAACAAAGGAAAGAAAAGTTAGTCATTCGAAGTTTACAATCTGCAGAAGTGCCAAGTTCTAATCTCAGCCATCAAAGTGTAAGGTCGAGATCTTTCATCACACGGATTATGCTTTCAACACATTATTTTGTGTTTGTGTGAAGAAGTAAGGTGGTATCCGGTATTCGTATAGGGCCTGAGTGTTTGTCAAGCCCAAAGATCAAGTGTAGTCTATGTTATTCCAACCCATATTTCTCATATCAAACCCAACAAGTGGTATCAGAGCCTGCAAGTAAGCTTTAAGATTAGTCAAGATTCAAAAGAAGAAAAATCTTGGAGCCTTTCAGTTGAAATTTGAAACAGATATGGCAGTAGCAAGGTATGACATTGAGAATTTGATGGGAAAGGCGATTTTGGTTTGTGAAAAACCAAAATTAAGGCTATCTTGGGACAACAAAGGGCTCATAAAACCCTAGAAGATTCAGCCAAGCTGCCGAGCACTGCAACAGAAGAAGAAGAAAAAAACATGGACCTAATTGCTCATGGAACACTGGTTTTAAACTTGTTTGACAGTGTCCTAAGGCAAGTGATTGATCAAGAGACAACTTTTAAGATGTGGAGCAAATTGAATGAGCTATATGAGACTAAAAATCTGCCCAACAAACTTTTTCTAAGGGAAAGGTTCTTTACCTTCAAGATGAGTGCTTCTAAGTCCTTAACAGAGAATCTAGATGATTTCAAGAGGATAACTACTGAATTCAAGACTCAAGGAGAAGAGATTGGGGTAGATAATGAAGCATTTATGCTTCTCAACTCGTTGCCGGATTCCTATAGAGATATGAAGACTGCACTAAAATATGGGAGAGATTCCCTAACTACTGACATCATAATTTCTGCTCTAAAAATCAGAGAAATGGAGCTGATTACTAGCAAGGAAGACAAGCCTATTGCAGAGGGCTTATTTGTAAAGGGAAAATCAAAACAGAACAATAAGGAAAAAGGAAAGCAGAGCTCAAATGAAGAAGGGAAAGAAAAGTCCAAGGTCAGATGCAAATATTGTAAAAAACTTGGACATTTAATCAAAGATTGCAGAACTTTGAAGTGGAAGAATGAGCAGAAAAACAAGCAATCACAACCACAACCCAAAGTCCAACCTAATTAGTCAGGTGAAGCCTCAGCTTGTGAGGACTCTTACTTTTATTCTGATGCTTTGGCTACCTCCAATTGTTAGGTAGAAGAAGAAGCTAATAAGAACCTAGATTGGGTTCTAGATTCAGGGTGTTCTTTCCACATGACACCTTATAAAGATTGGCTTAGTACCTACAGAGAGTTGGATGGAGGATCTGTCTACATGGGAAACAATAACTCATGTCTAGTGGTTGGGATTGGCTCAGTCTCACTAAAGCTAGAAGATGGAATAGTCAAGCTCTTGAGAAATGTCAGACATGTGCCTAAACTGAAGAGAAATCTAATTTCACTAGGCATGCTTGATTCTATTGGCTGTGAATACAGAGGCAAGGAAGGTTACTATGAATTTTTGAAGAACAGTAAGCCTATCCTTAGAGGGGTGAAGATTAATGGAGTGTATGTTGTTCAAGAAGTTCATAAAGTTCTCTCAGCTTTGATTGTGACTCTAAATCAGCCTACTGAAGGAGATCTATGGCACAAAAGACTCTCACACATTAGTGCCAAAGGTTTACAAACTCTTGCCAATCAAGTATTCTACCTAAGGGAGTTCATCAGAGCTTATCTTTTTGTGAACATTGTGTGATAGGAAAGGCTACTAGGTAGAGTTTTATGAAGGCTCAGCACACAACCAAGGCCATCATTGACTATGTGCATTCAGACTTATGGGGTTCTTCACCTTTTCAGTCCTTAAGTGGAGCTAGGTATTTTTTAACCTTTGTTGATGACTACTCAAGAAAAAGTTGAATATATTTCCTTAAATCTAAGGATTTAGTTTTTGAAAAGTTTAAAGAATGGAAGATCATGGTTGAAAAATTGTCTAACTGTCAAATTAAGTGTCTAAGAACTAATAATGGGCTTGAGTACTGTGCAGAGGAGTTTAATGTTTTTTGCAGACAACATGGTATAACTAGACACAAGACAGTTAGGTATACACCTCAGCAAAATAGGGTGGCAGAGAGGTTGAACAGAACAATAATGGAGAGAGTAAGAAGCCTATTGTCTGATGTTATACTTCCTGAGAAATTTGGGCAGAGGCAGCCTCATACACTATCTATACACTAAATAGATGCCCTCATGCATCTCTTAACCTTCTAACCCCTGAAGAAAGGTGGACCAAACAGCCTTCTAACCTGAATAACTTAAGGGTGTTTGGCTGCACTGGTTTTGTTCATCAGAGTAAAGGGAAATTAGCTACCAGAGCTGTGAAGTGTATGTTTTTTGGGCTTCACAGAAGGTGTTAAGGGGTTTAGACTGTGGTACCCTACTGAGAAAAGATGCATCACCAACAAAGATGTTGTTTTAAGAGAAGATGAAATGTATATGCAGAGATCTAATCCTAATGTTTCAGTACCTCAAGTGAAGAATGATAAAATTGAGGTGGAGCAAGTTTTAATCCCTACTTCTGCTCCTTCAAGTTCTAAATCATTTTTTGATCAACTACCTCATCTAGAAGAAGAAGTAGAAGATGCTACTATTGATCTCAGGCAAGAAGAACCAGAATTGAGAGGTTACAGCCTAGCTAGAGATAGGCAGAGAAGAAACATTGTGCCACCTTCAAGGTATGAAGACTACTTAGCTTTGAATACTTTTGATTTGTCTAATGATTCAGAACCCTCAACCTTTGAAGAAGCAGTGAGTTGTTTTAAAGCTAAGATGTCAATAGAAGCTATGAATGAAGAGATTGATTCACTAGTGAGAAACAACACATGGGATTGACACCTTGCCAAAAGGATGCAAGCCAATTGCATCCAAATGGGTGTACAAGTTGAAGGAAGGTTTCTCTAATGACCAAGGACCTAAATTTAAAGCTAGGCTATTTGTTAAGAGTTTTACACAGAGGCCATGTGATGATTTTAATGAGATTTTTTCTCTAGTGGTAAAGCAGACTTCTATAAGATTATTGTTGTCTATTGTGGCTCAAAATAACCTAGACTAGAGCAACTAAATGTTAAAACAACTTTTCTACATGGCTTCCTAGAGGAAGTTATCTATATGAGCCAACCAAAGAGGTATGAGGTCAGAGGGAAGGAAGACTATGTGTGCCTACTTAAAAAGTCTATCTATGGCCTCAAACAGTCCCCTAGATGCTGGAATAGAAGGTTTAGTGATTTTGTACAGAAGAATGGTTTTCACAAAAGCTCCAATGACAGTTGTATTTACATAAATACAGAGTCCTACAGTCATCCTATCTACTTGTTACTATATGTGGATAACATGCTTTTATCAGGAGCAACTATGAAAGAACTGAATAAAGTAAAAGATCTACTTAAATCAGAGTTCGAAATGAAAGACATGGAAAATGCAACAAGAATACTAGGAATTGACATTATTAGAAACAAAAAAACTAGTATTCTAAGCATTGATCAGTCACAATATTGCAGTAAATTGTTAAAGAAGTATCAGATGACAGAGGCTAAAGCAGTGACTACTCTTATTGCTAACCATTTCAAATTCTCAGCAGAAAATTCACCCAGAGAATCAGATATTGAACATCAGTAAATAATGTCAACAGTCCCCCTATTCCCAAGCTGTGGGAAGTTTAATGTATCTAATGGTGTCTACAAGACCTGGCATTGCCTATGCTACTAGCCTGGTGAGTAGATACATGGCTAATCCGGGTAAGAGGCACTGAGAGGCTACAAAGTGGATTATGAGTTATCTTAAGGGTACTTTTAATGCTAAACTAATGTACCAACAGCTTCCAGACAGTGAACCAGAGCTGATTGAGTATGTTGACTCAGATTATGCCAGAGATCTAAACAAGAGGAGGTAATTATCAGGGTATATCTTCCTATTTGGAAGGCGTGTCCTAAGTTGGAAGGCTATTTTACAATCAGTAGTAGCCCCTTCTACTACTGAAGCAGACTTCATTGCTCTTTCAGAGGCAGTGAAGGAAGGCCTATGGCTAAAGGGTCTTCTATGTGACTTCGGAATTAAACAGAGTACAGTGAAGATATTTTGTGACAATCAAAATACAATACATTTATCTAAGCATCCTCAGTACTATAACAGAACTAAACATATAGATGTTAAATATCATTTCATTCGACAGGAAATAGAAGCTAAACAGATTGAAGTTCTGAAAGTACATACCTCAAAGAATGGCTCCGACATGTTGACAAAGACAGTCACTCAACTCAAACTTCAGAAGTGCCTTGATATAATAGGGTTTGAGCTGAAGGACAAAGGTTAAAGAAGAAGACAGTCAGATCAGAGAAGCTGAAGAAAACTTGAAGTTTATTTCAAGGTGGAGATTGTTATACAGAAAGGTGAAAAATAACTTCAAATTAGTTACAAATCAGTTACATTCAAGCTACCTTTAAATAATACATTGTGTAATTAATTGTAAAATTGAGAGAGTGAAAATTGTACAGTATGATCAAAACTTATCTTGTAGCAATCTTGAATAAAACTCTCGTCAGCTTCTCCGTGGACGTAGGCCTCCCTTGGTCGAACCACATAAAACCATCGTGTTCATCTTCTTCCCGATTGTCTTCATCTATCGTGTACCTTTGATCCACCAATCATGTATTTTTAACCAACGATCGTTTACTTCTATACCCCTATCGTGTAGACGACCATCGTCTTGAACCCCATCGTCTAGATGATCTTCAGTAAAGCCCTCATTGTCTAGACGACCTCTAGCTTTACATCCCTTCGCCTAGACGACTGAAGCCTCATTGCCCCTGCGATTTCCGGTAGCATTCCTCCGGTTCTCTCTTTTCTTTTCTCTCGATTTTCTCTGCAACAAAGGAAAGAAAAGTTAGTCATTCGAAGTCTACAATCTGCAGAAGTGCCAAGTTCTAATCTTAGCCATTAAAGTGTAAGGTCGAGATCTTTCATCACACGGATTGTGCTTTCAGCACATTGTTTTCTGTTTGTGTGAAAAAGTAAGGTGGTATCCGATATTTGTATAGGGCCTGAGTGTTTGTCAAGCCCAAAGATCAAGTGCAGTATGTGTTATTCCAGCCCATATTTCTCATATCAAGCCCAACAGACTGCCTTAACACCCCCCTGCAAGCTGATGGTAGAAGCTGCAACAACATTAAGCTTGTTCTTGAGTTCTAAAAGGTAGATGCCGATAAAGATTTGGTAAGAACATCAACTACCTGTTTGGAAGCAGGAAGATGTGCATGCTAACCTATTGCTTAAGCACAAGATCTCGAACATAATAGATGTCAAGTTCAACATGTTTTGTTTTAGAATATAAAATTAGCTTAACACTGAGATGGACAACACTCAAATTGTCAACCCAGAGAATAGAAGTAAAAGATGAAATATGTAAATCATTTAAGAGTAAGTGAATCCATACCAATTCAGTTGCAACTAAAGTGAGGCACCTGTATTTAGCTTCTGTGCTTGATTGTGAGATTATAGATTGGTTTTTTAATCCCCAAGCAATCAAGTTACCTCCAAAGTATACACAAAATCCAGAGGTGGATTTTCTATCATCAGAATCAGATGCCTAATCTACATCAGCATATTGTAGGATTATATTAGCAACAACGGAAGCACAAGGATCATCTAAGCACTCAAATTCACTAATTTTGGCAAAATATAAAGCATGGAAAAAATAAGTGAGTTTCAAGACATACCTTTTGTAGAACTTCTTCAAAGCTCATTCTCCAGCTGATATCTTCTCCAAATCTTGTTATAGACCACCTTAAGATTTTCCCCACTAATCTCTTGGTGCTCTAGATTGAGTTGTAGGACTCAAAACAAACTTAAATCAAGGGATGAAGGAGAAATGCTCACTATAGTAATCTAATTGAAGAACCCTTTCTTCAACCCAAATTTTCTCTAAAATTCTCTATAGATTGCATGCTCGATTTTCACCTCAATCTCTTCACTATATTGCATATCAACATGCAAAGGAGAGAGTTGCATGAGTTGCAGCTCATGCTTGGAGAAGACAAGGCCAGGAAAAATGCATCTTGTGTAAGCAACAAGGAGATGGATAATGGAAAATCTTATTTTTCAATTTTGTGTGTTTTGTTTTTTTCCTTTTCAATTTTATCTCAAAAATAAAAAATCTATTTTGATTTTTAAAAATGAAACAATTAATTAATTTCATAAATTAATTATTAAATAAAACTTAATTAATTTAATATCAAATATTAAATTAATTTTAACACATATCCATCTTTATATATTTAAATCATATTTAAATATATAAATTCTCCTATTCCGTTTAATTCTCAAATTAAACATGTAATTATATCTCATATAATTACTAATTCCCTTAATTCTAATTCGAACATTTTAAATTAACTTATCACGCTATTCTAGAGCTAGTCCGTTACGAGCTAGTAGGGGAACCTTACGGACCTATAGATCATGGGCTCGAACGATCAGAGATTAATTGGCTAAACTCATTAGACCAGATTAATCCCCATTCGTTAACTAATGGGTTACTCCACTAAAGGTCATAGTTGCACTCCTCTCACTGTAGATATATTATGTCTACATGATTTATACTCCGCAAGTCGACCCTTCACAGGTTGTTTGTAATAACGGTTGGGTCAAATATCTGTTTTACCTCCAAGATTACATCTTATTCCTCAAATCCTATTGATCCTCTAATGAACAACTGGTTTGTGATCTAATCACTAAACCAAACTCTTTTAGCCCAGTGAGAGGGTGGGGCTCCTTGTTCAATACCTGGATTCAGTACTTGAGAGAACAACCTTTCTCTTATCCCTAAATTGGTAAGCGTGAACTCCGTCTTGCACCCTATGTCCCCAGCTATCTATTCGGTTTTACCCCTGAAATGGGAGTCTTATTGAGCTGGCGTTGTTGAGCCAACCCTCACCTATGCAAATCTAAGGGCAATCCCAAATAAACAGGAGTTCATAGTTAGCTTAGGTTTAAGATTGAGTTACCTAGGTCATCTAGGTGAAATAATCAGTCTTATACAGTAAACATCGTTATAAAGTAAGAGTGACTTATTTCTTGGTCCTGATCTTACGCAAACTCATTGCATAGGACTCCCCCACTCCTCATGTCATAACATGTACGAATTAGGATCACATTGTATGTAGTACTTTACAACTCTTTATAACAACTACAGAGTAGGTCACATCTAATAGTGTTACCAGAATAAGGTACCCAACCTTATTCATGTACCATAGATCATTTTGACTATTTACTCGAACCTGATCCACTCTTATGTCTAAACATAAAGTTCAAGTACTCATACAATAGTCATGGGTCTTAGTTTATTGGATTTAGACTTTCATACAATTTATGAAATCAATAACAAGTATATTGATTATAGAAAATGTTTATCATTTTACAAACTGCGAGTTTTAGGACATAAAACCCAACAATACTCCCACTTGGACTAAAACTCCAGTGGAGCAATATATACAATGTTGAGTTTACATGGAGAGAATAAAATGTACAAATACAATAAACTAGAGTATTACACTACCCATAAATTCTCCCACTTGCCCTAGTGATACAAAACTCGTAGACCTAGTCCTACTAGGTGACCCTCGAACAGTTTAGCTGAAAGGGCCATTGTAAATGGATAAGCTAAGTTGTCTTAGGAAGCAATCTGAGTGACGATTACGTCTCCTCTGTGTACAATCTCCTTGATGAGATGATACTTTTGTTCAATATGCTTTCCCCTTTTATGGCTTCGTAGTTCCTTTGAATTTGCAACTGCTCCACTATTGTCACAATAGAGAGTGACAAGTAGGTGCATATTAGGAACTACTTCCAGATTTTTCAGGAACTCTGAGCCATACTGCTTCTTTTGCTGCTTCGCTTGCAGCTACATACTCAGCTTTCATTGTGGAGTTTGCAATACAACTCTGTTTGATACTTCTCCACACAACTGCTCCTCCGTTTAGAGTGAATACTGACCCCGAAGTTGATTTCCTCAAATCAATATCGGTCTGAAAGTTAAAATCAGTGTATCTAGTAAGAATCAGATCCTTAGCACCATACACGAGTATATAATCTCTCATTCTTCGAAGATACTTGAGAATGTTTTTAATAATAGTCCAATGGTCATGACCAGGATTGGACTGAAATCTGCTGACAATTCTAACGGCATAGCATATATCGGGACGAGTACACAACATTGCATACATCAAACTCCCAACTGCAGATGCATATGGAATTCGATTCATCTCCTCAAATTCTTGAGATGTCTTAGGACTTTGTTCCTTAGACAGGTGAATTCCATATTTGAAAGGTAAAAATCTTTTCTTGGAATTTTGTATTTTATACCTAGACAACATCTTGTCTATATAAGATGCCTGAGATAATACCAATGTTCTGTTCTTGCGATTCTGAACTATTTGGATTCTAAGAACATATTGTGCTTCTCCCAAATCTTTCATTTGGAATTGTGAAGCCAACCATCTCTTAACGTCAGCTAGATATTCTACTTCATTCCCAATGAGTAGAATATCATCAACATATAACACCAAAAAAGCAACAGTTTTGTTGACGATTTTCTTGTATACACAGGGTTCGTCAACATTTTGTTCAAAGCCATAAGATTTGATCGCAGCGTCAAATCTCATATTCCAGGATCTAGAAGCTTGTTTTAATCCATAAATGGATCGATTAAGCTTGCAAACCTTTTGCTCTTGACCCTGTTATATGTACCCTTCTGGTTGAGACATATAGATACTCTCTTCAAGATAGCCATTCAGAAAAGCTGTCTTGACATCCATTTTCCATATTTCATAATCATAAAATGTGGCTATAGACAAGAGTATTCTAATAAACTTTATCATGGAAATTGGAGAGAAGATTTCTTCAAAATCTGCCCCCTCTCTTTGGGTCTTTTGCCACAAGTCTAGCTTTGTAGGTTTGTACCTTACCAGCTTGGTCTCGTTTTCTCTTGTAGATCCACTTACAACTGATGGGTTTTACCCCTTCAGGTTGATCTACAAGATCCCAGACAGAATTGAAATACATAGATTCCATTTCAAGATCATGGATTTAATCCATTGGTCTTTGTCCACATCGTTCATTGCTTGATTAAAAGACAATGGATCCTCTAAACCATTATCTGGTATGATGACTTGAGTTTCAGTTAAACCCATGTACTGGTTAGGCTGTTGCACAACCCTCCCACTACTACGAGATATTCCCAACTCTTGAGAAGGATGTGAAGTATCGGTTTCATCAACAACTCTTGTTGACGAACCTGCTCTATCAATAACTCTTGTTGAAGGACATGCTTTATCAACAACTCTTGTTGATGCATTTGTCGTTTCTCTGGACATTTCTTCTATTACTAGCTTACTGCGAGGTTGATGGTTGTTTATATATTCTTCCTCCAAGAAGGTTGCATTTGTCGATACAAACACTTTATCTTCCTGAGAATCATAAAGGAAACCACCTTTTGTTTCTTTTGGGTAGCCTACAAATAAGCATACTTTTGAACGGTGTTCCAACTTTTTAGGATTTTGCACCAACACATGTACTGGACAACCTCAAATCCCGAAATGACGTAAATTTTCTTTATGTCCATCTAGAGCTCGTAAGGTGTTTCAGAAACACTTTTCGAGGAAAATATGTTCAAAATATACACCGCAGTCCCAACAGCATGTCCTTAAAAAGAATTTAGTAACTGAGCGTAACTCATCATGGAACGAACCATGTCCAACAAGATTCTGTTTCTCCTTTCTGCCACACCGTTTTGCTGAGGTGTGCCAGGGACTGTGAGTTGAGACTGAATTCCATGTTCTATCAAATAGTTATGAAATTATGTGTCCATATACTCCCACCTCAATCCGATCGAAGTGTTTTAATCTTTTTACCTAATTGGTTCTCAACCTCAGCTTTATACTCTTTGAACTTTTCAAAAGTTTCAGACTTTTGGTGCATTAGGTAAACATGCCCATACCTGGAATAATCATCTATAAAGTTGATGAAATATTCATACCCTCCTCTTGCTCTAACATTTAGAGGCCCATAAAGGTCTGAGTGAATCAGCTTTAGGGGTTCTTTGGCACTAAGACCTTTTCCAGAAAAAGATCTTTTTGTCATTTTACCCTCGAGACATGACTCACATGGTGGTAATGAACTATCTTCCAACTTATTTAGATGATCATTCTTAACCAATCTCTCAATCCTGTTGAGATTTATGTGACCCAGTCTCAAGTGCCAAAGATAGGCATTTGGAGAAATCTTCCTCTTCTTATGAGTCTCAGTAGTTTTAAACATCTCTATGTTCAAAATAGCTTTGACCTCAGTTGGTTTTAACATGTACAAGTTATTTTCTAATTTTGCAAAGCAAATCTGTTTATTTCTCATATTGATGAACACTTCACCATTTTTGAAATAAACTTTATAATTTTGTTCTAGCAAACAAGAGACAGATATTTATCTTGTTGTTCGAATTGTGCATTCTCATCTACATAATTCATAATTTCAGATGAGTTGGGAGATAAAGGACGATCCTCTATTAAAACTCTTTTGGTATAATCAACCGCTAGTAATTTGTTTGTTGATTTGATTTTACTGTTAATAACATCGGAAGCAAGTATTCTAGAATTCGACATGCTGATAAAATTAAAACAAATTCTAATTAGGAAATTGTAACTAAATCCTAGATCAAGTTTTAGCAAAAAGTAATAATGTATCCATAACCATTATTTATTTGCAACGATATTTTAGTGAATATGTGCTACCGTGGGGCAGTCATATACTCCTTTACTAATACAAAAAAATTTGACCAAACACTATCCCTGGAATAACTCTTATTTCTATTGTCTCTGGAATAACTCTTATTCCTATAGTCGTTTAGTTATCATTTTCGGTCAAGATCTTTATTAACAACTTAGTAATTCTTGTAAGTGTGAGCCGCCATTTTCAAATCTTATAGGATGGTATAAACTTGCCTCGAAATAGAAGACAACATCCAAGACGGAACTATAAAACCCTATTCATTTTACTGAAGTCTAGGTTGTTCTGAATTGTATGTTACAAATCTTCGTGGGGATAGCCGTCGCTAAACGACTAGCAAAGGGCCGCTTAAAGCTAATCAGCAGACGCAACATAGGAATCTCGCAGTTCAGACTAATGGAGGAGACCATAGGATACATTGACACATATCCTTCACCCACTTACTATGAACTACTTCCTCCGTTTACCTTTATATTGACTCATACAAAACACTCTCCGTAGAGAGGCCACTTCCAGGGTGACACGAAACGTCATATGAATCTCACGGTGTAAACTATGTGGAGACGTGGCAGTTGAAATCTATTTATCGTATAATAGACTTATATTTGAACAACTTCTTCTTATTCACCGAAATCTAGATTTAAGCTTAAAAAAAATACTTTCCGTAGGGAGGTCACTTCCAAGGTGACACGAAGTACCGATTAAATCTGGATTGTGAACTCTTAGAGACTTGAGAGCTAAAAATAACGTATCGTATATGTTATTAATCTTCCACTTAAGTTTTTTAATAACTCTATCATATAGAGTTATTAAACTGCCACTGAAGTATTCTATTTGAGTAGATTTATACTTAGGTTCTTTTTGGCTAATAAAATAATCCTAAGTCTATGTGGTTTATCTAAGTATAACTCTTATAATTGGATTTTAACCTACGATGTCTAGGTGATAAACCATTTTATTACCTCACATCACTCACGTATGCTCATAAAATCGGTTACCAACGCTCAATAATTCGGCCATAATCCCCATAGAAGGTGTTCTGTAAACCGTCAACTTAAGTACCCCCAGCCTTAGACATGATTATATATCAGTTGATTTTGTAACCTCGGTTTTATAAGTTCTAACAATTAGAACAGGTGGTCAATCTACGTGAGTATGCATCTGTTGATTGTGAATTTTAAATGTCTAAACAAATTTTATAACAACTTATAAAACTTTAGACATGCTAAATATCCATAACATACATGAGGCATTCAACATTTAATATAACATTTATATTAAACACAAGAAACCCTAACATGCATACTATATATTATAATAATTATAACATACTTTCAATGCATGTAATATAGTGGGATTTTAAATCTAAATGGTATACTATATGCATATACAGGATTTATTTAATTATAACATACATCAAATGCATAAATAATTAAACATAGACTGATATGGTTTTAGTTTTGGCAAAAACGAGCAAATAGAAACCTAAATATTACAATCACCTTCAAAACCGTCTTTGAACCGCTCCAAATTGAACCCAAGCACCTTGAACAGGACTGGATGAATCTGAACCGAACCATCAACGTCTGAACCGGACCAGCCAAAAATACTTTGAGGCTGAATCGGATTGGACCTTGAGAAAACTGGTCGAACCGGTTGCTCTCGGTCTAACCTCAAAGTCTTGCAAAGGTCGATCATGTAGCGCTGAAGGCAATCGTCTAGCTTCATCGCCTTGTGTTGTGAAGAACTACATGATCGCTTAGTGTTTTCCTCAACTAAACAATCCTTTAGCTTTATCGCATAAAACTACACGATCGCTTAGTGACTACTGAAGCTAAGCGATTGCTTAGCTTTATCGTATAGAACTACATGATCATTCAACTCCGTCGCTTAGCTATCACTTAGTTCTATCGTATAGAACTAAACGATCGCTTAACACCATTACCTAGCCCTTCATGTCATCGTTTAGTATCCGCCGTAGCTAAACGATCGCTTAGCTTCATCGTATAGAACATCATCGCATCACTTAAAACCATAGGTGAGCGATCGTTTAGTTTCATCGCATAGAAACTTCAATGCATCGCTTAGCACTTCGTCTACACGATCGCTTAGCTCCGCATCTAAACAATCGCTCAGCGCTATTGCGTAGCACTTCATCGCATCGCTTAGCACGCATCATAGCTAAACGATTGTGTAGTACCATCGTATAGTAAATTCAATATATCATTTAGTTCCCACACCAATGCTAAACGATTGCTTAGTGCTATAGTATAGGAATTTGAACGCATCGTTTAGCTCTCGCGGTTACATGATCATCTAGTGTTCAACATCACAACGACCAATGCCCATTGCTATACGATCGTTTAGCTTTTCTTCACATCATGTAGTGCCTGGAGCTAGATGATCGCTTAGCAACTGAACCTCAACAACGATTTTGAGCAGAAGTTTAAAACTGGAATAGCAGCTTGGCCTCCTTAACTTGTTTCTTCAATTACGTCTTAATTTGAACTCTAATGACTCCAAATAAATTACAGACTCTTGCTAACACATAAAAGCTCATAAACAAGAGCCAATTACAAATTTAAATGAGAAATTAAAGAGAATTAAAAATCCAAAACTCAGAAAACCATATCTGTGCATCAGTTTCATATTTCTTATATAAAACACCCACCAAACCAAAATTAAACCGAATTGAATGTTTATGCTCTGATACCAATTGTAGGATTGTATCAGAAACAGCGGAAGCATAAGGATCATCTAAGCACTCAAATTCACCAATTTTGGCAAAATATAAAGCATGCTCTTGCAGAAAAAATAAGTGAGTTTCAAGACATACCTTTTGTAGAACTTCTTCAAAGCTCTTTCTCCAGCTGATAACTTCTCCAAATCTTGTTACAGACCACTTTAATATTTTCCCCACCTTAAATGAGCCTTGAGCGCAAGCGATGACTTGGTCTTCTGCAAAACAGAGTAAAGTTTAGCTTGTCCTCCATCTTTTTGGTGTTAGTGGGTGTAATTGCAAACATTTATAATTATTGTCATACTAGGTTAATTTTCATACAATTGACGCATAATTACTAACTTTTGGCCACAATATCTAGATAAGGTGGCATATATTTTTACAAGTTATCAGTAACATAGTATGAGAATACATAAATTGGAAAGCTTTATTAACACTATAGAAATTTCAGAATGAGTAATCATAGCATGCTGTAATGCACCAACAACACCTTGATATAGAAAGGTATCATGAAATAATTCCCCTTGTCTAGCAGAAAGAATATGACCACTTATCATGAATGTAGAGATTGGTTTAGCATCATTCATCTTTGTTCTATGAAGTAATTCTGAAATGTATTTTGATTGAGATAGGAACATACTTCCTACCTTAGGGTAAGATACCTCAATACCTAAGAAATAACTAAGTGGAACAAGATCTTTCAAAGTAAAATTTTTATTTAAATTATTGATCAAGCATTCAACCTTAGCAGAAGAACTCCCTATGATAATAATATCATTAACATAAATCAAGACATAACAACATGAACAAGCAGATGATCTTATCAGTAAAGGCTATTAGCTTTAGATGTATGAAAGCCAAACAAATGCAAACTAGAATTCAAGCATTCATACCAAGCCTCTAAAGCCTGTTTAAGCCAATAGAAAGCCTTTTTGAGTTTGTAAATCAATGGAATATTACTAGACTTTTTAAAACCAGAAGGTTGTTCCATAAATACAATTTCAGTAAAAAGCCCATGAAGAAAAACATTATTTACATCAAGTTGACGAATAGACCAACTCTTAATTAAAGCAAGTGTTAATAAAACATGGATGATGACAAGTTTAATAACAGGGCTAAATGTTTATGTGTAATCAATATCAAGGGTTTGATCAAACCCTTTAACTACCAAGCATGCTTTGCATCTAGCAATGTTACCATCAGAATTACGTTTTATTTTAAAAACCTAATTGCAACCGATAACCTTTTTATAATGAGAATGAGATACTAGATCCCAAGTATTATTTTCCATAATAGCATGATATTCTTCTTCTATAGAACGTTTCCAATGAGGATGTTTTAGAGCTTCTTTAACATCATATGGTTCAGTTTGAGTATAATCAACTAAGTAGACTTTGGGTTTAAAAATTTCACTTTTACCTTGAGTTATCATTGGATGAGTGGAAGCCAAAGGTGTTTGAACAGTAGGAGTATTTGAATTTGATGAAGCTTGATTAATAACAAGAACAAGTCTAGAAAGGACAGAGTTGGAGAACCTGTTTCTCTTATAGTTGGAGAGCTCACCTGACCCTCAGAACTATTAAGTGAATCTATCTTTAAAGGATATACATTAGTAGAATTCGGATGGCCAATGTTATCAGTAGCTGGAATAGAGTAATGACTATCTACATAATGGTTCTTAATCAATATAGAAGATAAAGTTGAGGAAATAGGAGGAACCAAAACATTATTGGAAGAAAAGCAAGATTTAATGGATGAAGTGACAAATAGAAAAGACATCTCATAAAAATTAACATGTCTAGAGATAAAAAGACGACCATTATAAGTAAGACATTTATAACCTTTATGAAAAATACTATAACCAATAAATGTACATGGTTGAGAAGGAAAAAATAGTTTATGAGTGTTGGGATTGGTGTCCTAATTCTCCTGATAGTCTCGTAGTTTGTAAACATTTTGTAAACATATTATTATTAATAAAATAAGTGTTATTTTATAAGCATTTACTCAATCCAATAAACTAAGATCCGTGGTTATTTCATGTAACTTAAGCATGTATGTGGAGATATACAATGAATCATGCCTTAAGTAATAACCTAAATGGTCTGTAGTATAAGGATAAATGAGGGATACATGGTGATGCTACGGATATGGCCCGCTTTGTAGATGTTACAAGTGTTGTAAAATGCTACAAATGGTCTGATTCTGACCATTCATGTGGAGACATGCGAGCGGGGTATCCTGTACAATGAGTTAGAATAAGACCGAACCATGAGATGATTAGTCACTTTATATAACGCCATTAATAATTGAGACTTACATTTCACTAAGATGATCATAGGTGACATGACCTTAATCCTAAGTGAGTTGGGAACTCTTGCTCATGAGGGCGGTCCTTTAATTTGTATGGGTGAGAGTGGCCAGATTGTTAACTCAACAAGCCTACTATTTTGGGGATTCGTTTGATCGGGGAGCTGGGAACTCAGTTACACAAGAAGAAATTCACTCCTTCCCCGAAGTAGGGGTAAGTAGATAAATTTCTCCCTTAAGGGCTGATTTCAAGTCTTGAACATAGTGGCCACACCCTCTCTTTGGAAGAGAGGACTCAGTCATAGTAGGACTATGACTTATTGTTCATTAGAGAAATCAGTGGTACTTAAGGAGTTAGATGTAACTATAGGGGTAAAATGGTAAATTGGCCCAGTTGTACGTACGAGCGATTTGTGAAGGGTCATCGCACTGTTGACTAGTTATATCCAATAGACACAAAAGTATATCTGTAGTGCGAAGAGTGCAACTGTCGCTCTTTAGTGGAGTGACCAACAATTAATGGATGGTGGATTCGTGATTAAAGAGTTTAGTCAATTATTCACTTACCGTTGGAGCTTCAAGCTATAGGTCCATAAGGTCCCCTTGGTAGCTCAATGGGTTCAAGTTGAGAATAAGTTTTTGGGTTAGTTTGAAATGTTCAAATTAACAAGAGAAAATTTAATTATATGTGATATAATTGATTTGATGTATTAGATACAATAATTGGAGGAATTAATATAAATATAATTTATATTAAATACTACAACATAGAAAAAAGAACTATGGTTTATATGTTTCAAATGATGAAATATTAAAACTATAGGTTATAAATATAATATGATAAGATTATAAATATAATATGATAAGTTGGTTATCATATTTATTTATAATATATTAATTATATAATAATTATTATTTTTCTTTAATAACCGATTGAGTGGGAGGTTACTGGAGGTTATGGTATCTGTAAGATAAAAAAAAAAAAATTGTTTTCCAAATTGGTCAGATCATTCATTTGTGTCGTTTGACAAAAGAAAGGACTATCAAGTAAAAACGTTTCACTAAACGATAGTGTCTCACAGACTATACAATCGAGTACCGAGTTTACTATACATAGTTACTCGTTTACTTGTTGTTACACGATCGAGTAGCAAAGTCTATACGATAAGCTTCTTCTTTCTAAACGATCGAGTATCTAGTCTATACGATAGACTTAATCCATCTCCCACTTACTCAATCGTCTACTTGATCGTCTATCTCCTCCTTTCCTTTATCCAAAGTCACACGGAGCTCACAACTTCAAGATTCTCACACTGAGAATACCAAGGTAACACTTGTGGTGATGTTCCTGTTCAGTTCGAGGTTCGAGGATCAAGTTGGACTCGATAGTGATCGATGATTCATCAGTTCGTGTTGTTGGCTATTCCGTTCGTTGAGATCGTGTTCTGATCGAGTTGCTAAACGATCAAGGGATACTTGAAGAAAGGTTCTTCAAAGGTTTGTATACTCTATCCCTGTTTGTTCATTCTTTTAAGAAGCATGCTTGTAATTTACCATAATCTGTTCTTGTAGACTGTAATGTATTTGTGTTCTTTCTCAATGGGATTTGGAACGATCCACTTCCACTCACAGGATCTCTATATTTAGTTTTCCTTCAATAAGTGTTATAAGAACGTAAGCAAGGAAAATATTTACACCCAAAAACCTTTAAAGAAGGAGAATTAGGTTCGAGACTTAATAACTTCTCAGTCCCATTCAACACAAGGGTTGGTAATCGATTTATAAGGTAGACAACAATAGTAAATGATTCATCCTAAAATTTTAAAGGTAAAGAAGCTTGTGCAATAATGCCATTTTGTTGGGATGTATGAGGATGTGGAGACGCGATTTTCTGTGCCAAGTTGATTAAGTAATAGTATGAAAGATATAAATTTTCTTCCCCAACACCACACCCACCCCCCATACACACACACACTTAGTTTGTAGTCTTAAGATGAAATGTCCTAATAGCTTTTCACTAAGAGTTTTGAACTTTTGAAAAGTAGAGAATACCTCAGATTTAGATTGCAATATCTAAACCCATTTCGAGATAAAGAATGAGCAGGTCCCCATAAATCACAGACAACAAATTGTAAGGGGGTAGAGTAAATATTATTAGAGCGAGGAAATGGCAAAGCATGATGTTTTCCAAGAGCACAAACATACAAAACTTCAATTTATTTACATGCTAGGAAGAATATTTGAACTATTGAACTACAATTTTAACAACAACGAAATGAGTATGGCCAAGACATCTAAGCCAAACATCCATACTATCATTTGAAGAATAAGAAAAATTAAATATTGTATGAAGAACTTTAAGCTGAATAGTGTTTGGAATAGTGGAATTTTTGACATATTCTTGGGATGGCTTAACAAACGATAGAGGCCCTCATGGAGTATCCCTTAGAGTAGTATCTGACCAATAACCTGATCCTTCAGATAACAAGAATTTGGGTGAAATTCAAAAAATACACAATTATCTCGAGCAAACTGAAATACAATTATCAGACTCTTTATAATAGATGAGATATGAAGTAAATTTTTAAGAACTAATGAACGATTAGGATTTGAAGAAGGAAGGATAGTTGAATCATAATGTAAAATAGGCAAATCTGAACCATTTGTTGCATAAATTTGACTTTCTTCTCCATACTCAAATCCAATATAAAGATTGTTGAAATGATTGGTAGCTCCAGAGTCAGGGTACTAGTTACTGTCAATGTTTAAATCCAAGGAAGCCACCATAGCAGTCATCTGTGAAAGACCAGATTGATTAGAAGACTGAGGAAAGAGAGAAGGAGAAAAACTTGACTGTCGTTGATTGTTCCAAGAGGGAGCATATCGAAAGAAGCATTTGGAAGTAGTGTGTCCAAATTTGGTGCATATTTGGCAATGTGGTTTGTTTCGATTGGTTTAGTTGTTATTTCCACAATCTTCAAAATTTTCACGACCTCCCCACACCCACGCCCACGCTAATTCTGATTATACTGATTATTAGCATTATTTTTCCTAGAATTTTTTCCTTCTCTATCTGAATTATTGGATGCAAGATTAGCTGAAGGTAGAGAACCTTCTAGACTTACAATCTTGCTTTCATTTTGTGTTTCTTGGTTTAATAAAAGAGTCATAATTTCTTGAACAGATGGGGTGTTGGTATGAGCAGTAATGACAGAAACCATGGACTCAAACTCCAATCCCGAATTAGCAAGAATATATAAAATGTGATTATCTTGAGATATAGGCTTACCTATTGATGCTAGAGCATCAACATATTGTTGTATCTTCATAAAATACTCTTTAAGAGGCATGGATTCATTTTGATGTTTTGAAGTTTGTTTTTGAACTGCATGGTCTGAGTAAGGTTTCGTGCTGCATAGATACTCTATAAGGTATACCAAATGTCTTTGGTTGATGTGCAGTTGATCATTTGGGTTAAAATGCCCTCAAACATGGAGCCTAGAAGCCAAGACAAGTTCAGACGATCTTGATGCCTCCAAATCTTGTATTTGGTACTCATCGTTCAAACGATAGTAGATGGAGACTCAATAGTCATCTGATACTTTGGAGGTGGATCATTTTCTAAAAATGTTTCTAATCTATAACCTTCTAGAGCTGTAGACATATGAAATTTCCATAACAGAAAATTATCATCAGTCAATTTAGTGATTAAAATTTTATTACCCAAATTAAAACTTTGAATAGAGTCTTCCATCTCTGTCGTAGCCATGGAGAAGCAAAGATGGAGTCTACTGGAAAAAATTAAAAGAAATCTTCGAGAGAAGGAATTGAAGAACAGAAAGGCCCTTTGTTGTTAGACATTAACTTTGATATCATCAAAACATAGCAGGAGTATAAAAGAAGAGATCAAGAATGCAAGAGAAAACCCTATATTTTTAATTATATCAATGGGAAGATGAACAACTGTTATATAAGAAAAATTTAGGAAGAAAAAACTAACTCCCTAGGACTTGTACTAGGTCATTACTACATGCATGCATATATCTTAAACGATACTTTTTATGAATTGGCTGAATCCAAATAAAATTTATAAAATAAATAACTTTTATTAAAAACTAAATAAATCTTATATCAGAGTACCCTTAAAAAAACATAAAATAACATTGAAAAATTTATCTAAAACACATTGGTCTATGAAAATTTGTATATTCTCTCCGTATATATAATGTCTTAAGATCTTTAAAATGAAGACCACTGCTGCTAAGTCCAAACCATGTGTAGGTTAGTTTCATTCACGATTCTTCAACTGACGAAAGGCATAAGTAACCACTTTACTATGTTGCATTAACACGCATCCCAATCCTTTCTTGGAAGCATTACTGTAAATAACGAAACTTCAAATCCATCTGGCACTATAAGAGCTGGTGCAGAAACCAAATTTCATTTAAGATCCCAAAAACTTTTCTCATGAGGCTTACTTCAAAAAAAGGAAGCTCCCTTCTTGGTCAACTGAGTCAAGGGAGTGGCTATACAAGAAAATTCTTTGACAAACCGACGGTAATAACCTGCCAAACCCAAAAAACTACACACGTTGCTAACTGTGATGGGACAAGGCCAACTCTTAACTACCTCAATCATTTCAGGGTCCATGGATACTCACTCTTCTGACACCACATGTCCCAAAAAGGATACCTGGCGTAGTCAAAATTCACACTTTGAGAATTTGGCATATAATTATTCGACTTCAGTCTCCAAAACTTTTCGTAAATGCTCATCATGTTCTGCCTCTACCTTGGTATAAACCAGGATATCATTGATGAAAATATCAAACTCAAATTTGTTGGGGTTGATGCTCTAAATCTCGTAAGGTCCTATAGTTTGTAAATATTGTATGAACAAGCTCTTTATGTGATTAATAAAATATATGATACTTTATTCACTTTGTCTATAAAATATGTGATATTTTAGTTGCATTAACCACAAACTAATAAACTAACATCCAAGGTTATCTTTGTAACTTAAACATGTATGTGGAGACATACAGATGGATCATGTTTAAGTGATAACCTAAATGGTCTGTAGTAGAGGCTCTTTTCGCGCTCTAAAATCGGGTTTCAACCCGGCTACGAACCGGGTTCAACTATTTCACAGGACTTTTTCAGATGAAAAGCAGCAAGCCCATAGCATAGGAAGTTGTAGCTCAGTCTATCTTTCTGCCCAGAATGAATGCCCAACGGAACCTACTCCACTGAATCGAGGTACTTTCTCGTTTTCCCTCGTGGATGACGTAAGATGGATAAAGTGGGTACTTTATCATGGTGACACTACGAGTATGACCTGCTTTGTAGGTGTTACAATTGTTGTAAAGTGCTACAAATGATCTAATCCAGATCATTCATATATTAGACATGCGAGTGAGGATATTCTAGGACCACGAAATGTTTTGTCTCATTATATTATAACATCGTTCATAATAGAGACTTTCATTTCACCAGGATGATATAGGTAACATGACCTGAATCTTAAGTAAGTTGTGAACTCCTGCCTATGAGGGCGGTCCTTTGATTTGTATAGGTGAGAGTGACCAGATCGCCGACTCAAGATGCCTACCATTTTGGGGATTCATTTGATTAGGGAGCTAAGAACACAGCTACACAAGATGAAATTCACTCTTTCCCAAAGCAGGGGTAAGTAGATAAATTGCTCCCTTAAGGGCTGATTCCGGGTCTTGAACAATGTGGCGCCACACCCTCTCCTAGCCCGAGAGGGGTTTAGTCATAGTAGGACTATGATATATTATTCATTAGAGGGATCAGTGGTACTTAAGGAGTTAGATGTAACTACAGGGGAAAATGGTAATTTGGCCCAGCTATACTTACGAGCAATTTGTGAAGGATCATCGTATTGTTGGACACAGAAATATATCTGTAGTGCGAAGAGTGCAACTGTCAGTTTTTAGTGGAGTGCCCAACAGTTAACAGATGGTGAATAATGAAATTAAAGAGTTTAATTAATTATTCATGTACGTCGGAGCTTCAAACTATATGTCCATGAGGTCCCCTTGGTAGCTCAAAAAGATTTAGTTGAGAATTAGTTTTTAGGTTAATTTGAATTGTTCAAATTAATAGAGAGATTTAATTATATATGATATAATTAAATTGATTCAATTATATGTGATATAATTGTTATAATGTATTTGATACATTATAGTTTAATTAGAGGAAATAAATATTTGAATGAGATTCAAATATATTTTCTATGAATGTGATTCATAGTTGTTAAATTTAATATAAATATGATTTATATTAAATGTCATAAAATAGAAAAGAAACTATAGTTTATATTGTATATGATACAATATTAAAACTATAGGTTATATGTTATATTTGATATAACATATAATTTCATATAAATATAATATGATAATTTAATTATCATATTTATTTATATTATTTTATTATTATTTGAATAATAACTTCTCCATCTTTTCTCTCCAACCACCTTAGTGGGTGGTTATTAATTTTATGGCAAAAGGAATAAAAGAAAAGTGGTTTTCTCTTCTTCCTCAACATTTGCTATTGCAGATTGGGAGAGATTTACAGAAAAGTTATGTGTTCTTATTTCTTAAAAGCTTTTTCAATCTTCTTCTCCCTCCACCCAAACTATCCCTCCTAACCAAAATAGTCAGAGCCCACCACTCCTAGGTTCTCACCCCAAGAATACCAATGGCTTTTTGTGGTAGTGTCCGAGTTACTGTTCGAGGTTTCGTTGAAAAAGGTCTTCAAGGAGGAACGTGACTGTTCGAGGGAGTTTTACGAAGAAAAAAGTCTTCAAAGGTAATGTATCTTGAACCATTTTTCTAGTAAAAGCATGTTATAATTTAACTTTAAATGCATATCTATTGTATGTTTATTGTAAGCTTAGTTTTCAAGAAATAATGAAATTTGGATGATCTGCTTCCGCTCAAGGTTCTCCTTATACGAGTTCCTTCAAAATTAACATTAATTGAGTGTTTAAATCATGTTCTGATACCAATTGATGGAGTAAACATACAAAATGCGGAAGCTTACTAAATCATCAAACACTCTAATTACACTTAATTTGAGTATAAAGCATGTTAAAAAATAGTTTTTCATAAAGAGGGTTTTTAGAATATATACCTTTGTAGATTCCCTCCAAATCCTTGCTAATTTCTACAAATTTGACCTTCAAATCTTCAATAGACCACCAAGAGAATCTTCTCTACTATTCTCAGCCTTGGAATGAGTTGTGGAGCTCAAAATTAAAAGGGAATTCAGGTGGATTGAAGAGGATTTTAGAGCTTTGTTAAATTCTACAGAATTTTAGAAAAAACAGCATGCAAAATCTCTTTCAATTCTAAAAATTGAAGTATATATTCAACTCTAACATGCAAGCACTTTCTCAATATTGTTGATTGACACCTCAAAGAGCAATATTAAAGTGGCTAGGTGTTGAATTATGGATTAGTCTACTTCAAATTGAAGAAGTGGCATAAATCCACTAACCATCTATTTTCCAATTTTAAAATCAAATTTAATTAAATTAAACAAAATTCAATTTCCAAAATTGAATTTCTTAATTTTAAATTGATTTATTTTAGATAATTATTTAAACAAATTTAATTAATTAAATAATAATTTAATATTAAATATTAACTTAGACACCTAATTCAAACATGAATCTCTATTCATGTAATTAATATTTAAATATTTTAAACTCTCTGAAAATGTTTAATTTTAATAAATTTAACCTTTAATTATATCGAATATAATTGTCCAAACTCTAAATTGAAATTGAATACTTCAATATTCAAACTTTAAGTTGAAATTTGAACACTTCAAATTGAAACCCTAAATTGAATTTGAACACTTCAAATTCACTCAATATTCTAATCCAAAATTTAATCATTTATGAGCTAGTAGAGGGACCTTATGGACCTACAGATCATGAGTTCCAATGATTTGAGATTAATTGGCTAAACTCTTTAAACTGAATTAATCAATATTCGTTAATTACCGAGACACACCACTATAGTTTAGTAGTTGCACTCTCCCACTGTAGATATATTTCTGTCCATTTGATTTAACCATAATTAGTATGTCGACCCTTCACAGGTTGTTCGTAATAACGGCTAGTTCAAATACTGTTTTACCCTCGAAATTACATCTTGCTCCTTAAGTCTCATTGATCCTCTAATGAACAATAGGTTTGTGATCCAATCACTAAACCAATTTCCTTTCGGGCCAATGAGAGGGTGTGACCCCTTGTTCGAAACCTAGATTCCATACTTAAGAGAACAACCTCTCTATTATCTCTAGAGACGGGTAGGAGTGAATTCCGTTTTGCATCCTAAGTCCCTAGCTATCTACCCGGTCTTACCCTTGAGATGGAAGGCTTATTGAGTCAGCGTTGTTGAGCCAACCCTCACCTATACAAATCTAAGGATAATCCCGAATAAACAAGAGTTCATAGCTAGCCTAGGATTAAGATCAAGTTACTTAGGTCATCGATTTAAAGCAGTCAGTCTTAAATAGTAAACAACGTTTATAAAGTAAGAGTGACTTATTTCTTGGTCCTGGTCTTATACAAACTCATTGCATAGGACACCCCCACTCGTATGTCTCTACATAAACGATTCAAGATCACATCGTTAATAGTAAACAACGTTTATAAAATAAGAATGACTTATTTCTTGGTCTTGGTCTTATAAAAACTCATTGCATAGGACACCCTCACTTGTATGTCTCTACATAAACGATTCAAGATCACATCGTTTGTACTATCTACAAAGTAGGCTGCGTCTGAAAGTGTTACCAAAATAAGGTACCCAAACTTATTCATATACTTTAGACCGTTTTGGCTATTTACTCGAACTTGATCCATCTTTATGTTTCCACATAAAGTTTAAGTATTCATAATAGCCATGGATCTTAGTTTATTGGGTTTATTTTATACAAGTACAATTTACCTATTCAACAACAATTTTTTTTTTAATAAATGTCAATAACATCTTTATTGATAATAGAAAATGTTTAACATTACAAACTGCAAGTTTTAGGACATAAAATCTAACAGTTCTTTGATTTGTATGGGTGAGGGTGGCCAGTTCACTGCTCCAATATGCCTACCATTTAGGGACAAGACCAGAGGGGAGCTGGAAACATAATAATACAAGATGAAATTCACTTCTTCCCGCCTTAAGGGTAAGTAGATGGGTGTTTCCTTAAGTGGTATCTCCGAGACTTGAACAAAGGGCCCTACCCTCTCATTGGCTCGAGATGGGTTTCTGTTTATTGGTTGGACCATAAACAAATTGTTCACTAGAGAAGCATTGGTACTTAAGGAATCAGAGGTAACCTAAGGGTAAAACAATAATTTGGCCCAGTTGGAGTTACGAACACTCGTGAAGGACTAACTTGTTTTTATTAATCTACATATGTGGACACAAAAATATATCTGTAGTGAGAAGAGTGCAGTTGTGGGTTTTTAGTGAAGTGTGCCCACATTTAACGAATGTTGATCAATTTGGCTAATGAGTTTAGAAAATTAATCCCATATCATTGGATCTTCTGATCTATAGGTCAATTAGGTCCCCTTGTTAGCTCACTAGAGGATATTTAAGAGGGATGATTTGAATTGTTCAAATTAATTTGAGGAAACCATATAGTAATGTGATTAATATATAATTGATTATGAATATGATCTATAATTCAAATTAAATTGAAAAGTATCACAAAGAATTAATTAATAGAGAGGTATTACACATATACATATGATGTTTATGATAATCAAGTATATATATATTAAATTGGATTTAATGTATAAACAATTATTTAATTAATGTGCAAATTAAATTAAATAAATGTTATTTAATTGTGCTAATTAATTAAATAAGTGCTATTTAATTAATTGAACTAATTAATTAAATAAGTGTTATTTAATTAATTAATTGTGAAAATGGAAATAAAAAAAGATTAGGAAAATGGCTTGACCCTTCTTTATATAAAGACCTTCCTATGGCCCCTTTGGGAGACATTGATACATACACTGACAATATACAATACACAACAATACACAAGTGTTATTGTGCAAAATTTTCCCTAAGCCACAAAGAGAATCTTCTCTACTCTCCAAAACCTTTTCTACTCTCCCTCTCCCAATAGTTGGATACCACCTATTCCTCTATTGAAATCCTAGAGAATAACGAGGTTACTCTCATGGTAGTATTCGAGATTGTTAAAGAAATCGTTCATGATCAAGATCGTTGGAGGAGCCGTTCATTGGAACTTGAGGATTTTTCGTGAAACTTGGGAATCTACAAAGGTAAGAATGATTCTAATCTTTTTCCCTAAAACATGCTATATTACATGTTTATATTCTGTTTTAGTATACTGAATCTGTTTATGTAAGAATCGAATTGCAGGATGCAAGGCGTTCACAACGCTTCCGCTGTGAGATTCGATCCCTTTAATTGGTATCAAAGTCAATTTCTTGCACCCTCGTTCTTTGTAGTTTTTGAAACAAAATCAGTTTAGAGGTGGGTTCAATATTCAACATTTAGAATGCTTGAATGTCGACGTAGAGTACTTTTAATTTGATTAAATTGTGAGGACCCATTGTATTTTTTGGGCAATTGAATTCTTGCTTCGAGTCTGTAAGTCCGTGTCGATCGAAAGAGCAACATTGTTGAAGAGATCGGGAAGTTTGGGGTAAGTTCAGAGCCAAAAATGATGTGAACAACAACATTCTGTTGCTTACGTCGCGACGAACGCAAAGCAGTCGTAGCATTGCAATGCTGCCCTCAATGCTTTGAGTTTCGAGGGAGTGTTGGCGGCACGCGCGAAGATAGTTTGGTTGTAGCTGTTTTGACCTAATTCCCTTTGTATTATTTAATTAATATTGATTAATTAAATTAATATAATAGTTATATTAATTTAATCAATTAATATCATTAGGGTGCCAAAATTGCTCCAATTTTTGCTGTTTAAATTAATTTAGTTATGCATTGGATGGATGTTTAAATTAATCTTTGAGTTTATATTACATAATGTATGTCATATAGATTTAAAAATACCCACCTTAAAATAAACATGTACATGCATCATAAATAAATATAAAGGGTTATATTTTATAGATGCATGATTAAATTATGCTCATGCATCATGATATAAGTGTTATGTTAGTGATGTATGATTAACCTAAGCATGTCCATGTATGATACTATATATTAAAACTGTTATAATAAATAGTGCATGTATGTGAATGCTTATTTTTCATGTATGATTTATATAAGTGTTATACTAATCAAATGAAAATGGAATTTGCATAAGCATGACATTACTTAGATAAATATAATTGTTGTATTTAATCGATGTCTTTAGATGTAAATTTATAGGTTTTAATAAATCATTAAAATATAAGTGTTATAGTTTTAATGAGATAGTTTAAAATCTATAATCAAGAGTTGCATGCAAACATAGGTCCAAATTAATTTTAAATAGCTTAAAACTAATCAAGCTAGACTTATGTTTTTTTTTCTAATGGGATTAGAAATAACGGTTAATCTTTTTAATTTGTTTTAATAGGATTGAAATGAATTTAATTAAAAGATTAAAATTATAAAATAATTGCCCATAAGGGGCCTTTGTTTAAGGAAGGCTCTGTCTAGGGGGATATTTAAGCTGATGGAAATGGAATACCTCCACCTCGAAACCGACCTAAAAGGTGAATTGGACAAATATTTTATAAGCATGTAATAAATAATTGATTTTATTAAAAGGGATTAATAAATGAAATCAAGTATTGTTAAATTATTCCATATAAATGTTATAATCAGCAAATTTAAAGAGACTTAAATAAATTCATTAGTTGGGTTTTAACTAAGTATAATAAAATCCTAAAAATATTAGAACACTTTAGTGAGAGGATATTGGTATATGTGATATATCAAATTTTAGCTCCCACGTCTTTAAGAGTTCACATTGTGAGATTCATGCTCGGCTTTGTGTCGCCCTAGGCACGGCCTCCTTTCGAAAAGTGTTTGCATGAGTCAATAACAAGATGAATAGGGAAAGTGTTTGTAGTAAGTGGGAGAGGGGCGTGTCAACGTATCCTACAGTCTCCTCTATTAGGTTGCATCGTGAGATTTTTATGATCTATCTACATGTCGTCCTAGAGCAACCATCCCTTCGGAGGACCTGATCATAGGGGTTGAAGATTAACCTAATGAGGCACATCTTTGTCTGTCTCAGATAGACAATGATAGGTAAACACTAATATCTATTTCTATAGTTCCTATATTGTTTGCACTCTATATTTCTATATTTGTTTAGTTGAGTGAATCTATTATTGATAACTTTGAATTGAGATAGATAGAAATAGAGCATCATCTTCGTCTATTTGAGATGGACAGTGATAAAGTTCTATCACTGTCTATCTGATAGAATACTATCTCATATAGACAGTGATAGATCTATCAATGTCTATCTGAGATAGACAGAGATAGTATTCTAACTCTGTCTATCTTAGATAGACAGTGATAGGCTTTATTGGTAAATACTAATATCTACTCTATATTTCTATATTTGTTTAATTGAGTGGATCTATTATTGATAACTTTGAATTGAGGACAAAATGGTTGCAATTAGGTCCTTATTAAATAACCAGAATCGTATTCAGGTTAGATTTCCACGTCGCATAGTTTTTACTGGTCAATTTCTCATTTTTAAGCAAAGATATGATTGTGGAAAACATGTTAAAACATACAACAATCATTGAACGTATTAGTTATATTTTTCATAACCCATTACTTAATAATCCAATCAATTTAACAAAAACATATGTAATCATAGAACCCTAATTAAAATATTGATTTTTGTTTTTACAACAATACTTCAGAGGTTTAGAGCAACAACCACTGAAGGGTGATCAACTACTCCTCCCCCAATCACTAATACCAGAATAACTCTTATTCCTATAGTATTTAGCTACCGTTGTTTCAGTCAAGGATTCATTAATTAACTTAATTCATTCTATTAATGTGACCCTCCCATTTTCGGATCTCAGAGATACGCTTCAACAGGCTACCGAAGGAAAAGCAACTGTTGAAGATTAACCTAATGAAGCACTATCTTTGTCTGTCTCAGATAGACAATGATAGATAAACACTAATATCTGTTTCTATAGTTCCTATATTGTTTGCACTCTATATTTCTATATTTTTTTAGTTGAGTGAATCTATTAATGATAACTTTGAATTGAGATAGATAGAGATAGAGCACTATCTTCGTCTATTTGAGATAAATAGTGATAATTATCACTGTCTATCTCATGGATTTCTATCAATGTCTATATGAGATAGACAGAGATAGTCTTCTAACTTTGTCTATCTTAGACAGTGATAGACTTCAATGGTAAATATTAATATTTGCTATATATTTCTATATTTGTTTAATTGAGTGGATCTATTATTGATAACTTTGAATTGAGGAAAAAATGGTTGCAATTAGGTTCTTATTAAATAAAAAGACCTAATTGTAACCATTTTGAAACTACAAGAGGGTAATTGATCAAATTGAAAGTTCAGGAGTGTGATCGTAACCAATTCCATAGTTCATGGGTGGTTTTGCAATTTTCCTTTCATTTTTGTCTTTTGTCCTATGAAGTTACTTCATAAGACAAACTTACAACATTATGAAAAAAATAAATATGTCTCGTGAAAATGAATAGATTGTCCCATAATGTAACTTCACGAGACAAACTTACAATATTATGAAAAAAATAATTACGTCTCGTGAAGATAAATAGATTGTCCTATGAAATTACTTAACGAGACAAACTTACAACAATATGAAAAGATAAATATGTCTCGTGAAGATAAATAGATTGTCCCGTGAAGTTACTTCACGAGACAAACTTATAACTTTACAAGATTAACGACAAAATATCTTATTTGTCTTGTAATGTTGTAAGTTTGTCTTGTGAAATTACTTCACGAGACAAAAAAATTACTTACGTACTCAACTTAATGAGAGAAACGACTACTTTTCAACATAAAAAAAAAAATAAAAGACTGCTTTTTAACATAATTGCCTCTTTTGTATAAAAAAAATTGTTACTAAATTTTGATGCTTTTATGTAAAAAAAAATGGTTTCTAAATACTTATATATATATATATATAAATTTGTTACTAAATTTGGATACTTTGCATTAATACGATTCTTTTTAAGAAGAACTAAAACATTATAAAATTTTCAAATTGAGTTTAGCTTATAGTAATTCACATGAACCTTTCTTTGAAGTCAAAGCCTCGAACCTTATTCCCACCATTATTGTATTAAAGAAAAGAACATTACAAGTTTAAGCCATATGGATTAGATGATTATCAATAAATTATTGCCAGGTTTTAAACTATAAGGTACAATAAGACTATATTCCTTGGAAAAAAAACTTTATTTATTTGAGTAGGGAAAGAGACCACAAATATATGTGGCACATGTTTATAAAGTGAATACACGTATAATATTTTTTAAAGAAAAAAGATTATTAGGTAACAACTTAAGATTCACTTGAGAAGACGACGATTAAAAAAAAATCTAATACTATCTTAGTACTAACTTCTTTCATTCACTATTTGACATGTCATTAAATGATTTATTAATTTAATATTTATTTATTTCGTAGGCCCTACATGATTCTTAAGTGTCACTATTGTAGTAAACAATGAATGGAGATAGTATGAAAAATTTCTCATATTAATGTAGTACTAGAATTTTTCTCGGCGATGATGAGGTAACCCCAGTTATTTTCTAAAATCTTTACCAATTTATTTCCATTAGTTTATTTTTCAAATTTCCATATTTATTTGATATTAAAATGGAATAAACAGGAAAGGTGAGGCTCTACAAAATGGAGTGGAACATTTGTGTTTGTTCTCACTTCTCAACGCATCCGAATTGCAAAAGTGGTGCATCAAATTTAGATCTCGAAGAAATGAAGTTGAAAGCATCAAGCAAGTATAGATTCTGTTCTAATTAGGGTCCAATAATGTTTAATAAACTACACCACCAATGCTTCATCGATAACTTATGAAATGATATCAAAATCCTGGTCTAAATCTAGTTGTGGAGTAAATCTTCAATGTCGAATAAAGATGTAGCGGAACCTCTACTTATCTTTCAAATAGTATGATATTGTACACTTCAAACATAAACTCTCGTGATTTTGCTTTTGGATAGGTTATCGCACTTATATACTTTGGTTGCATTTCTCGAAAGAGGCTTCTTTCAAATAATCATCCATCTATTTACCTCTCATCTAGGTTAACTACTCTTCTCTATATCATTCTATTAACCTAAGAAAGTTCAACCACAAATCTCTACCATGACTACATTTTTCAAAGCTCACTACTTTTGTATTCAACACTCAAGAATTCTATCGATATTACTAAGTTAGGATCATGGATATTATACAACTTGTTAAGGACAACCACCCTCTAAATATCTCTACAATGATATTGATATTATCCAATTTAAATATTAGTCTTACTTCTTAACGTCGAAAAGACTAAAATAACATTGAAATTTGAAATTTAGAAAATTTTATAATATAAACACAATTGGCACAAATGACAAATGTAAAGGTAGGATGACAAAATGGAATTTCGCCATTCCATGGAGAGATTGCTTTCTCTAAAAATGGGACAGTTGGAGATTGCAAAGTTCATCAAATAGGTCATGTATGGGTACAGAATTGACAACATGGCTAGAAAAAAAAAACTGTAGTGTTGACGTTGAAGCGCATCACTAAAGATGAATGATAACAAGAATTCATCTGTTGAAACTAACACAGGTTCAACAAAAGCAATCCAAGGAATTCACTTCATATCAAACTAAGGTAAATCCGGGTGTTGCAAGTAATAAACTAATAAATTCGATTGTCAAGTTTGGCATCAGCTAACTCGCAAGTTTCCTATTTTCCCACATCTTCTGTGATGCCTTTGATTCACTGATTGCAAAGCCAAGACTACATTTCACTTTACGGATAGGCTGTTTGATTGGTGCTTGAATTCCTTGGATGGAGAATGAAAGAATTGCCGACTTTGCACCATGACGATACTGAGATAAACCTGTTCAGTAAACTCATAATCGGGTATGTTTGCTGTTAATCTGGTTAGAAGATGATGCTTGCAGTTGGGCAAGCCTCTCATCCTGATCTGAACCATATAAGACATTGTTCCAGCTCATCGGTCGTTGAACAATCCTCGAAGGAACTCGATCACTGTCCTCCCCGCCTGAAGCTTCATATCCATCACTAGTCGACCTTGACAATGGAAGTCCCTTTTGAGCAGCTGCATTAGCTGCAGATAAGCCTGTGAGTCTCTTGGACTCTTCAGCTCCAGAGGAGGATATTCGGAACGGATGGATGTCGGGCGAGTCCAAACTGCTCTCTGGTGAAGAGGCGACCATGGTGGAGCTCGACATTGCTCTGCTTGTTTGGAAAGCACTGCGTGCTTCAAGTTGAAGAGGACCAAGGCTGGTTGATGTGCCAGAGAAACTCTTTTCGACAGCTTTTGCTGGAATATTTGTCAGGTGTTGCATAGGTAGATCAACTGGAAGACGCACCCGCTTATTCCCTCGCTTCCTATTATTTTCAGGGCGTGACACCATTCGGTGACCACTACTGCCAAAACCACTATCTGTTTCTTGTTCAAAAGAAGTTGCTGATCTAACCACAGGCTGCAGAATTTTGGACTTCTTCCTTGCTTCTGCAGCAGCCTTTGAAACCTCTTCAGCATTTAGTCTTGCCAGAGTCCATGGGCTGATCCTCACAGCAGCAGGGTTCTTTTTCTTTGTTGCTTCTTCACTAATCGTCCTCTTTCCTAGAGAGCTAACAGATCCCGTCTCGGGGGGAATCACATCAAACTGAAAGGAAAAAGTAAGAAAGGGTAACCAACTGCAAATGCGATTGCTGTGCAATATTTTATAACAAGCTCCAATAAGCTACAGAAGATAGACTTGGTTACATTACCTGATCCTCGAGAAACAAGCGTGGGGGAGTGCACCATGCACCTCGGTGGAGAGTAGAGAACGAGCTCGCACTGCTTAGTCCAGTTAATGAGCTGACAACAGACATTTGAGGACTTTGCTGGCCACCAACTCCCTGTTGCTCTTGCTCCTGCTCCCTTAGAGCTATGATATAATCATATGTTGTGATTCCCTGTTTCAAATGTAGTGACGTAGGCAATTAATCAATCATACTGTCAAGTAATCGACCCCGCCCCCCCAAATTATATATCCACCTATATATCCCTCCAGGAATGTATCAATAATAAAAGCAGAGAAAGGAACATGTAGTTGCTATACTTGCCTTCTTTATGAGAAGGATATGAAAAAAGAAGAGTTGAGCAAGTGGCAATGTTGCTATCATAGCCAAGATTGTACAAACCGCCTGAAAATGAAAAGTTATAATGATCAGTTTACAATGGATGCCGATGTTATTCATGCTAGTTGCAGGAAAAAAACAATACAATTTGCACAACATTTCAACTTCATTGAGCAAACCAATCATGCTAAAAAGGAATCAATCTAGATTGTTGCTCAGAATCCAGAAAGGCAAGGCAAACACAGAAGCCAGGCAATGGTCAGAATCACTTACCACTACAATAATGAAAGGTGCCAAAGAAAAACTGCTACCCAACTTTGACGAGATCTCCACAGAAAACCGTTTCTTCTCGACAAAACAGCAAATCAGCACAAGGATTCCGCTCGACCATTGTACAATAAGCTGCAATCTCAAGCCCAAGGTGCACAAACCATGTATAAACCTGTCAATAACTAATTAAAATGAAACTGACATGAAAATAAAGCCTTACTCTGGTGGGATGGTCTTGAGGTGCTGTCATGTTGCAAGGAAGGATTAGAGTCATATCACAGAATTAAAGGGTAGTAGGTGGGTTTTGAAATTCAGAAAACTTCTCGGTTGATTTGAAAAGATGTTAGAAACCTAAGAGCAGCTATAGTAGAAAGAAATCGATGTATCTATGGTTGGGCATAGCTCTTCCAAAGCTCAGCATATTAAGAATTTTCTCTGCTATCCAATTGTTACACTTTGCAAAGTAGGCTAAGGACCAAGGTCAAAAGGACGTGACGAAGCTAGGCTTTGGAAATAATATAAGAACAGAGAGGAGGCTCAAACTTACCAAGAGGAGAGAGGCAACCATGAGGGTGAAAAATTGTCGATAGTTCTTTCGGCCAATACAGTTGTTAAGCCACTGCAGAACCAGAAAGTACACAAATGGTGAGAAAAGAAAACTATTCGTGAAGCTGGACTGAGGAAGGGAATGAGGTGAAAATTTAAACATTTTGTATACCCTGCAGTGGTGATCAAAACGATCGACACATTTATCACAAACTCTACAGTGCTTGCTGTACTTGAAAACCTGAACCAGAATATTGTTTAGATTAGTTAAAGACCACCTCAATAAACAAACAGTAAAAATTCTTATAGGCAGGAAAAATGCAATAGATTGTGAATACAATTACATAAACTGCAGTAAAACAGGTTTTCTGAAACTATGAGCTTTCGAAGTTCAATCACCTCAACTTCACACAAACTGCAGTAAAACATGCCATCTTCACTCATGTGTTGCTCAGAAGATTCCTCTTTTGAACTCAAACAACTGCACACATATGCACAAGGGAAGCATGCCAACGAAAGGCAGGATAATTTCTTTGATGGTGCACTATCCTTTTCTGTCTTCAGAAGGTCCTTAGAATTTGCTTCTGCACCAGTCGTATCTTTATCGACAGATTTTTCTTCCATGGAGGCAGCATTGGGATTGCGTGCGAATGTCACTGATTCCCCACCAAATTTAGAACTTTTTTTATGAGAACACTTCCCTTCATCCGGGATATTGACATACTTTTTAGATTTAAACACTCCCGAGTCTGCAGGGTCAGCTGCCGCACACCAGATATATAGGCCAAACACAGATGTAATCTAGAACAAAAGAGATGTTGTGAGCTTTCATGATAGAAGAAAATGAAAGACCAAGTTCCACAAAAAGATAACAAGGATAAAGAGCAGGCAGAATGAAGTGACTTGCACATTTCATTTTCCAGATCTTGGAATATATTATCAGCACAAGCCCTGTATTTCGCCTCTGAATGCTTAAGACATCAAATATCATACACATCATGGAAAGAATTTGAGTTCCAAAACTCATTCTATCCACCACAGATATAATCCCCAGACCCAAATTTCATACCCATCAGAAGAACTTGTGTCTTTTGCATTCATCAACCTCATCTTTGACATATAAATTGGAATTTTATGAGACTAGTCAGGTTCCTTTTCCTTCCAACACTAATAAACAGAGTTTGGAACCTGTCCCTAAAATTTGAGAAGCAACCCATTATTCCAGGGTACAAGACCACGAGAAATGTTGATATACACAACTGCCCAGAAGCTATAAAGTTCATGCCTATTTTGGGTTGAAATATTGGACCTCCGTATCAGGCAACATTAGCTTCATAGTTCAGGAAGAGGTTGAATGAAGGGAACAAGTTTCCTCGGAAATGTCCAATATGGATTTAAAGAACGGCCGAAACTAGATCATATTGGACTGAAAAGGGGAGATCCAGTAAAAGAAGAGATCGCCCATAAGTGGGGAAACATTAAAATCAAGGAACCAAAAGATTAAATCAGAGACAAACAAACGCAGAAGGTATAGATCTCAGCCGTTCGAACCATAATACATGAGAGGAAGAAGAACATTACAAAAAGGACAATGGAGAGAGAGCTTACAAGAGGAGTATAAATGCCAATCATAACATACTGAAAAATCTTCTTCCCAACAAAAGGAGCAAAGAAGACATAGAAAGCAAACCCCAGAGCTAGAAATACAGCAACCGCAACAACCTTTAAGAAGAAGAGAATCACACAAAGAATGTTAAATTCGTTGCAAACAAATGTATGATGAACAAAAAGAGAAAAGGGGGAAAAATTACAAACCTGGAGAGGATGGTAAGGAAGTTGCCATCCATGCTTCCTCATTGGGCACACCCAGAAGAATACAAAGAATAATCAAAATGAAGGAACTGAAGAAAGCAAGAAAAGAACAAGGAAACGCGATGGGGTTTCCTCCTTAAGCCTAAAATTCAGATAATTAACTCCCCCTTTTCTCCATTTCCCACAGAAACTACAAAGATTTGCCACTGAAGTTTAGTCATATTTGGGATTCGAATCGAAAAAGAAAGGAAAGATAAGGGTATTGCTGAAAAGAGAATGTGGGCATTAGAAGAATAGACAGCAAGGATGATTTGTCTGGCTTGCCTGGTTAATTTGGCCTGGCTTTGCAGCCATGGAAGCCAAAGGAGAAAGAAGAGAAAAAGGGTCTGGCTTGGCTTGGCTCTGGGTTTTCTTCGTTTGCTTGCAAAAGCTTCTGTAAGTAAAGGAATCTGTGAACCCGTGAAGGAGAGAAGAGAAGTGAAAACTAAAAAGGGAATAGAAGCAGGCCTGGGTTTTGCTTTCCAAGCCTATAATTACATCGCAACCTCCCTTTTACTTTAATTTTTCTTGTTTCTAGCGACACCCTTTTTCCCTGGGCAAATCATGTGTACAGAAGAGAAGCCACTGCAATTTGCAAATTGCAATGCAACGGATTGATGTTCATAGCTCTCGTTTTCTAAATCGCTCAAATAACAAAACCCATTTCCCTTTCTGGCTTCTTCTTCTTCTTCTCGACCAACAAAAACAAACAAAGTAGACTAAAGAAATTGGACCCCCTTAAGGCCTAAAAGCCCAAACACCTCTTAGCTGCCGTTACTTTCACTATTTTGAAGCCAATTGAATTGAACCAAAACATTAAATCACTCCACTACTCCATTAAATGTTCTTCTGCTTTTTCATTTCGAATCTGTCCTTTTGTATTGAATTGGTAGTTGGTACCTACAAAACGATTCGACACCATCTTTTGTATTGACAATTTCATTCTGTTCCTTCATTTTTCTTTTTTTGAAATTATATGCAACAACAAGAAAGTACAAGTAGAACACAGTGAATACTAGATTGATTTGACAAAACTTCAAGCCTTTTAAATTAAAATTTTGCCTTTGGGTCTTGATTTTACACTTCCCACATCATTTTTTAGTAAAATCTTATCTGGGTGATGAAATTCCAAAAAATGAAGTTGATAAATATAGTTTAACGAACAAAACTTGAACTTGAATAAATTACAAAGCTAGAGAATGACATTACAATAAAGGAAACGTGAGATGTGGGTCAATGGCTCACTGGATTGTGGTGTAGTTTAGTGCAGTGAGTTTATTGACTAATTTTAGCCCTTTTTTTCTTTTGGAAGAAAAAATAAAATAAAAAAGCAAAGTTTTGTAAATGAATTTTGGCATTTTGTTGTCAGACATTGGGCTCCATGTTAATCAAAAAGGAAAAAAAGTTTATGGAATTAGTCTAAATAATAAATGTTAAGGCAAAAAAAAAAAAAAAAAAACTATTTAAGAACGTATTCATAAAATATTTCTATTATTTTTCAAGGTTGCAATGTTGGATAATATTGAAGATTGTGTAATTTAAACTAATAAAAAGGTGAGTATTTAGTAACCTATCGAAATTTAAAGTGTAAAACCAAAATCAAATAAAAATAAAAACTCAAATCGATAAGATGGTAAGATTTGTATCTCTATTATTTTCAATGCTTCAATATTATCTTTGATGTTTTGATAAATATTGCAAAATTAGGATGTAGAATAATATCTAAGTCGGGTGACGCCACTCAACTTTTAAATATGCTAGAAAAAAAATTAAAATAAATGAAAAAGTTTATGAACATTTTAACTAATTAAACATATAGAATTACCATCTACTATTGAATCTCTCGAAATTCCAATCCAACGGAGATGATCAAGAGGTACACAAGTCATCATAGAGCCTCACTGTAGATAACCATTACTCTGAACATAAAATTGAAAAGATAATTAAATATTTAAAAGAAATGCAAAACAGCAGCGTTTTTCTAACCAGGTAGCCCAAATGCATTAAATTCTGTTTGGAGGACTCACTGTCGCTCCTCGGTAGGGTTTTTAATATATATGCACTTTACCAGCACGCATTCCTAGTCGAGTAGATTTCCAGAATCGCGTTGACCCGAGGAATTCTCTCAACCGTCAATTTCGATTCATCGATCTTCTTTATCTTCATTCGTCATCTCATCGAATCATCCTGGATCGTCTTCGACGAGTTCCAAATTTGAGTTGTCATACTTGACCATATTAACTTTTTTTCCCTTCTTTCCTTTAAATATAGGGAAGTTGTTGATATTTAAAATTCAACATTTCTAACTAATGGTAATGGTAAATTTGTAAGTAAAAGGAATCAATCTCCTTATATTTCAATAGTTAATAAAATATATTTTTTTATATCAATGCACACCTCAATTAATTTTACGGGATAATCTATTTGATCGTACAATATTTGAGTATGAAGGAAATTCACTGGATATTAAATCTTAGATAGGTAGCAATCGTCAATTTAACACATGACCTTTTAGCCCTTTGACTTTTTTTATGTTCTCACTACTAATAGGTCAACCCATAATTATTAATAAAATAGAATAATAGATTGGGGATTTGAATCTCTAATGCAAAATTTGTTGGATTACAATTTTAGTCCCCAAATTTTAACTAGAGTTTTAATTTGGTCAACATGTTTTTTTTAAGTTCTATTGTTATTATGTTAACTTAATTATGATTAATGATGAATTTAAGATGTGTTTAGATTAACTTTTTAAGTGTTTAATTTGTAAAATAAGTCATTTTAGAAAAAATTGATGTGTTTGGCAACAACTCAAAATACATTTTGGAACACATTTATAGAGTGTTTGGCACGTAAAATAATTGGGGGAGTTGACACGAATAATTAGGTGAGAACTGTGAGTTAACGTGAATAACGAGGTAATAAACTTCTTTAATTATTGGTGAACCAGACGGTAGTGTTTGGCGCACAAAGTAATTGGGGAGTTGACGTGAATAACGAGATAATAAACGTGAGTAAATGCGAATAACGAAATAATAAACCTTTTTAATTAGGGACAGTTACAAATATAGACATTAGACCCAAAGTATTAGCAGATATAATATAATATAAAAAAATATAAATATGGTCAAATTTAAATAGTCTATCAATGATAGACCATATTATTAGTATGAGTCTATCCGTGATAGACCATATCACTAGTAAAAGTCTATTAACGGTAGAAGTCTATCACGGATAGACTTGGCTATATCTGCAATTTTTTTAAAATGATGTTATACACTTTGTCATTATTCCTAAAAATGTTACCAATTGCAATTATCCTTTTAATATGGGTGAACCAAATGATAGGTGAGTTCTTTTTATCCACCTAATCCAACCCAAGTTGGGGGACCAAATGCCCCCTCAAAGTTCATTTAAAACAATTTTTAGCAAATGGGTTTAAACAAAAATAATCTTTTTTAAAAAAATACTTTTTCTTTAATCAATCCAAACAGAATTAAGTATAGTTCAATTAAATAATCGTTAAGATATCTACTAAAAATGATATTTATAATATTTCTAAGTCTGTTCGAATATCTGTTTGGTATATTATCTTTTAAAAAAATGAAAGAGAACAAATTTATTGCATCCAATTATTTGTTGATATATTGTTTAGTCATGAACATGAATTTAAGTTCTAAAGGAATTTTCTCTTTGAGATATTTATATAAATAACACAACACAAATATGTATTTACAAATATATACAAAAATTTAGCTGGATCACCCCCACCCCAACTTAGATTCAAAGTGAATATGAAATACAAAAGAAAATTGAAACAACTTATAATATTTTTTTAGAAATGCAAACTAGATTTATGGTATTGAGTGAAATTTCGAGTATTATAAATAAAAATCTTAGTTGATTATTTATTTATAATAAATTCAATAATACGTGAAAGTGAGAGTTCGAATCTTTTAATTCTTTTATCGATGAGATATATATATTGACTAATTGAATTATACACAAATTATCGTTGTAGTTAAATTTGTTAGAATGAATTAAAATTTCATTAATTTAGTAAATTTGAATCTAAAAGTAGAGATGGTAAAAGGGATTTTTTAAGTTGAATGGTAATGGAAATTTTGAAGCAGTAAAGTAGGGTTGGTTAATTAAAATAAAATATAAAATAGGAATACATAGATAGAATTTAAAAGGGAGTATTCTAAGAAAAGAGCGCAGTTTTTAAGAGTTAGGAAGGGAATTTATAAATGGCGTCTAGTGTTTGGAAGAGATTCGAAAACAAAATTAGGAGGGAAATTGAAATAGACAAATTAAAAGAATCATTGAAGGGAAAGAAAAAGTCAAAGGGGATCAGAACGAGAAATAATTAATTAATGAAAACACAGTTGCTTGCTTGGGAGGGGAGAAAAATAAAGTGTCGGGAAAATATAATATCATTTTTTCTAAAAAAATTAAAAAATTAAAAAAAAAAAAAACTATTTTGCTCTTTTTCTTGATAACTCATAACTTGAGTGGCAAAATTGTGAAAATCTTAAAAGGCAAGGACCTTTTCTAGTGATTTCAGTCCAAATTTTGCAGAAACATTTGGATTTTGAAGACCCAGTCCTTGGAAAAGTTGGCAGACTGCTTCAATTCAAGGACTTGTTTGGTGGATATTGTTCAATTAGTTTAAAAATATATATAAATAAAAGCGCCATTGTGACAAAAATATAGTGTTGTCTCACTATAATTATTGATGTACTGAGTATAGAGGTAAAAGTCATTTTTTTGGTTGAAAATCATTTTGATTTTTTGATGTTTCCAAATTTTTATTTAAGCTTAAGAAAATAATAATAATAGTAACTTTTTTTTTTGGTTGTTATTATTATTATTTTTAGTTAATCGTTTAAAAGATGATAATAGAAATTATTTCAAATATTTGTACTAACATTACGTCCTGCAAAAGGCTAAGAGTGAGTATACGGTTAAGAATGGTTACAAACTTACAAAAGGGCTATTCTGGATCGTGTGTTCACCAATGGTGAGAGTTATGTTCCAAATTCAAGTTGATAGAAAAAGTTGTGGAAGATTCAGATTCCACGTAAGGTTACCATATTTATTTGGCGATCCTATCATAACTACCTCTCTACTATGGTTTCTCATGAAAGAAGAATCGTAGAGGTACGTTCATGGTGTCCTCTATGTCAGTGTAAGGAGGAAACTAGATCACATGCTTAATTTTGGTTTTCTCATGCTAAGAGTATTTGGAACAATATTTTTCTTTGCGTGTGGACTTTTGAATTTAATGGCTCTAATGCTATGGATATTTGGTTGTTGTTATCTGGTAGGTTGAATAATGAAGAGTTGGCGAGGGCTTGTATTATTGCTTGGGCTATTTGGGGTGACTGAAATGATATATGTGTTAAATCTCTGATTCTTTTCATAGAGAGGCATTGTGATTGGATTGAGGAATATGTTGTTGATGTCAGTTCTTCGCTAGAGGAGAGTATAAACTTTAGATTGTAACATTGTCTTCTGTCTGATCTTTCGGAGAAGATTTGTGTATTATTCAGGTGGATGCAGCTTGTATGGCAGGGGTTTAGTTGAGTTGGTTTTAGCGAGATTGTTGGATCATCTTCTAGATCTATTATGGATGCATTTTTAGGTTTTTAGGATCAAGCTCTAAATCCTCTATGTGCTAATCGAGGAACAAAAGTAACTCCTTTAATACAACGACTATTTAAATGTTCTCTAATTTCTTTCAAAATGACCTCGTGGATAGGCTCCTGCAAGCTGTTAGAATATAGAGCTCATAAGAGCTTAAGAATTTGTTTCCACCCAATAGCTTGAATCACCACAATCGGCCAACTTCTAAAGCCCATAGAGCAGTGCAAGGGCCTTTGCCAACAATATGTCAAGCTCTCCATCAATGTATTTGGAGAAAGCGACCACCATTCTCCCTTCAGCGTCCCACAAGATTCTACCAATACCCACCCTAGCGGACTCCTCACAAACAAATGCATCAACATTTAATTTAAGTCTCAAGACTTCTGGCGGTTTCCATCCAACAACTCGTTCCTTACTCGTACCCTCAATCTCCAGTTGGAAGCTCAGTAGACCACTTCCATCATAGTGATGTTGAGCAAGGCAATACTCCATCACATATTTGATAGCAAGGGATTTTATCATTGCCCACAAACTCTTACTAATCAAAAGAAACTTATAATACTGATCCTACAACTATTACTACAAAGACGTAGCAATGGTGGTAAGTCAGAATCGATCCCCAGAGAGGCGCGATAATTTGTTTCGTTAAGTTAATTTTATAGTTATAGCAATAAATGTGAGGAAGGTTGTGCGGATAAGAATAAAGTGTACAAGAAAAGTAAAGATAAAGAGGGTAAATGTAATTAAGGATCAAAGATTCTAGTCTTGGGAGTAAATTGGTTTCTTATGCAATTTTCTATCATTGGACTATTTTGATTAACCTCATCATCGATCCTGCTTTACATAACAACTTGCTTGACTCGACCTAACTAGTCTCTACAATGGCAGACAACTAGCTAAAATCAAACCATGAAAGAGACTTGATTAATAATTAAAACCTCAAACGAAGCTCTAATTAATCTAAATGAAAGCAATCCTACAGAATCCTGAGCAATCATGAAGAATCTATTTACACTTGAATTAAGCCCTGGGTTTCTATTGTGTGGTTAATTAATCGAGAAGCCCAAACCTAATTAACCAAGTTTATTTAAACCTAATCAGATCATGCATTCTAAGATTTGAGATTAGCTTGCAAACCTTAACATACAAGATTCAATACTTCCTACTTATCGACTTAAGCTAGACAAAGAACAAAGACATCGTGCAAGCCTAATATCTTTAGCATACGACATACATTCAAGGGAAGGGCGTCAATCCAACCAAGAAACATACATCAAGAGTTTAAACAGATTCAAAGTTACGTAAATCAAAACATGAAATTAACACAAAATAATCCTCAAAGAATTTACATAAGGTCTACTCCCAAGAACAAGATCAACTTACCTCAACATCTTCATTGACAAAGAATGAAGAGAGAAAGAGCTCCAATCCATGATTACTTCCCAAAAGTCCTAAGCTAAAATGCTAGAAAGATAAAGAAAGAAGAAGGAAATTAAGTTTATCCTCGACCTCCATCGATTTTGGCATCCTAAACCCTAAAAGAATTAATGATATATTTATAGAAGTTAGCCAAGGGTTGCGGCGTTGTTGTTGAGTGCAGTTGCGCTCTAGCCTTTGTTGTTGTAGCGCTGCTTCGTGCGTAGCGTTGTTCATCGTTGCACCCATCCATTTGTGTTGCGCGCGTTGCGTGCCTTCGTCAAAATCTGGAGCATCATGGCGCTCCCCACATTGGCAGCATTCTGCCTTTGCATGTATCACAGGGTGTCGAGCAAGGACAGACCTATGCTCCCTCTAGGGGCAATTTTGTATTTCACTCCTTTGAAGCTTCGAATGCCCGATTTCACTTTTGATAGCTCCAAATCGACCCCCAAGAGGCACATACACTTCAAAATACATAATTTGCTCGAATTCCTACAAAAATATATGTTTAATCATTTAAACATAACAAGTAAAGTAAATTAATGACGTAAAAATAGCTATTTTTAAGAGCTATCAAACACCCCCAACCTAAACTTTGCTCGTCCTCGAGCAAGGTAAAACAAAATATAGATATGAATCATGTGATGAAATGAGTGACCCGATTCTTAAGGCTAAATATAATCAACTATTCACAAAGATAGGGTCATTCAATTGCATGCACTCAATTAAGAAATTAAAAATTAATTCTCTATCCCTTACGTATGTGAACTTAGTCAGTCGTATCTAAGTCTTTACTGTCCCGGGAAGATTTTATTCGGCCCTCAACTCATTTTCTCCCTACTTTGACTCGAAGGATCAAGTATTAAGCTTCCTAGACCCAAGTTGGCAATATAAATCTTAAAGGAACCAAACTTTTATTCCTTTTTTTTTCCTATCTTTTTCTTGAAGAATCTCTTATAAAAAAGAACCCATGAGAGGAAGTAAGATCGTTCCAAATTTATTATGACAGAATTACAAGCATTCATAAACATACAAACTAGTCATGCATCTAACAAAATTACGGCAAGTTTTCAAAATTAAATACAAAAGGGAGTGAGAGACTTACCTTTGAAGAACTCTTCTTTCACTCTCTCGCTTTCGTGAAGAATTCGGACAGCAATAACTTGCTCTCGTTCAGATCGTCTACCCAATCGTCTGGTCATGAACAAACTTCTCTAGGAATAGGAAACCTTTTGGACACCACTACTTAGGGACCTTGGTATTCTCGGAGTGAGAATCCAGGAGGTGTGGGCTCTGTTGGATTTGATAGAGGGAAGGAGGAAATAATGATCGCACTATACGACCAAGCAAGTGGAGAAGGATAGTGTTTATCGTACAGACTTGTGCTTAATCGTTTATTAAAGGACACGATCATTTAGGAAGTGATCGTTTACATGTTCGTTTAGTGCTCGCTTAGGCGCAATCGTTTAGTAAAACTTTACACAATCGCTTAGTCAACAACGCGTGTACACGATCGTTTAGACAAACACTTGAAGCTGGCATGTAGTCTCTCGTGAGCTAAATGATAGGTAGTGTACTCAAATGGAATGATCCATTAATTCTTTTCCAAAATGAAAACATTTTTCATTTTATCCTTCAGTTATGAAAATTGAATACAACCTCCCACTTTCATGCACGGTTAAGGAGAAACCACCAACAATTATCTCATAATTGTTTTAATTATAAATAAAAATAATAACTAACTTATCATACTATATTTTTAATCTATAGTTTTAATATCACATCATATGTAACATTTAAACCATAGTCAAATTCTCTTTTACTTGATATAAATCATATTTATATCATTTTCCTCCAATTAATGTATCTCATACATCATGTCAACTATATCATATATAATTGAACCAGTTTAATAATATCATATATAATCAAACTCCCTCTTGTCAATTTGAACACTTTAAACTGACCTAGAAATTGATTCTCAACTTGAATCCATTAAACTACCAAGGGGACCTTATGGACCTATAGATTGAAGCTCCAATGGTACGTGAATAGCTAACTAAACTCTTTAGCCACGAGATCCACCATCTGTTAACTGTCGGGCATTCCACTGAAGGCCAACACCTGCACTCTTCTCACCACATATATATTTCTATGTCCATAGGATATAACCAGTCAATAATACGATAACCCTTCACAGATGCTCGTAAGTACAGTTGGGCCAACTTACCGTTTTGCCCCTATAGTTACATCAACTTCTTAAGTACCACTTATCCCTCTAATGAATAATACATCATTGTCCTATTATGAGTGGACACCTCTCGGACCATGAGAAAGTGTGTGGCGCCACATCGTTCAAGCTCAGAATCAGCTTTTAAGGGAGCAATCTATCTACTTACCCCTACTTCGGGGAAGGAGTGAATTCCATCTTGTGTAGCTGAGTTCCCAGCTCCCCAATCAGACGAATCCCCAAAGTGGTAGGTTTGAGTCGGAAAGCTGGCCACTCGCACCCATGCAAATCAAAGGACCGCCCTCAAAGGCAGGAGTTCCCAACTCACTCAAGGTTAAGGTCATGTTACCTATGGTCATTCTAGCGAAGTGAAATGAAGTCTTTATCATGAACAACGTTATATAACGAGACTATACACTTCGTGGTCCGGTCTTATACAAACTCCTTTGTATAAGACACCCTCACTTGCATGTCTCTATATGAATGATCAGGATAAGACCATCTGTAGCATGTCACAACACTCATAACTATCTACAAAGCATGCCGCATCCGTAGTGTCATCAGGATAATGTTTCCCTCCTATATCCATATATTACATACCATTTTGATTTTCACTTAAGGCATGATCTACTTGTATGTCTTGTTGGATCGACACCATCACGTAGCAGAAGAAATCAGGATCCATAAGCATTCCAATTCATTAATTTTAGTTGAAAAGAAACATGCTAAAAACAGAGTATAATGGGTTTTAAGAACATACGTTGGCCGAACCAATGAAATCTCCATTTTCAACTGCAAAATCCTCTGAATCCTTGTGTAGACCACCACAAGATCTTCCCTACTATCTTTTTGGTGCTCTAGATTGAGTTGTAGGACTCAAAATAAGCTGGAATCAAAGGGAATATGGAGAAAACTCACGGAACAGAACCCATTGAAGAACACCTTCTTCATCCAATTTTTTTTAGCAAAAATTCAGTTGGTTCAACACTCATTCTTCACTCCAATCTCTTTAACATATTGCAGACTATCATGTAAAGAGATGTGTTGCATGGAATGCAGCTCATGCTTGGAGTAAACCAAGAGAAGAGGTGGTGGGTTCCTTGTCAGCAAGTTGAAGATAAACTTGAAAACCCCATTTTTCAAGTTTTGTGTAATTTTTCAATTTTCAAAAATCCAAAATTGATTTTAAAATCATATTTTATTTCTAAAATCAAAATTTATTAATTTTAGAAATTAATTTTATAATTAATAAATAATTATTTAAACAATTTAAATAATTCTAATTAATTTAATATCCAATATTAAATTAATTTTTACACAAATTCATCTTCATATATTTAAATATATTTTCTCCTATTTCGTTTGATTCTAATTTGAACGTTTCAAATTAACTTATCACGCTACTCTAGAGTTAATCCATTTCTGAGCTAGTAGGGGGACTTCATGGACCTACAGATCATGGGCTTCAACGATCCGAGATTAATCGACTAAACTCATTAAACCGATTTAACCCTCATTCGTTAACTAATGGGTCACTAAAGCCCATAGTTAAACTCCCCTCACTGTAGATAATATTATGTCCACTCGATATAACCATGATTAGTAAGTTAACCCTTCACAGGTTGTTCGTAATAACGGTTGGGTCAAATCTCTATTTTACCCCCGCAATTACCTCTTGTTCCTTAAGTCCCCACTGATCCCTTAATGAACAATTTTTTTGTGATCCAATCACAAAACCGAGTCCCTCTCATGCCAAATGAGAGGGCGGGATCCCTTGTTCAAGCCTCAGAATTAGCATTTAAGGGAACAACCTCTCTACTATCCCTAAAGCGGGTAGGAGTGAATTCTCTCTTGCACCCTATGTCCCTAGCTATCTATCCAGTCTCACCTCTGAAATGGCAGTCATATTGAGCCAACCCTCACCTATGCAAATCTAAGGGCAATCTCGAATAAACAGGAGTTTATAGTTAGCTCAGGATTAAGGTCAAGTTACCTAGGTCATCGCTTTGAAATAGTCAGTCTTAAACAGTAAACAACGTGATAAAGTAAGAGTGACTCATTTCGTGGTCCGATCTTGTACAAACTCTTTTGCACAAGGACATCCTCACTCCTCATGTCCAACATGAACGAATTAGGATTACTTCATTTGTAGCACTTTACAACTCCTTGTAAAAACTACAAAGTAGGTCGTATCCAATAGTGTTACCAAAATAAGATACCCAACCTTATCCATGTATTATAGATCATTTTGACTATTTACTCGAATCTGATCCACCTTTATGTCTCCACATAAAGTTCAAGTATTCATCCAATAGCCAAGGGACTTTTAGATTTATTGGATTTTTATTCAAGCAATAGATCTATTCAATAATACCTTTATTGAATTATCAGAATAAGTTCCATTGTTTACATACCATGAGTTTTAGGACATAAAACCCAACATGTCTCCACATACATGCTTAAGTTACAACGACAACCAGGGATCTTAGTTTATTGGTTTGTGGTAAATGCAAATAAAACATCTCATGTTTCGTAAACAACAGTGAAGAAAATATCTTATATTATTACATCACAAGCGTTTGTTCAATACAGGTGTTTACAAACTACAGAACCCAACGAGAGTTTAGGGTATCAACCTCAACATTTCTTACTTTACACAGAAGAGAAAACCTTATCCAGACTATGTTACCTTTGTTTTGGCTTGTCCACACGGGTACATGAAAGACATCCAACTATGAGCAACGTATCCTTTAAAGGTATTGAAACTCACTCATTTCTCAAGGGCACTTTAGCATAGAGGGAAACCATGGGTGTCATAGCCGCCCCAGGTTAATCATACCCCTGAGAAAAATGAGTAATCCTGTAAACCCCTAAACCTATTTTACTAATTGATTGTGTTTAAGTTTCTATGATTATGAGTTAATGGTGTTTATGAAGCTGAATGTTATGTAAGTGTACTATGATTGTGTATAATGTTTAAAAGAGGAAAATTTCCTAAGTGTTAGGAAAGTGTGCTCTCGAGTTGTAAAGGGCAGTCGACGCTTAAGAAACTTGAGAGCTTAAAGCATGGAAAGTTAGGCATGTGGCAATGTTAGAAAATGGTAGAAAATTTCCTAAATATGGGAAGGGAGGCTCTCAGATGAAATAAGTGTAAGTGGTACTTAGAAGAAATAGAAAAGCTTAAGAATGGTTTTACCATATCATGCGTTCAAGGTTTCAAAGAGAAAAATGACTAAGTGTGAGGCTTGCGTTGCGGGCCATGAAAAGGTTAGCAGAGCCTACCGAAGGAATGGTTATCGAGGATGTGTTGGCTTCACCAAAGGTTAGTGAAGGCCAGGACATACGGTGTGCGTGTAGTCAAACTTACCTAGGAGAGCGCATGAGAGGCGCCAAGGCAAGAGCTAGGCAGGTCGCAAGGCGCAAGGAATGTGCTGACCGAGGAACAGAGAGGTTAGGTTGATGTGGATGACTAAAGGTATAGACGCTGATTTGAGGAGCGTTGAGGTATGCTATAGAGGTTAACTGAGGCTTTGATGAGTGGCAAGTCTTAACACAAGTGCCTAAGGCAAGGTATAAGTGACGATGGCTAGTGAGGTGATGGCCAAGAGAGAAGAGTTTAAGAAATGAACATCACCCTATGGATGCTGTCCAGCCTATGCATTGGGTGAGGCTGAAGTTCTTGGGTTAATCACCCGATTAAGGGGCCAAATGGCGTGTTTAGAGCTTTAAGCTAGAGTTAGTGGCCTAGGTGTCACTTTATTAAGCTCTCTGATCATGCATACACTAGTATAAAAGGAAATTTAAGAAGAAAAACTTGGTTTGGTGTTTTCACTCATGCAAATTAAGAAGTTGCTGCCAAACTTGAAGTTGATCAGCACTAGGATGACTTTAGGCTGCCAAGGAGAAATTTCCACAAATTGGAGTTGGAAGTTGAAGATTTTTTTCCAAGTGGTACAAGCTCTCAGACTACTCAGTCAGGTTGTAAATATTGATGAATTCTAAGCTCATGGAGAGGAATCAGTGGCTGGAATGTTAAGTTAAGTTAGTTAAGATGTTCGGGAATAAGTTCTTAGAAGGGAAGTTCATGAGATAAAGTATGGAATTTAAGTTATTCAAGTTGGGAGCTAAATCTAGAATTTTTGGTTGGATGAACAAGTAGGCAGTTGCCATCCAAGCATAAGCAAGAAGCTCACCAGCTAAGGTTAAGTATGAGCGAGTGATGCATTATTTTATGAGGTGAAATTATGGATTGAAATGCGGTGATGGAAATGCATTGAGCAACAAGTTTACTTAGCAGAATCCAAGTATAAACCTCACTGAGTTTCCTGGTAAGTCCAAGGTCGAACTCAGGGACTAGGGAAAACGGTATGCGTTGGAAATTTTCAAGAAGACTTTGTGGTAACCAATAAATCAATAGTTATTTTGGGTTGTGTTTGCGGTAATAAAATAAATGAATGCGGCGGAGTTACAAAAAGAGTTGATAATACGAAAGATGCAATGAGTATGTGGTGAACGGGTTAAGAAGGGGTTCGACTAACACTTCCTAGGATGCGTTCATGTTATGCGATCATGCAACACACATACAATAGCAAACCATCTCTCGACATGAATGCTACGACTTCTAATACTAGAACGCATGCGATATATGTGATGAGTCTATAGGACCTACACATAAGCCTCTATTCTTATTTATGCAATGACAAAATGACACACATACAAATAAGGCGACCATATAATATCATAACCTATCTCTAGGGTGCATGTGATGCAGGTTGGCAATTAGAGCTTATCTCTAAGTCCCTATCTCTTGCTTATGAAAATCTAATCTTGCTCTCTCGAGTCTAGATTTTAACCTAGCTCTCTCAAGTCTTAGGTTCTTTCTTTAGACTCTCTCTCGAGTAGCTCTAAAGGGGTGCTGGGCATAGCATAAAACAAGATAATCGCATGCGATGAAGATCCTAAGTCATATTAGCTTAGTTCTTCTCAACCCATTCGGTAAATTTAGCTACTCATGTGTGCTTTCAAGAGAGTGAACAGATGTAAATAAAGAAATTCCATTGTATAGATAAAGAATTGAAATACAAAATAACAATGCGAAATGAGAATAAAGAGCCTGGTAGCAGTCTTTTGCTTCCCAAGGCTTTTACACTGTCTTTTCTACTCTATTCAAAAGATAGTCTCGCTCTCGCGAGAGTCGGCCTGCTCTCTGCTTTTCCATGCCTCTGGGTTCTCTCTCGAGTTTCCCTGAGCGATCTTCCGGCGTCTCTTCCCTTTTCTCGCTCTGCCTTCTAAATAAAAACGAAAACTATGAACAAGGCTACTCTATCGAAGGGAAAATTCACTAAGTGTTCGAACTCCTTTGCTGAAGGTTGCCTTCGGTATTTATAGAGCTTCGAAGTGAAAGGCGGCTTCTCTCTTATGATTGCACAAATGGGATGGCTTTAATTTTCTGACTGATGCACCGAATATTTGTCACCGAAAAGCTAAGTGTACTTGTTATTGTTAGCGGCTTGTCAACTTAATTCGGACTCGACCGTCATCAGCTTTCTGTCTCATCGTGATTAATTATGCTTTTCACCTAGATGCGCCCACCAAGTTGCGCTGGCTCTATGTGGCAATCCTTCTTGAACAGATGTTTGCAAGCACAAATCGCCACAAAGCCTTGCGGTAATGCTGCGCTCGACCATTGCTTTCTTGTGATCGCACTTTTCGCTTTGTGTCAACACATATTCTGCACAAAAATACACAAGTTAACTGTTTTTATGCGATGGACGTATGCGACTGCAATGTTATAAACTTAATGCTTTTTGGACGCAATCTTATATATTTTATCAATGCAAACTTGCATTGTTTAATAACTTAGCACTGTAATAACGTACATTTCTGCCCGTTATCAACGAGCACACACATAAGGGAAGGTATGTGATAGAGTAAGCAGGCGCTGACCGATGTATGTACGTAAAGTGCGTGAGAGGCTGCGTGCAACAGAAGAGGCGCACTGAGAGTTGAAGCCACAAGTGCCCATTGCATAGGCGAGGTAGGCGCATCCTAACGCCATTGAGCACCTGTGTGCGGATTGCTACCCACTTAACCAATCGCAAGGTAAAATCTGGTTAAGGATGGTAATGCACTAAGTACCTATGTGTTTGAGATACGTCAAGTAAAAAGGAATAAGATGATGCATTGAACTAGATTTGAACTTAGTATATATTAAAGTTGAATAATGAAGTTAAGCTCAAGAGGGAGCTAAAGGTATCAACCAAAGGCTTTTATTATTTTTACTGGGCAAACGCATATAGGTGAGGCCTATAACCTTTTGAGGAAGTAACTCAAAGACAGTGAGTGACTAGCTTTAAAAAGTTTACTAAGTGTTTTACTAATAAGTTTGCAACGCATAGTTAATTTTAACTTTTTTTTTTAACGCATAACTTAATTATTGGAAATTGATGTTGAACGCATGGGTATAGTTTAATGACAAATTCTAAATATAACTCCCATGCATTTCAACTAAGTTTTATGTCATGTTTTAACATGAAATTAAGCTTTTTAAGGATCTTCTAAAGCATGTTGAGTATACTGTTGTATAATGAAGATTCGTGTATAGTTGAAATGTTTTATGCTTTGCATGAAAAACCTACTCCTGGACATTGGTACCAAAGGTATGGTAAGACACCTAATTACATGGAGATCCTTGCTACCAAAGGTATGGTAAGGTATGCATGATCCTAGTTAGTTTTATGTGCACGTAAGATCTATGTTATCAACGTTGATGAGATCGAGCAAAAGGGTTATCTCTCAACTAAGGTTATTAGGGATTGAGCAAAAGGGCTCTTCCACATGCTTAGGCAAATGAGTAGAGGCTCTTTGCAGAAAATGATGATGAGTTCCATTCCAGGGTTTTTATATGCCATGTTTTTACATTTCTAGCTTTAATTTTAAACCCTATAAATGGAATTGTAAATATTTTGTGAAAAGCATGATTATGCTATTCTTGTATGAAAACATGTTTATTAAAGTAGACATTTACTGGGCATTTTAAGTTCATTCTTTTAAATGTTTTCTCTTTCCAGATAGTGGTCAATGTCTCGAAGCCTAGAAGATTTATCAATTAGTCACTACTCAAGATTTTCAAGCATTTTGAAGTTTAAGTGGTTCACTTTGCTATGTTTAGACCTTGATTTTGTCTGTATATGTCATGGGGGAAGGGTAAAACTTGCATTAAGCTGTTGTTATATTAAACTTAAGTTTCCAGAATCTATTGATGTATGCTAGTTTGGTAACTGTTTAGCGATATATATATATAGAGAGAGAGATAAATGTAGTGGAAATGGCGATGAGACTATGATGAGTTGTTGAGATTAAAAACTGCTAAATAGGTTTAATAGGTGCTAAAGAGATAAGTTCACAAGAGTAGGTTGGACCGTAGTTGTCATAAGAGGGTTGACGATCGTTGTTTTCACATCCCTTCTTGGATTTAGAAGATAATCTGGGAGGGGGTGTGACAAATCCCCTTAAAAAATATCATACAACTTACTTTTACTCTACAACATGCTTGCCTTTATTCACTTTACAACGGACTTTTGCTTTACAAACAAGAGTTTAGCAAAAACCTAAGTATGTATTAGTAAATTAAGCTTTAGTTACTTAACAACTATCACTTGGTCCTTTCAGGATGACAACAACCATCCACACCAAATAACCCAATCCTCAGTATTCAAAACCACAGATAAGATGACTATATGCTCATAATATGCAAGGGAATCAAGATTTTTTTATTTTATTTTTTAGTTTGGCCCAAAATCATGCATACTTTTTCGGGAATCCTAAACAAAGTGAACAGAGAGTTATCTAAAACATACTATAAAAAGTCATAATCACAATACATACATCACAATCAACACATCATCAGATAAGCCAAAAAGTCCAAGCTAAAGTGCTCAAGGACTTGCCAGACATGTATATACAACCACCACCCCTAACCTAAAATGATACATTGTCCCCAATATATCTCTAATCTGAGCCCAATAAAAATTAAGACAAGGGAACAGAAAAGCTCCCCTATAGGCATTTTCATGCACGGTCTTTAAGACTTAATAAATTTCAACTAATATCTTTACAATTAATATTTTATGCAATCTCAACTATTTAATATAAATTATTACTATTGTCATGATTATCAATATTCTAAATAATTTATAATAATTTAATTATTTTTAGTAATTAATTATGTTTAGCAAAAGTTTAATATAAAAGTATTAATTTATTTTATTTTTATTGATTAAATAATACTATATTTATTTGACGACTACAATAATCGGTCTCTTGTATTTAGTAATTATTTAATTTTGGTTTCTAAATACAAAATTGGTAAATTGAACGCACATGTTTAACTTTCACATATTATATTAATTATCATGCAGATCCAAACATAAACATAATTATCCCAGATATTTAAAATTCAAACATTCAAATCCCAGATATTTAATATTTATACCCATAAAACAATGTCTTGTTTATGATCCAAATGGGCCCTTGAAGTTTGAGAGAAAAGAAACCTATGATTTTGAAAAACAAAATAATTATCAAACAAAATTTTCAAATTTTTAAAGACTAAACAAATATTTTAAAAAAATTTAGATTAAAATTGAATATATTCAAAAATTCAAACACAAGACACAACAATTTTATGGATTTTTTTGTTTGGGGGTCAAGTCTTGCTTTAGCATTCATATATTAAACTATTCTCAATCAAGAATGGAAGCTGAAGCAATATCAAGTTAAACCGGAAGCCGAAGAGTTGTGGTCCGTTGGTTAGGGAGACGAAGAGATGGGAGATGAAAAGAATCGGCCACCTTGGCTTTTTTCTATTTTTTCTTATTTTATTCAATATACAGATTGTTCCATTTATACAATTAGAGTCCCTATTTTGGGAATTAGAAATAAATCAACAACAAACTAGCTACACATGTGCTGTGACCTGATTGGTCCTTTTGTAACTAAATTATTCTTCTGTTGAATGGTAAGACTGTAATTATGATGACTTTCCTTGATGACTGGGATGCTGAGTAGCTTTTCCTTTGATGATGTGGCTGGCTGTGTTGGCATCCTTAACATCCCCCCTCAAACGAGAGGGTAGTTCGATTACACCAAGTTTGGATCGAAGGTTGAAGAACTGGGAGTGTGTTAGTGTCTTGGTAAGGCAGTCAGCTATTTAGTCAGAGGATGGTACATATCGAACATCAAGCTGACCACTGAGGACTTGGTCATGAACAAAGTGAATGTCGATTTCAATGTGCTTGGTCCGTGCATGAAACACCAGATTTATGGCTAGAGCACATGCGCTGAGGTTATCACACTAGAATACTGGAGCCAACTTTTGTTTGACACCAATTTCACACAGTAGTTGTTGTACCCATATGATTTTTGTAGAGGCATGAGCTAGTGCTCTGTATTCAGACTCCGTTCTGGACCGGGCTATAACGGATTATTTCTTTGAAGACCAAGAGATAAGATTACCACCAAGAAAGATGCAATATGCAGCAACGGATTTATGATCGTCTATATTAGTTGCCCAATCTGCATTGGAGAAGGCCGAAATGGACAGATCGGACCTCTGTTGAATGTAGAGGTCAAAGTATCGAGTGCCACTCACATACCTTAGTATTCTCTTCACTGCTTACTAGTGAACGTCCGTAGGTTGCTTTGAGTACTGACTTAGGTAATTAACCACATAAATGATGTCAGGTCTCGTTGTGGTTAGGTACTATAGGGCGCCAATAGTGCTCCGATAGATATAGGGATCGTCAAGGGGTGTGCCATCTGAGATGGATAGTTGCTTATTCAATACACTTGAAGAGGGTGCCGGTTTCAGGTCTCCAAGGTCAAGTCGATGTAGTAGGTCTTCAACATACTTTTCCTGATTTAGTAGAACACCATTGGCCACATTGTGAAGTTGGACTCCAAGGAAGTAGCTAAGTTGGTTGAGATCCTTTAGAGCAAACTTGGACTCTAAGGCTGTTACAACCTTATCGATTACCTGCTGATCGGTGCCTGTGATAATAACATCGTCAACATATACTAGTAATAGTATCAAGGTAGAAGTGCTTCGATATATGAATAGGGATGTATTAGACTTGGCATTTTGAAATCCGCAGCTGCATAGTGCTGTTTTCAGTGTGTTGTTCCATGCTCTTTGTGCTTATTTTAGGCCATATATGGCCTTGTGCAAGCGACAGACATGATTTGGTAGTTGAGGATGAACAAATCCTTGTGGTTGGCACATGTAAACTTCTTCATCGAGGACCCAATTGAGGAAAGCATTATTGAAATCTAACTGTCTCAGTTGTCACCCTTTGGATACAACAAGGCTAATGATAATCCGGATGGTTGATACCTATACCATTGGACTAAAGGTCTGAAAGAAGTCAATGGCTGGATTTTTATGGAAGCCTTTTGCTACGAGTCGTGCCTTGTAGCGTAGAATGGAGCCGTTGGGAGTTCTTTTGATTATGAATATCCATTTATTCCCTACAATGTTCATCGATGGGAACAGAGGAACTAAAGTCCAGGTCTGGTTTTTCATCAATGCTGTAAATTCTTCACTCATTGTTGTGTTCCATTGAGTGGTTTTTAGTGCATCAGTGACTCGTATAGGTTCGGTGAGGGACCGGTCTTTTTGGGTGTGTAAAGATAGGATTTTGGGTTTGAATATGCCTACTTTTCCTTGGGTAATCATAGGATGAGTGGGTACTGGTAAACAGTGTGGGACAGTATCGGGCGTGGAGGGGCAGTAGACGATGAAAGTAAACGATCGTTGGGTTGGGCAGTAGACGATGGTGAGGAGAAAGGTAAATGATCAGAGGATTGGGTGGTAGACGATGAAGGTAAATGATCGGTGGGTAATCGATCGATGGGTAAATGATCAGTGGGTAAGAAATCTGTGGGTACACGATTGGTAGGTGAACAATCGGTGGGTACACGATCGGTGGGTAAACGATCGGTAGGTAAATGGTCACTAGGTAAATAGTCGGTGGGTAAATGATTGGTGGGTTGGGTAGTAAACGATGGAGGTACACGATCGGTGGGTAAACGATCGTTGGGTAAACAGTCGGTGGGTAAATGTTTGGTGGGTTGAGCAGTAAACGATGGAGGTACACGATCGATGGGTAAACGATCAGAAGAGAGAGGTGGTAAGGCTGGGCTGTCTGTAGTGTTATTAGCTGGTGATGAGGCGTGGGTTAGTCTGATTATTGGTGAGGGTGAGGTTGTGGATGTAGAGGGCATAGAGTCACTGTGCGGTGTGTCTTGGCTGAGGGGCAGCCAGTGAACCAGATGGACTACAACTTCTTGTTTGGTTGTCCTGCAAGCTGAATTAGACAATTGACAAGGAAAGTTAGTTTCATAAAAACCAACATGTTGAGAGATGAACAAACTCCCACTTGAGCTGAGGCATTTATATCCTTTGTGATTCACAGCAGGGCCTAGGTAGATGCACATTTATGTGCGATAATTCAACTTGTGTGAATTGTACGGTCTTAAGCAGGGGAAGCATGCACACCCAAATATTTGAAGGTCCTCAAACTTGAGCTTCTGTTTGCACGTTATTTCCATTGGAGATTGTCCTTTTAGGATAGGAGTGGGAAGGCCATTAATCAGCAGTGTTGAGTATTAGAAAGCATCCCACTAGTGATGCAAGGGAAGATGTGCTTGGGTGAGTAGGGTTAGCCCTGTCTCCACTATGTGTCTATGCTTTCGCTCAGCCCTTCCATTTTGTGCTGATGTATATGGACAGGTATACCTAGAGGCAATGCCAAATTGATGACAAACTTTGTGTACTTTGAAAAATTCTCCACCATTATCCGACTGTAGGAACTTGATCAGGGTATTGAACTGCGTTTGTATCATGGTGAGAAAATGTTGACAGGCTGCAAGTGTGTCACTTTTTAACCTTAGAGAGTAGATCCATGTGTACCTACTGTGATCATCAATAAAGATAACATAATATTTGTAACCATCTATAGACAAGAGAAGGGTTGGATCCCACAAATCAGTATGTATTAGTTCAAAAGTTACAGATTCTCTCGAGTTAGAATTAGGGAATGCTAAAGAGTGCGATTTGCCATAGCTACAAGAATCACAAAATTGAAGCTCTTCGTTAGATGATAAAGGAAGATTACAGTCTTTGATAATAAAGTCTAGTGTTTTTTATGATGGATGACCAAGTCTTCTATGCCATGTAATCTTAGACACTCTATGCTTAGAGGATACGCTAAGAGCAGACAGATTTTTATTCTCGTGCACTAGCTGCAGTGGTACTCTGTTTTCTGCTGACTTCGAACTAACTTCAGCATCTTCTAATTGATATAGTCCATCTTTAAGCACTCCTTTCATTATTGTTTGTCCCATACCCTTGTCCTTAACAAGACAGTAATTCGTGTGAAATTCAATAAACACGTTATTGTCTTTTGTTAACTTAGATATACTTACCAGATTTTTTGTTATGGCAGACACACATAATCTATCATTCAGTTTCAAATTGCAGACATCACTAGATAGACAGACAGTTCCAATATGTGAGATTTCTAGAGTATTACCATTAGCCACAGTGACTGCTTCAGTACCTGAGTATTCAGTCGGGTTGCCAAGATTGTTAAAGTCTGAGGTGACATGATTGGAGGCATCACTGTCAGCATATCAATTCGCATCAGTCATATATTTTTGTCTTGTCAGAAAAGGGTTACTTCCATAGGCAGTGGCTAGGGCTTTTGGATGAGGTTGTATGTTCTTGGCCTGGTTGTTGTTGGGGAAGGGTTGTCCCTTGTCTTGAGGAGATTTGGAAACAAATTCTCTATTATACCTGTTGAAGTAGTAAAATGCTATGTGCCCAATCTTCCCACAGACCTGACATACAGGTTTGTTATTGTTCCTTCCCTTGCCTCGACCTCTACCATGGCCACCACTACCTCTATGTTCTCCCTCAGTGGATTGGTTGCTGTTGTTAGGCTTGTTACTTTGGTTGACATGTCTTGTGTTTGTCATAGTAATTGAAGCATTGTTGACTTGATTGAAGCCTATTATTGTCTTCTGGTTTGACTTATGTTCCAACCTTTTTTCATATAAGAGAAGCTCCGATTGCATATCTAGCCATGACATGTCAGCTCTCCCTTGGATTATAGCTACAATGGCATTATACTCTATCAAGTCCTAGTAGAACCTGCAAAACAAGAGCTCTTAGTGGCATTGGACTACCAACCTGTTCGAGATTATCAACATTCATTTTCATGGTTCGAAGGTAATCTTCTATTTTCAAATTACCTTTTCTGGTTGTTTGAAACACATGTCTCATATAGTCTTCTTCAGCCCTGGATTGAACACCAAACAGTTGTTGGATGCTGGTCCACAGATCCCTTGCACATTCACATCCCATCACTTGAACGATGACCTCTGGTGTCATGGAGTTATACAACCAGTCGAGGAGAAGTTGATCTACAACCATCCACGCTTCATATTGAGGATTTAACTCATGTGTTGTCGATGAGCTGGAAGCTCCACTACCAGAACTTTCTTCTGCGCTGAGCGAAGCAGCTCCTGCTCCAGTCGATCCAGTCGGCACACTCTCACCAACTGCAGATTGCAAGAACATTAGGGGACATACCTTTTATCCGATCAGGTGCCCTTCGAGTCGGTAGCTGTGAAGGATTATAAGAGCCAAGTTTTTCCATAGAAGGAAGTTGCTGCGATCGAGTTTGATGGAAGTTATCTGATTAAGAAATTGGTTTAGGGGTGTGCTGCTGAAGGTGGCTGTGCCGAGGGTGGTTCCCAGATTTCCTTGACCGACGTTGGCCAGTGTCGCTCTGATACCAAGTCAAGAACGGAATCTGAAGCAATATCAAGTTAAATCGGAAGCTGAAGAGTTGTGGTCCGTTGGTTAGGGAGACGAAGAGACGGGAGATGAAAAAAATCGACCACCTTGACTTTTTTCTATTTTTTCCTTATTTTATTCAATATACAGATTGTTCCATTTATACAATTAGAGTCACTATTTTGGGAATTAGGAATAAATCAACAACAAACTAGCTACACATGTGCTGTGACCTGATTGGTCCTTTTGTAACTAAACTATTCTTCTGTTGAATGGTAAGACTATAATTATGATGACTTTCCTTGAAGACTGGGATGCTGAGTAGCTTTTCCTTTGATGACATGGTTGGCTGTGTTGGCATCCTTAACATACTCAACATAATCACATTAAAAAAAAAAAAAAAAAATACTATACCCTTGGGACAGAAGGACTTAGAGGGTTGTTTGATTTAAGATTTTATGGATGTCTAGGAATAAAAGATGTCTGAGAATAAAATATTTGAGAATCAAAGATATTTGTGTTTGGTTATGTATATGAATGAGAATAGGATGTCTGGAAACGTGTTATATTTTTTTATGCAATTGTAAAGTATAAATTAACAACAATTAATTTCAATTGTTAATTTATTTTTATTACATTAAGTTATTAAATGAATTTGAAGTTGTTAAAATTTAATTAAATTTACCAACTTATCCTCCAGTTTAATATATTTATTATAAATTAATTTCTTTATATTGCACATTTATATTAAAAAAATATTGATAATTACTTTAAATATTTATTTTTTCCTGTAATTTTGTTATTGAAGAGTTAATTAAATAATTGTTTAATGTCAATTATATGTCTTATATATATACAAAAGAAGTTGATATAAACTAACTGATTTTAAATTATCAAACAATGTTTTTAATTTTAAAAAAAGTAACTACGATTATAGATTAAAACTAGAGGTGCAAGTGTACAAGATTGTTTAATTAAAAAAATCAATTTATTTTATTATTAATTAATTAATTAATATTTTTAAAGACTAATTAATAATTTCAATAAATAATTTATGATAGATTACCAATAAAAAGGGATTTGAGCAAATATAACTATGATTATTCATTTTTTTAAAAAAAGATTATGGTTTTTATATTAATTCATAATAATTGAACAAATTATTATATTAGCATTGTTATTAATTAAATTAATTATATATGTTAATTATACATTTAATTTAAATATATTTATAAAAAATAAATAAATCAACCAATATCAACAAAGAAGAAAAACAAATAAAATGAAAAGATAAAAAGTAAAAGAAAAAGAAAAAGAAAAAAGTCATTGGAAATGAAAAAAATCCATCTATTTAGGTGGCTATGAAAAACTCAATGAATGAGAATATGAAATGTCTTGTAATAAGATATTTTCATTTCCAAGATTAAAAACTTATTTCAAAGTCTAAACATGCTGATAGAATATCATTTTCCATTTCCAACTCTTATTCCCATGAACTAAACAAGACCAAGAGAGAAAAACAAAAGGGTTTTCTACACATGAAATCCTAATAAGGGACATATATTTTATTAATATTCAAGTTTTTCCTTATTTACAAGAATATCTAACTTTCTTACAAAATTACAATAAAATTAGGGTCAAATTACTATTTAGTCACCAAAATAAATTAATTATAGATTTTTTAAAATAGGAAAGAGAAAAAGAGTTTTAAATGAGGCACGTTTTTTAAGAAAAAATATATTAAATCAGAATATTTTTCAAATACCCACACACATTTCCATATTCTTCGATTTCTCTTCCAAAACCCTCATATATCCGGATATATATACATATATATATGCTTTGATGTACATATTCAATATATACGGTGATATATGCACTTTTTCTCTGTTTTTTTTTTAAAAAAACTTTTATAGGAAATTTGATATATATTGTGATATATATATTTGTTTATTTGATATAAATTAGAGTTTATTATTATTATTATTTAGACTTCATGTATTACGATATATACACATTTTGATTTGTTGAGATTTTTTACTACCTAAACGGTATATATGATATATATACTATGATGTAAATCAAATTTATGATATATGCTGTGATTTATGTCGAACATTAAGCCAATATGTGGTTTATATATCGTGATAAATTTCATATATTGGTTTATATTATGATTTATGTCAAGTATTGAGTCAAAATCTAATTTGTATACTGTGGTATGTTTCATATATTGCTTAGGATATTTTCAAATACCTAACAAAGTATTCTAGGTATATTTAAAATAATCATGAATCTACTAGATAAACCAATAAGATACATGAAACCAACGTAAATAAAAAAATAAAATTTCATTAAATATATTTTCTCTCTCCAATTAAACAAAAGAAATAAAATCTTAACAAGTAAATACATTTTCTCTCTCCTACATTAAGAGTTCTTTGTAAATTCTAATGCCACATTCTCTCTCCACCCGCTCACCTCACTCAAAAGTGTTTTAGCCTAAAAATCCATTAAGTCTTAAATATGAAAATATAAAAAGTTTGGACATTTATAAAAATAAGTTTTGATTAGGAATTGAATCATAATAATAAAATAAAATAAAATAAAAAAAAGAAGGGGATTTAGACACTTGGTATTATTATTTTATGCAAATTTCTCTTCATTGACTCAAAAGGAAAATTTCAAGCTTGCTATCTTTCTTTATTTAACAAAGGAATGGCACAAGTTTTCCATCTATGTATGGTTAAGGGTACAGTGGGGACAAAGCAATTTTAAAGGTTTGAGGGACACAATTTCACCCTTATAAATGATGGGAACTAAAAAGGGAAATGGGTGGGTGTATTTCATTATGTGACTTGTGGACAAGCATGTGATGCTTTTATTACATAAATGGGACCCCAACCAAGCCCCACCAATTTCCACTTCTTCTTAACTTCTCATCTCTTTCTTCTTTTATCATCCCTTTCCATTTCTTACCATCTCTGTTATTTTTCCTTTCATTAACTCCCAATATACCTTTTACAAAAGCATTCAATCATCATCTGTAACTATAAGAGATTCAGATCAAATATGTCATCAACTCGCTCATGAGTAAGGAGAAATTGAACTATAAAGTAAACCGATGAATGCTTAAAAGAATTTTTAAATACTTAGGGACTATTTGAGAAGTTGGAATGTAATCAAGATTACTAAGAATCAAATGAATATTGGAATGCATGAGAAATCGAGGGTGAATTGAAAATGGGATTGTGAAATGTGAAAACGGTAGGAAAGAGGGTTTGAGTTAAAAATTGTCGAAACGAAATGAGTTTAATGTTATAAATCGGACCCAAAACAGTCAATCTAAACATGGATTTTGGATTCCAAACTCATTCCATTACAAACCTCCAAACAACTCTTTAGAAAATGATTCCAAACCAACTTGAAGTTGTATAGGAATGAGATACTTACCTATGTTGGAGGGAACTGTCTGATTGGGTGTTCAATAGGCAACATTAACAACTTCATTACATATAGAAATCAATATGTTCACTTTCATTTTCATATGGAACTTCTAACCACAACATTTAGCTCAACAAAACAAACTGAAACCAACCTTAAAAACAAAAACAGTTATATGGGTATTTGGCGACTTTTGCAAATCGATGGCCTTCAAATCACATATGAGTTGAATCTCACTATTAACTCGATCTTCCTTGGATCATCCATTTAACAAGTTTGATATGTGGCTTCAATTATAGTTTGTTAGAACAGATGCGACAAAGAGTTGATGTGCCATAGAAGAACCAGGCCTTGAAAGTAATTACGTTACTACCTCGTTGCTAATCGCTATGCCGATTGCTCCTAAAGTTAACACAGCCTCCAATTTCAGGCGTGCACTAGTCGAAAAATGGACTAGAATCAGAAGAAAAGTCATTCAGAACGGATGAGAAGAATATCAACTAAAACAAAATGCATACAAATGTGTTTTTCTAAAAATCATCTCTCTCTCAGATCTGATGAACACGTCAAGAAGAAGAAGAACTGAAATGGCTAGGGTTTGGAGAAGAGAAAATATTTATTAACAAACGTTCATAAACTGGTCAAATATAAACAGATAAAATAAAACTTTTAATTTTTAATAAATCGGGTTAAAAATTAAACAGATAAGTAATAAGAATTTAGTTATTTTTCGCGCAAGCAACAGAGTTACCCAAACCTAGGCCCACCCACCCAACCAGACAAACGACAGTGCATGTATGTAAGAATCGAGATGGCTAGGGTTTGGAGAAGAGAAAACATTTATAAACAAACGTTCATAAACAGATAAAATAAAACGTTTAATTTTTAATAAATCGGGTTAAAAAATTAAACCTAAACCCACCCACCCAAACTAACAGCAACAACGACAATAGCACACACATGTGGTGAAAGAGTATAACTTCTATCACCAACTCACTTTGGACTCATATCTAGCATGCTTGGTATTTTTACCTTTTAGGATTGCTAAATTTTTCAATGTGGGACAAAACTCTCCTACTCCCTTAACTTTTTCTATGGACCTAAACCCAAAAGTCATTTCTAACATAGTTCATTCGAGTCATTTCAACTCGATCTCTCCACCACGGATGTAGATAATGAGTATCCTCTTTCACTTAGGATATACTTGAAATATATTTTCAAGTATTTAATTTAAAAAATAAGTTATTTTAGAAGAAATTGAAGCCAACTACTCAAAATAATTTTTCAAGTGTATTTTAAACAATTTTTATTAAAAGTATTTAACTAAAAATGAGTTTTTTTTTAAGAACACTTTTTTTCTTAAGTTAATCCAAACAAATCTTTAAGAAACAGATAAGAATTTGATGGAGATGATCCATTGACCCCATTTGAGTACATACATAAAACAGACTATAGAGGAAAAAGGGATTCCCTTGCATGCCTGTTGAATCAAGTGAGTCAGATAACCAAGTCTGGCTAGAGAAGAATGCATTTCCTCTCTCTGTCTTTGAAACAAAAATTTCCGAGACCCACCAAACAGCTTGACCCAAAAAGGAAAACTTTGCAAGCTTCAAGTAAGAACAAGAGAGATAGCTTTGGTCACACTATAATTAAGATGGAAAGGATCACGATCATTAGTAGGTAATGTAAATTCATTTACCTGTATTCCATTTACAAAAGAATGCAAAGGTTGATTTGATACAATACGCTTCTTTCGGGTATCTATCGTACATACAATAACCATTACAACCTAATTCCTCTTGATGTAAATTCTTCTGTTCTCTTTTCCTGTTAACTGTATATGAAGTGAACAAGTGGACAAAATGGTATTGATGTAAAGTATGGCTTTTGAAGTGGGAATTATAAAACGAGCAGATAGAAACTGCTAGAGAAGTTATATTATCATGCTGCTTTCTGATCTCTTTTTCTCTTAAGTTGAAGAAACTATGTTATTTGTTCTTCCTTTAACCGTAAAAGTCCAGCAGGCTGTTGACGAGAGTTTCCAGGATCAATGTTGTTACTTGAATTTTTTTTCTCAGTAATTATATTGTGTGATTTCATCTGAGTAATGGTACTATTGACTGAACTATGGCTGCTGATTTTACCAGCTGGAACATCATGATTGTGTTTACCTTCGTACGTCGTTATGACAGCTTTCGGGTCCATTGAAGCTCTCTCTACATGTTTACGAACATTGCATCCTGGAGTCGTGCATTTATAATAGCTCCTGCAATGAAGATCACTTGATAAAATTAGAAAAACAATCCCCAAGAGAGTCAACATTCATTAGCCATCAGCCATCAGCCATCAGCCATCAGCCAAATCACTCTTTGACATTTCAAATTACAACCAAGGAAAATGTTAATAATTGGAATGCCTCGAATATGATATCTGAAGCTTCGAACAACCAAGTACAAGGTCTCATTAGTAGTATTCATATTTGTCATATTTACATTGTTTACAATTTTGACCTTAACATTTAGAGAAGCGTGTTATATAAAGTATCTAACTCTAGAGGTGCCTTTGTAATCTGAATTATTCTTTCTAATAATAAACTGTTCTGCCTTTGTCCGTGGACATAGCTAACATCTTGTTAATGAACCACGTAAATCTATGTGTAGATTCTCTACTATTTACATTTTTCTACTTATCTTTATTTGTCGATTTCATAACATTAATTTTGAAGTGTTTGAATTTCTAAGATCACTCTGTTTGTCAATACAAAGCACACTTGACTGACCTGGGGTAAGGGTTGCCTTTAACAATTTTCTGACCATACTTACGCCACCTGTAGCCATCATCCAATAGATCGACTTCACTTGTAGTCTGCACAATGATTCTGGATTCTGTGAGAGTTCTATGAGATGATACTGGCTCAGAAATTCTAACCTCAGTATTCCTGCATAATAGAGGTAGAACGTTACGCGTATCAATCAAGACACAACAAACGGCTATATGCTTGTGAGTTGAACAGGTACATTCTTCTACATAAAAATGCTTACTGTCTCTTGGCGTTGGGTTTGTCTTCATCTTTTCGATTCATTCCAGTTTGGATCTCACTCCTTCCCTCACCATCACTAGCACCCGACAACTGTTCATTTGTAACATGGCTCGATTCTTGATCCTTCTTTGCAATGGAAGAGACAGATGTCTCAGGATTTCCGTGAATACTTGAATATCCGTTAGAATTTCCAACATCCTTTGCACGCTTATTCAGTTGAGGTCGTTTGTGGTTGTGCTCGCCCTTGTAGATAATTTCAGTGACTTGTCCTTCCAGAGATCGCTCAACCTTTTTCTTGACAGGACAATTCGGGTGCGTACACTTATAGTAGCTTCGAGGAAATTCACTGCCCTTCACTTGTTTCTGTCCATATTTTCTCCAATTGTAGCCATCATCGGCAGGCCTATCAACATTACATGAAGAAGACTGCAATCTCGGCTCTGATTGAGAGTTATCCAATGGCTCCTTGGACACAACTGCAAAGTTCTGGAATGGAGGTTGCATTGTCTGATCTTTAGTCTTCTCACCCAGAAAGGATGTCAAAACATGTGAGGAGGATGCAGACGGTGCTACTGATGAAGAAAAAGATGCTGCTTGCATTTGATTATGAGAATAGGCTTCTGCAGCCTGCATAGTAACCTGAGCCAAAGCCTGCTGATGCGTCATTCCGAAAGGTCCCTATAACAAGCCGAACGGAAAAAAAAAAAAAAAAAAAAGTGAGAGCCAAAACCACTTACTAAGTCTTGTATATTAAAGAACAACATTGTCATTGACATCATTATATGAAAAAAGTTATTCATTAACCAAAGACCATTGTTATCATGTCTATGTAAAATAAGTAATGTTGATGATATAAACATGAAAGAAAATTTTCAGCCTGAAAAGAAGGTGGTCAGATTTCTTTATGGGGTAACAAAAGGAAGACGTGAAAGCTTAGCTAACAAACTTAACTAATCATTGATTAGTCTACAAAGATAAACATCCATTTGCAGACTGTGGTTCCACGCATTGCCATTTTAATTCATTTTAAGATCAAAGCTCATCTTTATTTCTTCTATAATAATTCAAACCAGGAAATTTTATAGTTCAAAACTGCAAAGGAAGAGGCAACCATCTAACATCATAACGAAGATTCAATTCGCCTGAGCATAGCGAAATATATAAAGGCATTGATTACCATTCCAAAGGTCAAACCGTCTTCATTAATACAACCATTTTGCTTCTTATACTATGAATCAGCATGAAAGAAAAACATATGCCATAGAAACCGACACCCATTTGAGAAAAATGAAGAGAAATGAAATTACATGCTTAAAATGAAGAAACATTTAATAATCAATTGTTCCCAAAAAGCCATTAAAGAACACTAAAGAAAACATGATCCGGATTTCTCTCATAATTGTCAAAAACTATTACAACTAGTCTGTCATAATACGTACACTACACTCAATTCAACGGAAAATTTTCTATTGCAAAATTATGACAAAAATGAGAGGAAAAAAAAATCTGCAGTCGAACTTTAAGACAATCATTTTGCAAAGTGGATTTTAGGCAATTACTTGACCAGGAGAAAAAAGCCCCGGAGAATCAAGCAGACCGGAAGAAGCCTTAAACTCAGACGCCGACGAAGAAACGGAAGCCACCGGCGACGCCATAGCTCCGGCGAGGAGCTGAGAGAAAGACTTGCAGTCGTCGGAATCAGAGAAGAAGCTCGAGACGAGAGTCATCGGTCCTGGGCTAAACCCAAATCCCAAACCCGGCCCACCGCTGAAGAGGGACTCCATAGAAGTCCGTGGCGGCAGATTAATAGTGGGTCTCAACGGAAAAGGCTTAGATTTGGACGGCGGCTGTGGCGGCGGCTGTTCATCATCGTCACCCATAAATCCAAAATTTCCAAGAAAGTAATCAACAGGCGTTTCTGGAATATACCAAAAGTTTCGGTAGCTGGGTTTTGATATTGGGATCTGAAATTGAGGTGAAACAACAAAAAGTCCACGCCGCAACGCGCGAAAAAGAGAAGGGAGTAATTAAATTAATCCAAAGAGAAAATTTTGTAATTCCCCTTTTTGTTTCCATGTTCTATAATCTCTGAGCTTATAGCTCTGATCAAACAAGACATGTAGGCCTCCACCACTAAGGCCATAAATATGACAAAATTAACCTCCAAGATCTTTTTTTTTTGGGAAGTTCTTCTTGTTCAAACCGAGCTCTATCAATCCTTGTTAAAACTTCAAATTCTATTGTTTGGTTTTGGGTCAAAAGAGTTGTTTGTTTATATAAAATTTTGATTAATAACCGTGAAAGAATGGTAGTGAAAAAATGCTTCACTCAATACCAATGGAATTACAATTAGACCACTTATCCCTTAAAGTTGGACATAGCTCAACTACTGACATTGTTCCATTCTTACGAATAAAATTAAACATGAGTTTTAATTATCCACATCTAATTTCCTCCAAAATTACACCATGAGGAGACTCATTAAAATTATTTGTATGAATTGCATTAACAAGAACTTGGAAATCACACTCAATCTAAAAGTCCAAAAAACACCGTTCATCCATAAAGTAAATGTTATCACTTCAGCAACCAACACCTCCACATATAAATCAGCCAATTTTGACTATGCAAGCACCAGACGCCCGCCGAATCACGAAGGACCATTCATAAACTAGTCTCCAGCATCGAACAAGAGGCATCTACATGAATACATGTTATTGGAAGTAATTTTGAATCCTAACAAACTCAAATAAATTCCATTATTTGTAAAAGAAAGCATTTAACTAAAACGATCTTGTATTATATTTAAATGACTTATCTAACATCGTCATTTTTAGTTTCACTTTGGGTTAAGTTAAATTTTGATTGAAAGATGGAGAAGTAATTATTTTTTATAGATGTTTATGAATTTCAAATGACTTTCATTATTTGTTAGATATAAATTATTATTTAACTTTATTATATTTTAATTTTCTATTATTAAATAACTTTTTTATTTTAACTTTTTCGATTATCATTCAAACACAAAATTTTAAACACATTTTCGATCATTTTTTAAAAAATTTCAAATAAGAGAATAAGAAATGGAGAAATTGAATGAGGAGTGGGTGAGATGCAATGAAGGACAAGAAAACAAAACAACTAGGATTAAGCTGTACATTACATTTTAAATATCAACTAAACCACCCAACCCACCCATTTGTAGGATGGAGGTTGATTTTGTAATTTCAATAGGTGAGGAGGGACAGAAAGGGGAAAAGAGAGAAAAATATATTTACAACAGAAGTGGGCCCTATTAGATGAGTTGGCACCAAATGAATGGATTGAGGAGATGAAATTCAATTTAATGTTCCTTTGATTTTGAAGGAAGAGGCTAAGGTCGTAGGAGGGACCACGTGGGTGGAAAAAAAATCAACTAAATCCCAAGTCATTATCCTATTATTTCTTTAACCACTTTCACACTAAAAATAAAATCAATCAATAAATAAAAACGTTTATTATGCTAATAAATATGAATTAAGTATCAAAACATTACTCTTGCTAGAGGTTTAAATTTTAAAATTTTCATATACACTAATTTCATATTTCTTTTGTTTTACGCAATTTACGTGTAACGACCTGACCCCCTAGGACTTAAGTTAGACCATTATTAAATACATGCATGCATGAAACTTAAAACAACACTCTTTTATGGTGAAATAAATGCAAAATAAATAAGGTAAGTGCAAAAGACTTTCATTAAATTCAAATATTAAAAACAACAATAGGGTACCCATAAATCATAAATGATAATAAATAAGTCTGAAAACGATTCTTAATAGTAAGTTTCAAACATCAAAACTGAAAGTTAAGAAAAACATGAAAAAAAATCTAAATCTCATGAGCGGAAGCATAAAACTAGTCCCAGTGGCTTCATCACAAATTCTGCTTGTCCATCACCGGTGCATCTCTACCCTTACCTAAAATAACAACATGAGAAAGAATGAGTATACAATACTCAATAAGTAATCTCACTACTAGGGTCAGGGTAGACATCTATGTTCTCTAGATGCCTACCTCTAGTGGAACATATAAACTGTCCTAGTCTTCTTGGGACACATACATACATGAAAAACTGAGTTTTATCCTACTGTAGCTAAATATGCCCACTACCTCTGGTGAATCCCGAAGGAAACACAATCTGGTGAATCTCGAAGGAAACACAAACTGGTGAATCCCGAAGGAAACATAATATCCGGTGAATCCCGAAGGAAACACAATATCTGGTGAATCCCGAATGATACACAAACGGGTGAATCTCGAAGGAAACACAAACTGATGAATCCCGAATGAAACAAAAACTGGTGAATCTCGAAGGAAACAAAAACTGGTGGGCATTCTAACTAATCAGTAAAATCACTATCACAATCTCGACATCACAATCTCAACATGGTTCTATAACATACATATACATCTCATCATCATGATTCTACAATATACATATAAATTTCTTCATCATAGCTTTACAACATATGTATGCATTGGAAAAATTAAAAGGATATTGTACTTTTAGAAACTATTTAGGAAAATATTGTTGTTTTCAAACTATTTGTAAAAATATTGTTGTTTTAAATAAGTCGAGGGTTGAAAATTCGACCTAGATAGGTCGAATTTTGAACCCTTGACCTTCCTTTTTTTTTTTTTGGAAAATATTGTTATTTTCAAACGGATTCTATCATCTCAGCAAGTTTGACTAAATAACGAGCTAATGAATCTCCTTCTTTTTGCCGCTAACAAGCTAACTAGCTAATCAAATTTGAGAGCGAGATTATGAGAGACAGCGAGAGTTTGAGAGAGCGAGATTTTGAGCGAGAGCGTAAGCGTGAGCGAGAGCGAGAATACCGTACAATTTTTTTTTTCCTTTTTAATTATTACACATTCCACCTTCTTCTTTCTAATCATTTCTTCTTTTTTTTTTTTTTTTAATTTTCCATTTTATAAAAAAAATCTAAAAATATTTATTATTTTATTTAAACTCTAAAAAGAATAAATTAAAAATAATAACTCATAAAAATAAAAAAAATGTAAATTAAATATCTCATTTATATAAAAATAATTACAAAAATCAATGTGTGAGCACAATGCGGAAATTTCGATGGTCGTCATCGACTTTGAACTTGAGGTTGCTCGGGTTCTTCTTGATGTTACTCTGGTAACTCTGCAGGCGCTTCATAATATAAATATTCATTATGCTCTCCACGACCCCGACCATGTCCATGCACGTATGAAGATGAAGGACCAGCCTCTGAGTCATAATGTCTTGAATTAAATGCTGGCATCATCATCATCGGACTAACATAATCAGTTTGACTCTGCGTCTGCATCATAGGGGGCTCTTCCACATTATGTGCAACCTCATCAAACTCATCCTCTTCCCGAACAGGTCCTCTACGTCTAGGAGCTGGTATTTTGAGCGTGAGCGAGAGTGAGAGCGAGATTTTGATAGAGAGCGAGAATACCGTACAAATTTTCCTTTTTTTTTTTCCTTTTTAATTATTACACATTCCACCTTCTTCTTTCTAATCATTTCTTTTTTTTTTTTTTTAATTTTCCATTTTATAAAAAAAATTCTAAAAAAATTTATTATTTTATTTAAACTCTAAAAAGAATAAATTAAAAATAATAATAACTCATAAAAATAAAAAATGTAAATTAAATATCTCATTTATATAAAAATAATTACAAAAATCAATGTGTCCCACAAGGCGGACGTCGTCGATTTCGAGCTGGTTGTCGTCGTCAACTTTGAACTTGAGGTTGCTCGGGTTCTTCTTGATGTTGCTCTGGTACCTCTGCAGGCGCTTCATAATATAAATATTCATTATGCTCTCCACGACCCCGACCATGTCCATGCACGTATGAAGACGAAGGACCAGCCTCTGAGTCATAATGTCCTGAACCAAATGCTGGCATCATCATCATCGGACTAACATAATCAGTTTGACTCTGCGTCTGCGTCATAGGGGCAACTCTTCCACATTATGTGCAACCTCATCAAACTCATCCTCTTCCGAACAGTCCTCTACGTCTAGGAGCTGGTGGAGGAACAATAGGTATATCGTACATATAATGAATTTCCTCCATATAGCTTTGGTTGTCACTACATATAGCAAGAACCTGGTTCGGATCATTCGCAACCTCACGAGTCTACTGTTGTTCGATCTCTGTGAATTATAAAACAATTAGACAATATTTAAAATAAATTTAAATTAAAAAAATTAGATAATATTCATTCATTTACCAGATGACCCACAGCTGCTCCCGGACGAGTGACGTAACGCCTTGTGATATTATTATACCAATGAATATATTCTGGAGTGACATCTGTGTCAAACTGTTCAAGAGAAACCCCTACTGCAATAAACCTTGCACGATAGTGCCATCGCACTACCAAATGTGCAACTTTTTCGGACCAATCTCCAGTCCTTAGGTCAATATCATGCAGTACGGGTTCAGTATTACAAGGCGATGGGATATCCTGCTGAAAACCGAATTGTCTCATCACCCTGTCAGGAAGATGCCACTCACCAATGTGAAAACATATGAGAGGACTCATCGTCCGCCATATGTTTTGACCATTCGTACAAAAATTAGGCAAAGTATGCACAATAATTTTGTACGGCTCCCAAATAACCTGAAACACAAAATATTATATTAGAGAATATTAAAGACAAATACAATAAAAATGTGAATAAAATAATCAATTAGGTTTAGTGTAATGTACCTGTTCAGGTTGAAGCAGATCAAACATGTATCTATACTGGTTGACTACATGTGTGGCTGTCCTAGTCACACAAAATTTGTCTCTCCACCTAAATTTTTAAATTGATAATTTAGAATTTAAATTAACTAGATCAGTGATATAAAAATTAAATTGAATTAAAACAACATACCGAGAACCGTAGGCTCGTCCAACTAACTGAGCGTCATTAACATGATGTAGCTGTGGAGCCATTGTTGGAAATCGCTCCCAAGCCCATAGTTGCAAAAGTATGAGAGGCCCAACTATCTCTCGAACCTCAGGTCTTGTTGCTTTACATAGTTGTCTATACAACCATGCCAAGCATGCTCCACCCCATGAATACCGCCCCGCATCATGGAGGTTAGCTAACAGTGGCAGGAACATCAAGTGAACAAAATGACTTGATTTATCTGAAAACAGACTTCCACCCATCATTTGTAGTATATATGCTCGCGCATATCTTATGACGGTTTCCTCGTCTGCATCATCTGTGAGCTCACGAAATTGTGTTCCTAACCATATTAAACTTAACCTCGATCCTTTAATCTTATCGGCAGGTGGGGTCGCACCGAGGTACAGTTGACAAACTTCTAACCAGTCATCGTACATCACTCCGGTGACCGGCTCACCGTCAACAGGTAACCCCAACAACACTTCTATGTCTTGTAGAGTGATAGTGCACTCTCCAACAGACATATGGAATGTATGCGTCTCGGGCCTCCATCTCTCGACCAAGGCTGTGATCAGATGCCAGTCCAACTGAATAAATCCTAATCTGGCAACCCTATAGAATCCAGATGTGCGCAGTAGCGGTAGTATTCGAGGGTGAGCGGGATAGTGCGCTGGAGAACTGTCTCTCGACGTCTGCAAGATATTTCTCCAGTAGTACGATCTCGCCATACAACATATGATCGATGAATGGACTGGTCGTACAAAACATCAGGATCAACAGGTCCTGGGTTTAAAGCCATGATCTGAAAAAATATATATATATATATTAAAATTGACTATAATTGAATAGTAGAGAAAAGTGTGAGGGTAAAGAATAATGTAAAACTTTATTGATTACAATAAAAAAAAAATTGAATATACAATAGATTATTATAAAAAAAAAAATTGAATATACAATAAATTAAAATAAAAAAATTGAATATACAATAAATTATAATAAAAAATTGAATATACAATAAATTATAATTAAAAAATTGAATATACACTAAAATGAATATATAATAACAAAATTATTTATTTTTCAATCCCTAACTATCTGGAGCCTGTCTTAGTAACGAAGGACACTTCCTTCGATTATGTCCTAACTGGTTACAAAATCCACATCGTTGTCGAGTGGCTGGTTCTGTCCAATCTATCTCGTTGTGATAACGTGAACTTTTCGGTCTATCAGGTTTTCTCAACAACGATGGATCAGGATGTAAGACGGGCATATTAGGGTGCGTGATCCAGTAATCTTCATGCAGTACAGGTTGAAATTGAGGAGAGTAACATTCAACAGTTTTCCTTTATATTTTCCGTACAAGTGTGTACCATCTATCTGAATGATCGGCCGACATTTATTAAAAGCTTCTATACAAGGACCAAATGCCCAAAATACAGAAGTTAGGATAACATGGCCTTCAGTAAGCGTTTCTTTAACTCTCCACTCTACTTATGTTCCGGGATTGGTCTACTTAACCATATATAACCACCTAGGCAACAATTTGTAAGACTCATCCCAATCACCGAATACTTTAGCCAACACTTTTATTATAGTTGTGTGAGAATAATTTGTATTAAACGAAATACAAGAAGAGAAATGGAAATAGGGAGGAGAGGAAGATGATTTCGAAAGCAGTGAGGGGGCAGTGAGCTATGAAGGGGCAGTGAGCAAATCAAGGGAGAGGAGTGAGCAAAATCAAGGGCAGTGAGTCTTCAAAAATTATCGAGGGAGTGATTGAGGAAAAATGAAGAGGATGGTGGTTTAAAAGGATGTAGGTCGAGTGTTGAACACTCGACCCACGGGTTTAGGGTAGTTGAAAAGGCATTAAGGCTATGGCAGAGGGGCATGAATGCGTCAATGAATGCATGGAATCGGAGCTGGGGAATCAGATAACGTCAATGCATGCAGGGAATCGTGCAGAGGAATCGAAGCAGGGGCAGCTTGGTGATATATATGCACTTTTTCAGACTTATAGAAAGTAAATAAAGTGAAGACGATTTCCATGTGGCAGACCACGTCAGCTGACTGGTTGGCGTTTAATCCATGTGGCAGACTCAATCTCGCTCTCTCCTACAGTTTCGCTTTCAATCTCGCTCTCTCCTACAATCTCGCTTTCAATCTCGCTCTCTCCTACAATCTAGCTTTCCATCTCGCTCTCTCCTACAATCTCGCTTTCAATCTCGTTCTCTCTTACAATCTGCTTCACCCACTTATCTTCCTTGTCAAGGGTTGAAGTTTCGACTTATGTATGCCAGAACTTCAACCTTCGACAACCTAATATACAAAATTAGCGAGATTCCCTTCGAGATTCCCTTCAAGAGCGAGATCCTCATCACAAAATTAGCGAGATTTCCCTTTCCTTGTTGAGGGTTGAAGTTTCGACTTATGTATGTCGAAACTTCAACCCTCGACAACCCTAATTTACGTATTGTTTCCATGTTTTTCTCTATTTGTCGAGTTCTCAACATTCGACCTCTACATTAGTCAAATCCTCAACCCTCGACTTCTAGCCTCGAAATCCCAAAACAACAATATTTCTCTAATAAGTTTAAAAAAAACAATATTTCTCTAATAAGTTTTGAAAACAACAATATTAATATTAAAGGTCCTGTATGCATCTCATCCTCCTCAGATTCAGCAGGATCTCCAATAAAAATAATATACTCCAATCATACTAGTATTCAAACATCTCTATGCGCAACTAGCCTTTTAAACTCCCACATCAACAAGGCATACATAAACATCAAACTATCAATATATCCTCAGTAAATCATATTTTTCAATTCTTGACTCAAGTCATTTCAAACCCCAGTCAATGAAGACATAAATATCATGCTAACTAATAATCCTCAATAAATCATAATTATCATTGTCGGGCACTAGGGCAGTTCTAGTAGTAAGATTACTTACCTCAAATTGATAAAAAACGTAAAACAAAATCTCCTTAGAACTTCTTTAGTACACTTAAATCAACCTACAGTTGTAGCTTGGTCCAAGACAAATTCCAATACTCGATTTAATTAGCATCATGAATTAAATTCAAAATCAATAACTTAATTTCCCCACTATTACTCTCAATCCAAAAGAATAACCATCCAACACCTTACAAAACTTACCTATCTTCACCAATTCTCTGCAAAACAAAATGGTATCTAGCTTAATGGTCAATGCTTCAAAACTTCCAAACCTTGAATCTAAGTTTCAAACAAAAGAGAGATTACTAATTTAACCCAAAATCAAAGAGGTGAACTTTACCTCCCAAATTATAAGGAAAAATAAGTCTTACCCAAGGTTTTCCTCAAAATTCCGGCAAAGATCGGGGCAATGGCGGCCGACGGTGTGTCGACTTGTGGCTGCCATAGATAGGCAGCATGTGTTGCTGACGACATAAATTGTTTAGACTAGCGACTGGTAGTGAGGGTCTTGCATGAGGAGGGTTTGCGAGAGTAGGAGAGAAGGGCAATTTTTAGTTTACAGATTTTATTCAGCATTACGAACAAACGAGAGCTTCAAACAACAATCCAACCATTCAAAATGAAACTTTCACTCTCATTTAATTTCGAAAACATCTCAATTCTTTTATTTTTTTTTCCAAATTTTGAAAAGATAAATAAAATATTTTATCAAAATATCTCAAAAATCTCCTGAGATTCTATTAAATTTAGAAATCAATTAACTTTTCAAATTATCTTAATTTTTAGGCTTCAAAAACCAAAATTAAAGGGCATAAGATCCATCAATTTGATACAAATTAAATCCTTCCAAATATTTAAATCAATTCAAAACACATGAAATTAATTGTCTCTTTTAATTTTTTTTTAAGTTTGCCATAAAATCCAAAATCAAAGGGAAACAAAATTCAATATTTTCAAGATAATCAATTCGAATATCTAATCAATTAAATTCAATTTAACTAATAAAAGTTTTTCAATTATTTCAATTTAACCCCAATTTTTCAAATGAAAGGGAAATTTAAACTCAATAATTTTAGATAATTAACTTAAATTTTCCTAAAATTCGGGATGTTACATTATACATGAGTTGATCAATATATGTTCTCTTCGGTGTTTCATTTTATATCCCAACAATTCCCTATTTTTCTTCCATTCTTCAATACTCTTACTACCATCTTCAATCAAGATATGTGATTATAGTAATAACAAAGGAGAATAAAGGAGTTAAACATATTAACAAAGTTATACGTTAGTAATAAAATGTGAGTTAATACATTTTGATTTAATACACAAAAAGAGCATGTTGAGAATCTGGACCATAATTTTGAGAACAAAAAGGATTAGGTTATAAATTGGAGTACAAAAGAGAAGAAATAGAAAAGGAACTTGATATAATATAGACACAGTTTCAATTCATAGACTAACATGACTTGTTTATTTGTTATTGAAAATAACTTTTGAAAGTTTATGTATATTTTTTAAACAAAGTAATAATCATTTTTATAAAAGTCGACAATAAAAGTATTTTAAGTCTTTTTAAAAAAATGTGTAAGACTATAGGAGAATTAAACTTTCGAGACTTCAAAGAATAATAAAAAAATGAAGTGATCAAATGTTACATTAAAAAAATAAAAATGCCCGTGAATGTTGGAGAGGAGTGAGTGACGGCATTCCGTCAGTTTGGCCATTTGCTGCTTTACTTTACAGTGTCGTTCGATCCATTAAGTCATTCATCAGATTATTTTTAAAATATATATCACTGATTTCGAGATAAGAATTACGAAGAGCCATTTTTGTGTGAAATTTTATAATTAATCTATTTGGCGATATTTTTATAAAATTGCTATCTAACAAAACCAATCTCCATCGAAGTTCAATTCTGTACCTATGGATTGTACTTGAAAGAAAAAAGTCTTTTCAAGAAAAAAGTCTTTCCTTTATTTAATTTCTCAGCAAAATTGATGTTTAAAACTTGTATAATTAACCCCTATTGTTTAAGTCACCGTCTGATAACTATTTAATTTTCTATTTTTTATTTTTAAAAATTAAACTTCCAAAATAAACACTATCTCAACCTAAGTTCCTTCGTTTAGTAACCCACCATCTATCAATATTTTTAAAAACCAAACCAACATTTAAGACCCCAATAAATAACATGCCATTTTGTTATTTTGGATTTTAAACATTAAGCCTATTTCCTCTTTTTTCATAACAAAATTCCAAAAACAAAAACCAATTTTTTTTTAAAAAAAATTTAAATTTTGGCTTGATTTGACATTTTAAACCATGGGTAAAAAGTAAATACCAAAAAAATAAAAAATAAAGCCAGAAATAGTATTTATAAACTTAATTTAAAATAAAAAAAACAAAAACAATAAAATAAATGGTTATCATCAAATGAAGTCTAAAAAGTTCATATGTATTTGTAAACAAAGGTGAAACCATATCAAATGACGGGACACGGTGTAACGTGTAAGTAAACCGATTTCCCTCTTCTTTTACCTTCAAAGATTTACAGTCTCGGGACCACTTGCTTTCCCTCTTCCTCTTTATCGGTACATGCCTATTAACAGTCGCACATTGGCAATATAACTGAATGCCCCAAGAAAACATAAAACCAAGCTTCAGAAAGAAAGTTGCATACTATACGATAAGCGATATACTAAAAAAGAAACCCCCTACTGGTAAATAAATATTATACTTCCTCAGAAGAAACCATGATTCTATCCTACAACTCTTAAAACAAACATAGCATCTATAACAGTTTACATAATTTTATGACTGAAATGACACTAGCCAAGAAGAAATGAACTCTTAATTCAAACAGCAATAGTAGGAGATGAATAAATATTAATGGTAAAGTCTCAGAGAGAAAAAGAAACCACTAATCGAGAATATTCCTGTCGAGCATCGACGAACCATGCTTCTCAAACGTCAAACAACTATAGACTATGATCTGGATACCGTTCTAAAATTTTGCTGCGGTTGTATTTTTATCAAAGGAAAGTCTATTTTGGGCCGATGTCCTTGAGAGCACAGATTTGCTCCTCTCCCATCGAAGACATGACAGTCACAATCAGATCCTTCCCCTCAGCAAATCCATCCTTGATCTGTATGGAACACATGGAACAAGACGATCAATTTTATGAACTATGCCACCTCTCATGGAATAGATTTATAGATAACTAGCCACATAGAAAGCAACCAAAATATGGAAGTAATATCTATTAAAGCTAATGATCACACAATAAGACCCCACGCTGCAAGAAAGGGAGAAACTTGTGGATCAACAAATCATTATTTGTCAACTAACTATTACAAGGCCTATGGATTAGTTTTGTGCACAAGAAATAGATAGTTATAAAATTCTATTTGCCATAAATAAAAACTAAAGGATTTGCAATCTCAAGAATGATCGCCTTGGAACCATGGCATCGACTAACTAACTAATATTAAACGCTCTTAACCATTAAAAAGAAAAAAAAAAGTTATATTTCCCCATTTTTTAAAACGCCCATTTAGCATTTCAAGATTTCAAAAACACCGCTATTCAAACCCCTTTTCTCAAGGGTACACCCCACTTAAATAAACCAAATGTCCACATTTTGCAAGAAATTCAAACCCATATTCATGAAAAACATCTGCATAATAGGGAAAGGGGGAAATCATTAAAAAATAAATAATTAAAAAAAAACCAGAAACCAGAAAACAGAAAAGCATCATACTCTTAAGTCATAATAATCCCAGAATCAGTATTGAAATCTACTCTAGTATACTTGCGGAGGGGAGAAAAAATAGTTTCATTGCAACAAGCAACGAAGTAACAACAAAATAATGGCCAGGCATTTATGGAATAAGAGAGGGAAAATGTATTTTGTCTGTAACAAGCAACGAAGTCTACCAAGCCATGAAGGCCAATAGAACACAACAGCACAGAGAAATATCAACAGTCAACAAGAAAATATCACCTGGGACAGCAGACTCTCATCGGTTGGAAGCCTAAGGTCATCCTTGGTGTTGCCACTGTCCGTCAGCAGGCTAATCTGATAAGTTTTCATTGAAATTAGTGTTAGCCACAGTGCTAAACATGAACAACCTGGGGAAACGGATATAAGGAGTAAACAAAGAGTATTTTATCATACAAATCCATCCTCAGAGATATCAATGAGCTGGTAGTCAGTGCGACTAACATGAGGAACCTGTGTTTCATGAATGCAAGAATCAGAAATCACAAACAAAAGCTATAACTTTCTAAGAAAAGTATGAAATAGAAGGGAGCATAAGAATTCATACATCACAATTGTGTGAAGAGGGGACGATATCTTCAAGCTTTTTAGCAGTGAAAATGTCAATACCAACAAAATGACATTTAGCATGTCCGTGCTTTCCTGTCTTTGAGGTTGAAACCTCAACCACCTACAAACGATGATGCATAAGCCTTAGATCAAGATTGTTAATTGGAAAACCAACATATAAAGTAATAAAATTATGCTGAAACCGCCAAAGGTGAAAGCCCTAGAAAGCAACAGAATGAAATATGATATAGCGACAAGCAACACATTACTCTCTCTTTAACTTACTAGATTGTCCATCAATTCAATTTTATCCAAAACGAAATTTGATCAAGAAAATTGGGAGTGATCACTTTTGCCATATTTAAAATCATTTAAAACACACTTTTAATCACTCGAAATCAATTCAATTATTCTTACATGCATTTTTTATACTGACAAATGCGATTTTTAACTATTTTAGAATCATGCCATAAATTACATGGACGACAACATCTAGAAGTAAAATCGGAAGACAAACATAAATTAAAGGCAGAACAATGGAGGACGTCCGTCCTAAAAATCACAGAAACACAGTTAACACAAACCAGAGAAAATAAAGGGATAAAAGGAAAGCCCTTGAAAAGGCTACATACTAAACGCAATAAGAAGAGGAAAAATTGATGCAGAGTATTGAACGCATAAGTATCACATTAAACAAGAATCATACGGATAAAAGGACAAACGGATGAGGGAGAATTGAGAAATCAGAATGAAAACTATAAGAACCTTGCAAGGTCTGCCCTTGATGACAATGTAACCATTCTTGCGGATGGTTCCAGCCTGCTGAGGATAGGTCTTGGAAGCTCCGGCGTCGGCCTTGGACTCGAAGTGGTGCTCCTCGTCGGACATGGTTCTGTAGGGAAAAAGAGTTCAAAGAGAGGGTGATGACGGAAAGCTTAAACAGGCTCAGAGACGTGCGACGGAGTGGATTGAAGAAAAGAAGCGAATTTATATACACGAGAGAAACGAAGAAGAATGGTAACCAAAAAAAGGAGAGTGAGAATCCTAGGGTTTCAAAAAAAGAAAATCGACAATAAATGTTCTGGTGTAAATATTCTGACCGTACGATTAAAGAGAACGGTCGACATTGATTTCGCAAATATCTGATTTTCATTTTAAAAGTATTATAATAATGTTTTACCATTATTAAATTAAAAATATTATCAAAGATAAATAAGAAATATAAACATTCTTGTACAACCGTGGATCCGTGGCGCAATGGTAGCGCGTCTGACTCCAGATCAGAAGGTTGCGTGTTCGATTCACGTCGGGTTCAATTCCCTCTTTTTTTTTCCTTTTCTTTTACAGTTTCCTTCGTATGAATAATATATTACAAATTAAATGAGCTTTTAAGATTTTTAAAATTTTAAATTCACAATTAAAAGTTTTTTTTAAAAAGAATCATTAGACATAAAATTTTAATTTATAGCTTAAAATGTTACAAATTTTTTTCCTTAAAAAATTAAATAAAAATTCTAAAATTTTGAATTTCTCAAAAAGTTACCAGGCACAACATTAAGAAATAGGATATATTTACACAATTAAAAATTTACAGAAAATAAATTCGGAACAAAGTTAAAACTTAATGTATTGAATCCTTCTTCGACAATTTCTCTATTTGATGATAATAGTTATATTGACGAATTCGATTATCATTTCACTACTCAAAATCCAAACTTTTTTAAGCATACACCGCTGCCAACTGAGCTAAATTCTCACACACGCACGCACACAGCCTTCGCCCATTGCACAAGCATTGTGATAGAGTAAATAGTTCTAATAGTTTAGAAAGAGAACTAGAATTAGTTGTACACCTAACTTAGAATTATAGATGAATGTAATTTAGGCCTGAATGAAAAAGAGTGTAATCTGTGATAGAGTAAATAGTTCTAACAGTTTAGAAAGAGAACTAGAATTAGTTGTACACCTAACATAGAATTATAGATGAATGTAATTTAGGCTTGAATGAAAAAGTGTAATATGGGTTGATTCCAATTGTAATAGGCCTGAAAGATGAAATGATTTTATTGTGTTTGTTGGTATTTACTCAATATTTTCAAAAGCAATGTCATTATCATTGAGGCAGTTTATTTCACATCATTAATTGAAACGTAAAATTAAAAAGACTAAACTACCCTCATCAAAGGACTACCCTCATAGGCTGAAGTTCCTAAAACACTCACGATTAAGGTCATGTCACCTATGGTCGTTTAAGTGAGATGCAAGTCTCAAGTATCAACGGCGTTATATAAAGAGATGAATCATCTCGTGGTACGGTCTTATACAAACTCTTTGTATAGGACACCCCCACTCGCATGTCTCTACATGAATGGTTAAGATCAGACCATCTGTAGTAGTTCACAACACTCATAAACCTCTACAAAGCAGGTCATATCCGTAGTATCACCAGGATAAGGTATCCCTCATTTATCCTTATACTACAAACCTTTTAGGTTATTACTTAAGACATGATCCACTTGTATATCTCATATACATGCTTAAGTTTACATACAATATCCACAGATCTTTGTTTATTGGATATGAGTAAATGCAAATAAAATAACTCTTATTTTATTAATGACAATGTGTACAAAATTTACAAACTACGAGACTTTGGGAGAATTAGGACACTAACCCCAACAATAATACTATGGAGTAGAAGACCCTTGACTGCTGACAATTTAGACAAAAGCAATACCTCAACCCAATCATCAATTGACCAAACCAAGACAGCCATTGATCATTAGATCACATAGAAATCAACGAAAGAGAAAGAAACAAATAATGACTCATCTCTGTGTAGACAGAAAAATGAGCAAATATCCGCAAATGATAATGAACACAGAGATTCATTCGTGAATGCTTTGACTTCAAGCACAACACCTGAATTGCATCCAACTTTTTCCTTTTCCCATAGGTTGAAGAAAAATAATGATGAAAAGCAATTCAAACACTTCCTTGATGTTCTTAAGCAATTACACATCAACATTTCACTAATGGAAGCTCTGGAGCAAATGCCAACTTACGTTAAATTTTTGAAAGACATATTGTCCAAAAAGAGAAATCCTGAGGATTTTGAAACCATTGCATTGACAATAAAAGTAGCACATTTGTTCAACACAATATACCTGAGAAGATGAATTATCCTAGTAGTTTTGTCATTCTCTGCTCAATAGGGGGATTAGATGTAGGTAGCACATTACGTGACCTTGAAGAAAACATTAATTGATGTCTTTGTCAATCTTAAAGAAATTGGGGATTGGAAAAGCTCAACCTACAACAGTAACTTTCCAACTCACTAATTGTTCAATTACATATCCTAAGGGTAAGATCGAAGATGTTCTGGTCCAAGTAGATAAATTCATCTTTTCTATAGATTTTATTATCTTGGACTATGAAGCCGACAAAAAATCACAATCATTCTTAGCAGACCTTTTCTCTCCACCGGGAGGTTTTTTTTATTGATGTTCACAAAAGTGAACCCACTATGCGTGTAAATGACCTGCAAGTAAAATTCAATGTTTTTGACGCATTGAAGTATCCTGGTGAGTTAGAATCATGCAATTTGATAGAGGATGTGGATTAGACCAGTGAGATTGATGGGAGTGAATCAGAACTATCAGTAAAAAGTGAAGAAGAATTTCTGGAATCAGTTTATGCATTAGGCGACCTAAAAAGGAAATTTGAATCCCTTGATCTTGACAATAGAGAAACCAAGAGGAAAAAGCCATCATTAGAGGAATCGCCAATTTTAGAACTAAAAGCACTGCCAACAAATTTAAAATATGCCTACTGGGAGAAAACAACACGTTGCCAGTTATTATCTCATCCAACTGAGCGCATTAAATGAAAAAGCACTTTATGAAAATCTTGAAGAAACATAGCAAGGTTATAAGATGGATGCTCGCTGACATCCAAGGTGTCAATGGTATTTTAGATACCCTAGTTTATTGTTTTTTCTCTCTATTTTTTCTCAATATTGTAAACATTATATGTTTGTACTTCTCACTGGAGTATTAGTCCAAGTGAAAAGCTGTTGGGAATGTCCTAAACTCACAGTTCGTAAATATTGTTAACATATTCTATATACCAATAAATGTGTTATTGAGTATCTTATTCAATAAATTGTTATTGATATTGCATTCTATTATAAATCCAATAAACAAATCCATGACTATAATATGAATACTTTAACTTTATGTGGTAACATAAAAGATTATCTATTTTTGTATATAGATAAAAAGGTCTACACTGTTGGATATGGATGAGATTGGGTACCTCATCCTGGTGACACTATTGGATGCGACCCATTTTGTATATTGATACAAATGATATAATTCTAAAATCGTTCATGTAGAGACATGTGAGTGAGGCATCCTATGCAATGAATTTGCATAAGACCGGACCACAAAATAACGACTTTTTTTTTATAATATATGTTTACTGTTAAAACTGATTATTTCAAATGGCCTAGGGAAACTCGATCTTAATCTTGAGCTAACTATGGACTCCTGTTTAATTGGGATTATCCTTTGATCTGTATAGGTGAGAGTACTCCAACAACATTACTTAATAAGCCTCCCATTTTGAGGATAAGACAGGATAGATAGCTAGGGATATAGCTCAGGGTTAGTAGATAGGTTGTTCTCTTAAACGCTGAATCCTGGCCTTGAACAAAGGGATTCTACCCTCTCTTGTTCAAGAGGTTAATGGTTTATGAGTCGGACTATAAACCAATTATTCAATGGAGGATCAGTGGGAGCTTAAGGAGCAAGATGCATTTACAATGGTAAAACGGTAATTTTGACTTAGCTGTAAATACAAACGACCTGTGAATGATCGAATTACTAATCATAGTTATATAAAGTGGACACAATATATCTATAGTGAGGGGAGTGCAACAACTGGACTTTAGTGGAGTGACCCGGTAGTTAACGATTGAGGGTTAATTCAGTGTAAAAAGTTTAGCAAATTAATCTCAGATCGTTGAAACCCATGATCTGTAGCTCCATTTGATCCCCTACTAGCTCACAAACGGAATTAGCCTTAGAATAGCGTGATAAGTTAATTTGAAACATTCAAATTCAAATGAACGGAATTAGTAATTATATGTGATATAACTACACATTTAAATTTGGAATTAAATGAAATTGGAGAATCAATTAATATTTAAATATGTTTTCATGAGTAGGGATTCATGATAGTGGAATTGGTGACAAATTAATTTAATATTTGATATTAAATTAATAGAATTAATTAAATTGTTTAATTAATTATTTATTATTAATTTTATTAAAAATCAATTATTGAATTAATTTTGTAAAATTAATAAAATTTCAATTTTAAATAAAAGAATTAAAATTGAAAAGAATTTTGATTTTGGAAATCATTTTTCAAAATTAAAAGAAATTTGGAAAAAAATGGTTTTTCAAAAAATGGGATTTTCCCACTTCTTCAAACAAAGAAGCTTAGTCACCTTTCCATTTCTGGTTTTTCATCAAAATTCAAGCAGGTGGTGGAGCTTTAAAATGCAATATGATTGCATGTTGAATCTATATAAATATACACTAAACTTCAGCTGAAGAAGGCATGCAAAACTTACTAAAATTCTACTGAAAGTTCAAGCTGAAGAAAAGGTCCTTCACAGTTGAAAAACCTATACCTCTCCTCCAATTTCCCTAAATTCAAGCTTGTTTTGAGTCCCACAACCATTCTAAGGTTCCTAGAAAATAGCAGGGAAGCTCTAGTGGTGGTCCACGACTTCAATTGAAGAAGATTATAGCTCAATTTCGTGTTTGAAGATGATCTTCAAAGGTATGTGTTGAAACCCTCTTAATACCCTATGAACATGCTTATTTCGATGTCAAAATTGAGGAATTAGAATGCTTAAAGATCTTTTTTTTCTTCCGCTGCATGTTTTAAGAAACTAACACAAGGCATAAGTCCAACATGTTGCATGCACAAGATATACTTGGAAGAAGAACATATAGGATTTGTGTAATGCCAACGAAGGTTGAACCCTGCTATGAAAGAGGTCATAAAAAAGGAAATAATTAAATGGCTTGATGCATGAGTCATTTACCCTATTTCCACAGCAAATGGGTCAACCTTGTATAGTGTATTCCCAAGAAGAGGAGGATGATGGTAATTACCAACAATAACAATGGGCTTATACCCACAAGGACAGTTACTGGTTAGCGAATTTGCATGGATTGCTGGAAGCTCAATGCATCTACCAAAAAAGATCACTTCCCTCTACCTTTTATGGATCAAATGTTGGACCGCTTAGCTGGTAAAGAGTTCTCTGCTTTTTTGGATGGATATTCAGGTTACAATCAAATCTTGATAGTACCTGAGGATTAGAAGAAAATTGTTGGTTTTTATGTCATAAAACTCGTGGATTGTAAACAATAAACTTATTATGAAAATTCAATAAGTTGTTATTGAATATATGAATTGTTTATTTCGTTTTAGAAATAAATCCAATAACTAAAAGTTCCATGACTATTATATGAGTACTTGAACTTTATGTGGAGACACAAAGGTGGATTAGGTTTGAGTAAATAGTCAAAATGATCTATAGTATATGAATAAGATTGGGTGTCTTATTTTGGTAACACTATCAGATGCGGCTGTTGACAAATCGCTGATAGGTATGATTGATGATGTCTTATGCTCGAAATTATGCGATACTACTGCTAGATATGCGTTAATTATGGATGTTCACGTAGTATGCCATGCGTTGTCACAAGTTTCCTTATGATGGAACCAAATGTAATTCCACCGCAAGTTTCTCGGTGTGATCCGAGGTCGAACTCAGGGACTGTTTTAGGTTATTATGATATGTTCATGATATATGCGACAGGTTTTCAATCTTTAAAAATGGTGTGTTTGTACAAGTATTAAAATTGCGATAAAATAAAGTAAAGCAGTAAAGATGCGATAATAAAATAAAATACAATAAACCTAAGCTAGATGATACAAAATACAGGCTTCATGTTACAAGATGCTGGGGTCAAGGCTGGCTGTGAAAGTTATGCAAAGACGTGGAATGCGGCGACAAGTCTTATGAACAGAATAGAAAGAGAAAGATAAATAATATAAACAGCGCAAGTTCTCAATTGCGTTGAAGCTAGAAATACTATTCCGCTCTTTCTTGGCGTACACCTTTCAGTGATCGGCCACTCTCCCACATGTCTATAGTGAAACAGAGAATAATGTAATGAATGCAAGGTTGCTTCCATGTCTGGAAGTACTACTCACTTTAGTTAACGCATTCTTCTAACCCTCTCTCGATAGATCAGAATGACATCTTCACTTATGCTCTCACAGGTGAAGATGCCATCTAGCATGGCTTAGCTAAATGCATTTTATACCTTTAACACAGATGAAGTACTTGTTTGATTCATACTAACTATCAGGGGATTAAGAAGACATCATGGAGAAAATGATTAATGGAGGAACGGAAATAGACAGAGAATGGTATATGAAAGCTATCGAAACATTTAATATATCTATTAAGCGTTTGATACATGGTGTGTGAATGAAAAGACAAAAAGAAAGTGAAATACAACGATGAAAGAGATGGAACAGATACAAACAAGTGCCAATATCTTGGCACTGATTCGATGGAGATTTGTTTGTCGGATAAGATGGATTTGATGGTAGGAAGAGCTTCCCTCTCAGACTTGCTCCACCAATAGCAGAGATCTTTACACAGAGCTTCTGATCGAGTATTCGGCAGGTTAGATCTGAGATTCACCTCTCGACCTTATCTCGTCCTCTTCCCGGATATCTTCAATTAAGCACTCAACTCAACCTTTTCTCTCAACACTTTAGCAGCAATTCGCCTCGTATCAAGTAGCATAAGTTTTTTCTGAAATCTATGGGGTATTCATAGGTGTAGGTTTTTTACTCTGGCTTTGTGGACCCCACTGATTGTTATGGTAATTCCGAAGATGGAGGGATATTATTCCTTCTATTATGCAATCAGACTGTCAATTCTGCACAACGGTTGTATGTGTCTCAATCCTCCGCTTTTGCATTGCTCAATTGCATCTTTCGGTCGTGAGTTTGCATACAGTGTTGTTTTTATTACCGCATGCGGTTGAAAGTCAGCTCTGGATCGATTGTCGCATTGCACCGTCATTGCGATAATCGTTTCTTCATTGTTGATTGACGGGCGCAATGTGACAGAGATACGTTGATCAGTTTCTCGTGAGCCTTGAGCGTAAGCGGTGACTTAGTTTCCTGCAAAACAGAGTAAACTCGGCTTTTCTTCCATCTTTATGGCGTTAGTGGGTGTAATTGCGATCATTTATAATTATTGTAATTCTAAGCAAATCTTTATACAATCGGCGCATATTTACTAACTTTTGGCCGCAATATCTAGATAAAGTGGCATAAATAACTTGTATTTCTACAAGTTATCACACCCCCAAATTTAGATATATGCTTGTCCTCAAGCATATCTTCTACTAAGGCAATCATGCTCAATTCCTATCCTCTATTTTTGCGACGATTGGTTGCTCCAAATGTTACACTTAGGCACATTTCTTGACATCGCACTTTCCTTCTATCATTGCTAATTCTTAGCAAGCCCTACTTTATTCTTCTATATGACAAAATTATGCTCAAAGATGCTTTTCTAGTTTTCAAAATAGAATGTTTATCTCTTCTTTGTCAAAACAACTTGATGTATTTATATGCGGTGAGCAAAACTTTGTGCCATTTATTCACTTAGAGACTGTTGATCATAGTTACACTCTTCGTTTTGGCTTATCCCCCCAGGTGTTATGCGGACATCCAACTACGGTTGTGTGCCAATTTCAACTTTAACTCATGACATTTAGAGGAGTTGTCTCTTGCATTCTATTATTTTTTTTGTCTTTTGTTTTTCATACTGCGTTGTTCTTAGAAACCCACATTCGTTTTGGCTTGCTTCTACGGGTGTCATACGAACATCCAACTATGAGCAAGCTTTTTTCACAACTAAACTCTTATCAGGTTGGGACAGTTTTGAGGTTTTCTTTTGCGCTGACATTGGAGTTTTGCATAATTTTTTTTTATCGAAAATAAACGCATTTTCTTAAATACTACATATTCCTGATCTCATCTGCTCAGACCTTCCCCACCCCAAATTTAAAGATGAGCAAGGTTCTCATTGCATTGTTTGGAGAGATTAGACAAACACTTTAAAGAAAATTTCAAAAAGAAGGTTTGAGCATAACTTTGAAAGATAAAAGGTAAAGTACTGTCAAACTAAGAATGAACTAAGTGTTAGTTAGAAATTACTAAGTATGGGAAATGTTTCTAAGTATAAACATATGATACATCATAGCAACGCAATGAAGATCGTAAAAACAAAAGATTAAGGACATTACAAAAATTGACAAAGGAAGATAAAGAAAAAGGCACAGGCAAAAAGTAGAGTGAATCATGTACTCTAATTGTGTTGAATATTAATAAAGTGTACAAATAAGTATAATTGAATGCATTACAAAAATTTTCTGTTGCCTGTACAAGAGTCAAAGAATTTGATTAACTTACAAATAATAAATGAATTGAATACAAATAAAGAATGGCCGCATAAAAAAAATCATATTAGAAGAAAGTGTAAATATTAAGGTTGAGAAGCAGAGGGGATCTGGCGGAGGCTGTTGAGGTGGTGTAGAAGAAGCGTTGTCAAACAATAAGTGCTGCCTTAGATGCGGAGGTACCATCGGACCATGCAGATATGCGGTGAGAAAATTAAAATACTCTTGATTACGCTCCGTTATTTGTCTTTGGTGCACGAAGATCCTATGCATATTGCGCTGCATATTGATGAGCGCCTCCCTTGAAGTTGCAGCATTTCTTTGAATCTCATCAATGCGCTCTATTAGTACCTCAATGCGTTGATTAAAGAAGTGGTGTTGTTGAGAGACAAACTCTTGCTGTTGAGAGAAGAGGGTTCTCATTTCAGCTAACTCAGCAGCCATGGAAGTGAAGGATGGTTGTGCCTGCGATGTCTCGCCAGCATCGTTTTGGTGTTGGGCAGAGGTGCCTTCACCCAAATCGTGTGGGTCATCAACATACGGCGGTGGAATGGTGGGTTGCAGAGATGGAGCTGTTGGTGGAGGTGAGGCTGCTGGGTAAACACAGGAGAGTTGGGGACAAGAAGAAGGTTTGTAAAATGCTCGTGTAAGGGGGAAGAGGGTTGCGCTAGCGGGCTCGGAGGGCTTGGAGGCTGGATAACTAAGGGAAGAGGGTCCATAGGTTCTGAATTTTGCGTTGGTGATTCCTGGACCTTCTCTTTTCCCTTATCTTCTCTTCGCTATCTTTTGAGCCTTGGTTCTTGAGGCGTATTCAAATCGATTGTAGACCTCTTTCTGGCAGCTCGGGGCAGTGTGGAGAATCTTTGAGAAGCATCCTCAAGATTTTTATGTTGATGAGGTCGTGGACTTCTAGCATGAGCTCCTCATCAACGCCTACACCCGTAGATAAGCATAGACTTGAAATGATCCACGGGAAGAAATACTGCCCCCGAACATGCCCTACTAATGCCTGATCTGCCTCGCGATCAACTGCCCCACGTCAATAGGAATGTCGCGGGCTATGCAGTATGCGACCATGACCCGATCCCTTGATACCATTCTATCATGCGTTGTTGGGATCAACCGCTTATTAACCAAGTAAACCCAGAGCCTTCTCTTCAATAGCAAGAACTTGGACTCCAAGGTACAGATGCCTTTGAGCGAGACCGACCACTTCGTGCCCGGTTGCGTTAGTACCCTCAGCGCATCATCCATCTGTTCTTCTGTGGGATCATCAATAATCTTGTTCCCTGGTGCATCAGGGTTGTCTTTCATATGATAAATTTCGTTGATGTCCCGTGCACTGAAGGATACTATTTCTCCTTCAAAGGTCACCGCATCCCTGTTTCCATGAAGACGCCCGCGGTAAAAGGTTCACACTACCTGAGGCACGATGATGGATGGGCACTGGCAGAATGTGTCCCACCCATGTTCCACAATTACGCTCGTGATGAGGTCAGGTAGTGGATTCGACGCAAGAAAGAAGCCCATCTCAATCAACATATCATTGTTTTCCTTTTTCTTTGATGAGAGCTTGCCACCGCGGGTTCCATGCTTTCTACTATAGCCTTGCCGTTTGCCAGTGCAAGGTTGGCTGCTTGTCTTTCTTTCCTTTCCTGTTCCTTACACTGGTTCTCTTCCTCTCGCTCAGCGAGTTCTTTGCCCTTGCTTTTATATAAGCGCTTCTTATTGGCTTTGCGCTTCTTCCTTTTCTCCTCCAACAGCAATCTGTCTTCTTCTTCTTCTTCTCTTTCTTCTCTCACAAATTCTTCTTCGAATTGCTCGGAGGCCAGCAATAGACACTGTTCCTTCTCAATTCTTCTTCGAATTTCTCGGAGGCCAGCAATAGACACTGTTCCTCCTCACGCTTCCGGATCCCTTGAAGTCTGGTAAGCTCATTGTTACTTCGCATTTCTTCAAACTCTAATCTTCTTTTTCTATTCCTCTCTACTATAATGAGCTTGCCCCGCTCCATCTTTTCTTGCTTCTCTTCCTCTTCTTTTCTTTTTCTCTCCTCCTCTTCCAATGCCAAAATTAATTTTTGAGTGTCGATTGTGGACCCTTGCGGCGCATTCTCCCTATGACGCCGCATTAGAGGGGGTTCCCTCTGCTTTTTCTCCTTCATTGGTCACCACTATTTGCGTTGGTATGGGTTGCCCCGATTCCATTAATTGTGCCGTTTCCCCCTATCCTCCCTTACGGAGGTTGATTCTCTATCAGGGCTCGCAGCCCTTTGTTTCGCTTCCTCTTCTTTTCTCAAGCGCCTCTCTTCACGCTGGCGCAATTTTCTTTCTTCTTTCTCATTCTTCTTTCTTTCCTTCCTGGCCTCCTCATCTTCATCATCATCATTTTTTCTCTTTATTCTTCTTTTCTTTGTGATGATGAGAAGATTCAGCCTCCACAGCCTTCTTTCCCTTGATTTTCTTCTTCTTCTTCTTCTCAGCCACTTCTGGTTGCGCCTCCCCTGCAACCTCCTCCAACGCAATGGCAAGGGTCTCCAACGCAACCTCGCCTTCCTTGGCCTCCTCCATCGCAATCTCTTGTTCTTCTCTTTCCTTTCTCCAAATCGCTTCTTCTTCTCTTCTTGGAGGTCTGTCATAGGCTTCTGCGATGAAAATTGTCTCCTGAGTCTTTGGGACCAGAACATCATTCCTTGTTTCTTCTTCTTCAACCACCACTTCTTCCACCACCACTGCTCCATCCTTCACTGCTACCACCTTCTCCTCCATAGGCAGTGGTTGGTTTACAACCCTTGCCTTGAGTAATCCACCTCCTTGCTCCAAGGTATTTAGAATGTTGCCAAATACCTCCATATCATCACGTCTCTTCCTTTCACTTTCAGTTGAGACAGCAGGTGTTGGCGTAGGCATGCTCTCAGTGCTTCTTCCTCGCTTGAACAAAGGAGGCCTAATGGCCAGAGGGTTTCTCTTGGCTCTCCCGACGAGTCTGCTGATAGTCTGGGCTTGGGCGGCAAGCCTGCGATTGGTAGCCAGGAATGCTGCCTCTCGCATGGCTACTTAGTCAGGTGTGGAAGGTGAAGCAGATTGGGTGGGAGTTTGGTCAGCCATGGATACGATCTTGGAAAGGTTTGGTAAAAACTTGAGCTGCTGGGGAGAAAGATTGGGTGCAAGATGCTTAGGGTTTCTGGTTTGCCAAAGTGAGGTAAAGAGTTTCCAATGAAGGAGGAGGCCGTATTTATAGGTTGGCCGTGGTGAGGCCCAATGCAATTTTTATGGCGATAGGCCTCGAGCAGCTCAACAGGCGCGTCGTTCCACCTCCCTCATTTATGGAATTTTAGATAAAGCTGTCCTTTCGTCTGCTAAGTCATAATTGCTTGGGGATACGAATCGATTGGACTCCCCCCTCAAATTGCCAAAAGAATTTTTCTTTAATATTTTATTTGAATGGACGCAAGATAAAGATTATCACATTGTGCTCACCAACGTAACTGCATTTTCGCAGAGGACGGGCAACAATGCATATATCACCGCAACATACCTCTTAACCAACGCATTTCTAGAGGATACCTCAACATAGTGCATTCAGCTAAGGACGGGCAAAGAACATATACGGGCGCAACACATTCTTCAACTCAATACAGTTGAGTTAGGTGATCGCAAAGCATTCCTTTTTGGTTTGAGATGCATCCATTGTCGCCTTGCTTTCTTGTTGTTAATTGTTCAATTATTTTTATTATAATTCTTTTTTTTATCAACGCAAGTGCTATAACTTGCGGCAATAAATTCTCTCTTTATTCAATCATTCACCATTTAAAGCTCAATGCATTAATTACAGAAAAAAAAGTCAAGGAATTAAAGACAAGACAAAATTAAATGCAAAGAAATAAATGAGGAAATAAATTCATAAAGTCAAAATTAAATGAAGAATTGAAGATAGAATTCAGAATTTAAAGAGACAACAATTCAATAAAGCATTAAATGGTATTGAGATATGGACCAAAAATTGTGTTGTCATGAGTGATCGCAATCCACATTTCTGTAGGTGATCAGACTTGCCTGCTCAATGTCTTAAGGACATTGCTCCTTTCCTGCAGATCCCGGGGCTTCTGAATTGCTGGACAATGTTCCTGGTGTTCGACTTCTTAGCTCAGAGGCCAGCTGGCTCACTTGGATTTCCAGATTCCTTATTGAAGACGCTTGCGCTTGCATCACTGCGTCGTTTTTATCCATATATTGCTTCAGCAGCGTCTCTAACAAGCTTCCTGAGGTGTGAGATGATGATGGTTGCTGGTTGTGCGGTCTTAATTGCCCTTGATTGTGGTGAAAAGGAGGATTCCCTCTACTGCCCCTTTGATGATTAATTGGCCCCTCTTGGTTGGGATTGCCTCCCCAACCGAAGTTAGGATGGCTCCTCCATCCCGGATTATAGGTATTGCTGAAAGGGTTGTTTTGGATAGCACACACTTGCTGAAGGTTCAATATGTCAGCTCCGTGAGCCCCTCCACAATTGATGCAACTGATTGCGGCCACTTAAGCCGGTGCAGCGGGTTGCGCTAATTGTGGAGCAATGACTCCTTGGTTGATTGCCATTGACTGGAGGATCGAGGTCACCGCGACCATTTGCACGGCCAATGTGGTCATTGTGTCCGTAGGGACAATGGCTGTTTCACTTTTCTTTCTCTCGATGCCTCAGCCTCCATATCCATCATCGATCTAGTCATTCATATTCTGCGAGATGCGGTCGAGGATGACTTTAGCCTCTGTGTATGTCTTATCCATAGAACCTTCTGCCGCGAAGGCATCAACAACAGCCTGCATTGCTCTCTTCAGGCCATTATAAAACGTTTCCAAAAAAATGCAATCGGGGATCCCGATATGCGAGCAGTTTTTCACCAGTCTCCTAAATCGCACCCAGGTGGTACTTAGGGTCTCATTCTTCTTTGTTCGAAGTTCAACACATTCTTTCATTGCCTTGTGTTGACGGCAGGTGGGAAGAATTTCTTCATGAACCGCTCTACCAGTTGATCCCATGAAGTGATTTCATTTGGCTCAAGTGAGTAAGCCTACCTCTTAGCCTCGTCCCTCAAGGTGTAAGGGAATAGATACAGTCTTATATTCTCCGGGGTCATGCCAGGTAAGGAAAAATTACCGCACATCTCGATAAAGCTGGTCAGATGGGCATGTGGGTCTTCACCTTGTAGACCCCCAAACTGCCTGGCGTTTTGAATCATCTACAACATGATCGGCTTACGAAATGTGCATTCTCTTCCACAGTCGGCCTCAAGATTCCAGGCGAAAAATCATACAAATTGGGTGCCACGTAATTATGCATTGGGATGTTGCGATGAGTCGCTAGGAAGACACGATCCTGAGCCGGTCGAACATCCCTTTGGTTTGCAACCGATACCGCATTATCATTGTTGTTCGCCATGCTGGCTACCTTCTTTCACCTAATTCGATTCTGACGTGCCCTTGCACGGAAAGTACGCTCGATCTCAGGGTCAGCTTCGAATTCCGGTTCAGCACCAGGACTCATAAACCGTCAGACTGCTCTCCACGTTGAACAACCAGTACAATGAGATCTGTCAACAATAAACCGTTAACCAGTCCCCGGCAACGGTGCCATAAACTTGTTGACAAATCGCTGATAGGTATGATTGATGATGTTCTATGCTCGAAATGATGCGATACTACTGCTAGATATGCGTTAATTATGGATGTTCACGTAGTATGCCATGCATTGTCACAAGTTTCCTTACGATGGAACCAAGTGTAATTCCACCGCAAGTTTCTCGGTGTGATCCGAGGTCGAACTCAGGGATTGTTTTAGGTTATTGTGATATGTTCATGATATATGCGACCAGGTTTTCAATCTTTAAAAATGGTGTGTTTGTAAAGTATTAAAATTGCGATAAAATAAAGTAAAGCAGTAAAGATGCAATAATAAAATAAAATACAATAAACCTAAGCTAGATGATACAAGATATAGGCTTCATGTTACAAGATGCTGGGGTTAAGGCTGGCTGTGAAAGTTATGAAAAGACGTGGAATGCGACGACAAGTCTTATGAACAAAATAGAAAGAGAAAGATAAATAATATGAATAGTGCAAGTTCTCAATTGCGTTGAAGCTAGAAATACTGTTCCGCTCTTCTCTTGGCGTACACCTTTCAGTGATCGGCCACGCTCTCACATGTATGTGGTGAAACAGAGAATAATGTAATGAATGCAAGATTGCTTCCATGTCTAGAAGTACTACTCGCTTTAGTTAAAGCATTCTTCTAACCCTCTCTTGATAGATCAGAATAGCATCTTCACTTATGCTCTCACAGGTGAAGATGCCGTCTAACATGCCTTAGCTAAACGCATTTTATACCTTTAACCCAGATTAAGTACTTGTTTGATTCATATTAACTATCAGGAGATTAAGAAGACATCATGGAGAAAATGATTAATGAAGGAACAGAAATAGACAGAGAATGGTATATGAAAGCTATCGAAACATTTAATATATTTATTAAGTATTTGATACATGGTGTGTGAATAAAAAGACAAAAAGAAAGTGAAATACAACGATGAAAGAGATAGAATAGGTACAAACAAGGTCCAAAGTCTTGGCACTGATTCGATGGAGATCTGCTTGCCGGATAGGATGGATTTGATGGTAGGAAGAGCTTCCCTCTCAGGCTTGCTCCACCGGTAGCAGAGATCTTTACACATAGATTCCGATCGGGTATTCGGCAGGCTAGATCTGAGATTCACCTCTCGGCCTTATTTCGTTCTCTTCACAGATATCTTCAATTAAGCACTCAGCTCAGCCTTTTCTTTCAACACTTTAGCAGCAATTTTCCTCGTATCAAGTAGCATAAGTTTTCTCTGAAATCCATGGGGTATTTATAGGCATAGGTCTTTGACTCCGGCCTTGTGGTCCTCACTGATTGTTATGGTAATTTCGAAGATGGAGGGATATTATTCCTTCTGTTATGCAATCAAACCGTCAATTCTGCACAACCGTTAGTTGTACCACGTGTCTCAATCCTCTGCTTTTGCGTTGCTCAACTGCATCTTTCGATCGTGAGTTCGTATACGATGTTATTTTTATTACAGCATGCGGTTGAAAGTCAGCTCTGGATCGACTATCGCATTGCGCCATCATTGTGATATTCGTTTCTTCATTGTTGATTGACAGGCGCAATGTGACAGAGATGCGTTGATCAGTTTCTCGTGAGCCAGAGCGCAAGCGGTGACTTGGTTTCCTGCAAAACATAGTAAAACTTGGCTTGTCTTCTATCTTTATGGCGTTAGTGGGTGTAATTGCGATCATTTATAATTATTGTAATGCTAAGCTAATCTTCATACAATCGGTGCATATTTACTAACTTTTGGCTGCAATATCTAGATAAGGTGGCATAAATAACTTGTATTTCTTCAAGTTATCAGCAGCTCACTCTGTAGTTGTTACAAGAAGTTGTAAAGTGCTACAGATGAAGTGATCCTAATTCGTATATGTCGTGACATGAGGAGTGAGGGCATCTTGTGGAATGAGTTTGCATAAGATTGGACCACGAAATAAGTCACTTACTTTATAACGTTGTTTACTGTTTAAGAATGACTATTTCAAAACGTTGACCTATGTAACTCAACCTTAATCCTGAGCTAACTATGAACTCCTATTTATTCAGGATCATCCTTAGATTTGCATAGGTTAGGGTTGACTCAACAACACCGGCTCAATAAGCCTCCCATTTCAGGGGTAAGACTGGGTAGATAGCTGGGGACATAGGGTGCAAGATGGAATTAACTCTTACCCGCTTTTAGGGATAGTAGAGAGGTTGTTCCCTTAAGTGCTGACTTTGGGTCTTGAACAAGGGGCCTCACCTTCTCATTGGCCTGAGAGAGACTCGGTTTAATTATCGGATCATAAAACAGCCTTTTGGCCCAGTCGTTATTACGAACAACCTTTGAAGGGTTAGCTTTATATCGAGTGGACATAATATATCTACAGTGAGGGGAATGCAACTACCGATTTTAGTGGAGTGGCCCAATAGTTAACGAATGAGGGTTAATTCAGTGTAAAGAGTTTAGCCAATTAATCTCGAATCGTTGGAACCTATGATCTATAGGTCCACTAGGTCCCCCTATTAGCTCATAAACGGATTAGCCTTAGAATAACGTGATAAGTTGATTTGAAACGTTCAAATTTGAATTAAATGGAATTGGAGAATTGATTAATATTTAAATATTAATTAAGTATTAAATTCATGAATAAAGATTCATGGTAATGAAATTGGTGACGAATTAATTTAATATTTGATATTAAATTAATAAAATTATTTATTTAATTTATTAATTTTATTAGAAAATTAATTATTGAATTAATTTGTAAAACTAATAAAACTTTATTTTTTTAATTGAAATAACTTTTGGTTTTGGAAATAAAAAATTAAAAGAAATTCAAAGGAAATTTGAAAATGGAAAAAATCCCAGAAGTGGGATTTTTCCACTTTCAAATTGTAGCAGCTCACACATAATTCCATTTTCTCTTTAGCTCAATTATTCAAGCATGAGTTGTGATTCATGCAAGGTTATTAGTTGAGTGGACTGGGTAGAGCAATTATTGTTGAATGCTGAGATTTTGTGTTTGAAGAAGTGTTCTTCACACTGTGTAAAATCAGTAACCTCCTCTCTAATTCCCTTCGATTTAAGCTTATTTTGAGTCTCACAACTCAATCTAAGGCACCAAGAAAATAGTAGGTCAGACCTTGTGGTTGTTCACATTAAAAGAAAAAGAAGATTGCAGCTGGAGATCGTGAATCAAAGGTACTTCAAAGGTTAGTGTTGAAACTCTATTTTTAGTTTATGAGCATGCTTAGTTTGAAGCCAAAATTAATGAATTAGAATGCTTAATGATTCTATTTTTCTTCCGTTGCTTACTTCCTGAATCCAACAAAAATAACTTTCACCTGTCCCTATGGAATCAACGGTGCATGATGGCATTTTTCAAAATTTTCTAAGCACTCGATTAAAATTTTCTTGGATGATTGATGCGCTTTTACTATGCAATGAACTGAATGCTATATGATGCCTTTGGAAACACACTGTTTTATCTAATTAGACCCATATATAAATCTAACTAGAATCTTGGTGAGTCCCTCTTGAATCCAGGGTCGAACTCGGGGATTGCAGTTTGTTGATGCGATGACAATTATTGTGTCGATTTTGACACAAATTGTTGTTAAATATGCGATAAGTTTTTGTTTCTATTCTGTCACTAATGCAAATAAATGGTGGTGGATGCGATGAAATTCACAATCAGAAGTAAAATAATCTATGTAGAGCGATGTAGATTTCTAATGAATAAAATCAGGTTGAGAGAAATATTCATTAACAATTTCTAAGTAAATGCATAAATTATGCGTTCAAGCGAATTGATAAAAAATAATAACCTACACTTCTCAGTGTATTTAGCCACAATGTCCTATTTCTAGAATGCATGCAATAAGTCTTTGACGTAAAAGTTGTCTCTTTATTTCTAAAGGTAATCTCTTCTTGTTTTATGAGGTCTAAATCCTTTTCCTTTTCAAGCATAGATTCATTCTATTTGGAACAATCTTTCGACTTATTCAAATAGTTCACAAAGCATACATAAAACAAGCGGAACACATGATTAAGCTTAACTTAGTTCATGTTAATTGCAATGTTTCTCGACCCATAAAGAAAATTAGTTGCTCATGGTTAAAGATGGATAAATGGATAGACAATGAACTGTGGATACATTCATATTGATAAAAAGGAGTTTTTCAACGTTTTACACAATATAAACAATAACAACAGTAAAGGAAAAAGAGATAGGGATAGAAATCAAGTTGTGGGGTGCAATTCCTTGCTCCTTCTGGCTTTATGGAGGACTGCTTTGTGAAGATTATACTGAAGGCGAAGATTCCTCTTTTGTTTCTATTTCACGAGGGCTCAAAGGAAATTGTCTTTTAAGTGGGAATTTGTGCAGATTTTTTCCAATGTCTTGATTCTCGTTTTCCTTATATCCTCTTGAAGGTGGATATTTCATTGAGTATTTATAGGAATCGAGGAGTAACTTCTTCTCCTACTAATGATTGTACTTGAAGGGATCGAATCTTGTAGGGCTCTTTGTTCAAGTCCCGGAGATACCACTTAAGAGAACACTCATCTATTTACCTTTAAGGTGGGAAGAAGTGAATTCCATCTTGTATTATTATGTTCCTTGCTCCCCACTCGATCTTGTCCCCAAAATGGTAGGCATATTGGGTCGTTGAACAGGCCACCCTCATCCATACACATCAAAGGACAATCCATCATGAATAGAAGTTCATAATATACTCAGGACTAAGACTAAGTTACCTAGGTCATTCTATTGAAATAGGAACCTGACTAGTTAACGATGTTACATCTAGTGGTTACTACTTCGTGGTCTAGTCTTATGAAAACTAATTGCATAGGACACCCCTACTTGTATGTCAACTATACGAATGCGTTGGATCATTGCATTTGTATCAAATACAAAGTGGGTCGTATCCATAGTGTTGCTAAGATAAGGTACCCAGCCTTATCCCTATACTATAGACTCTTCAGGCTGTATCTTGAACATTGATTCTTGTATGTCTCCACACACATAGTTCAAGATTCATAAGGCAGCCTTGGATGTTAGTTTATTGGATTTAGAGTTATTAAGACAAAAATAGACAAACAACACAAACAATAACATTTATTGAATTAACATCTATAATTCTTTATTGATGATGGTCATAAAACCCAACAAACTCCCATTTGAACTAAAACTCTAGTCAGTGGGTTGTACATAATATCAAAATTCAAAAGGCAAGATAATGCTAAATAAATACAATAAACTAGGGCATCCACATACCCATTACACATCTTTCACTTGTCCTAGATTATACAATGTGCACATCTCGTAGATCTAAATTCTCTAGATGACCCTCGAACACTTTAGCCGAGAGAGCCTTTGTAAATGGATCAATAATATTGTGATCTGAGGTAATCTTTGTGACGATCACATCTCCACTTTGCACAATCTCCTATATCAGGTGATACTTCCTCTCAATATGTTTTCCTCGTTTGTAACTGCGAGGTTCTTTGGAGTTGGCTACTGCCCCACTATTGTCACAGTATAAGATGATGGGTACGTCTATATCTGGAACCACTTCCAAATCGCTTAGGAACTTCCTTAGCCAAATTGCTTCCTTTGCTGCTTCACAAGCAGCTACATACTCAGCTTTCATAATGGAATTTGCAATACATCATTACTTGATGCTACGTCACACCACAACTCCCCATTTAGGGTAAACACTGATCCTGACGTGGATTTCCTAGAATTCTTGTTAGTTTGGAAATTAGAGTCATTGTATCCTGTAAGAATCAAATCCTTTGCTCCATACACCAACTAATAGTCTCTCATTCTCTTTATATACTTGAGGATGTTATTAACTGTAGTCCAGCTGTCTAACCTTAGATTTGACTGCTACTTGTTGACTATTAATGCTAGTAAGGCACCCTACATCATTTCCAATGAGTAGAATATTGTCCACATAAAGTACTAGAAAAGCTACTTTATTGTTGATGACTTTCTTGTAGAAACAAGGTTCATCAACATTTTGATTAGGACAAAATTTTTTGATTATTGTATCAAATATAATATTCCAAGATTTTGATATCTGTTTTAACCCATAAGTGGACCAATTCAGCTTGCAAACTTTTTGCTCCGGACCTCGGGTTATGAACCCCTTGAGTTGAAACATAAAAATATTCTCTTCAAGATTGCCATTCAAAATAATAGTCTTGACATCCATTTTCCATATTTCATAGTCATAATAAGTGACTGTGGACAAGCGAATTCTTATAAACTTAAGCATATCAACAAGGAAAAAAGTTTCCTCATAGTTAACCCCTTCCTTCTGGGTATAACCCTTTGCTAGAAGTCTAGCTTTGAAGGTCTGTATCTTTCCAGCTACTGATGCATGGAAAAATGGAGTAAATAGATATGCCTTCATCATTCGTTCTCCATGCGTTGCTGGTCATGCGTTAGAATAAGGGATATGCAATATGCATTTGATGACCATGCGTTCCTGCCACAAGTTTTCTTGCTCTCTCGCCAAGTATAACGAGATCGCAAGTTTCTCGAGTAATCCGAGGTCGAACTCAGAGACTTGTAGCTAAATGTTATGAAGTAAAATGTTTGTGGCGAAGAATAAAAAAATTTGAAGGTTATGGGCTATGCACTACTCCTACTCCTAACTAACAGATTAAGCAGTGGAAGTATAACTATGAGAGGTAGAGACATGGCAACTGTTAACACGAAATAAGATGCATGGGAAAATAGATAAAATGGTGGGGATGACTTCACCGCATCACTAAGTTTGATCACAAAGGTAACCCCAGCCAACGCAAGCTATGCGATTATGCGATACACACTTGACGAAGATGCATGCGATGTATATGCGATAGTGTCGAGAGGATTTATGTCTAAGTCTCTATTCTTGCTCACGTGCTCCACACATAAACAAGATGACCGCATACCACCGTATCCTACTTCTGGACGTATGCGATGTGATTGCATACTTTCATATCCTATTTATAGGGTGCATACTGTCATGCAATCAGAGTTTGAGACGACCAATGTGCGACACTTGGAGGCTCTTGCTTGTCAAAGAGTGCACCAAGTAAGCCTAAGAAGAGTTTTGGCCTTATTCAAGGCTCAAAGAAAGTAGCTTGGGAGGTTTTAAGATGAGTAGGCAAGGGAATTTGGGAGTTTAAGTGAATGAGAGCTTTGTTGAATTGTCCAAGGATGATTTACAAATGATCCCTACCGATCTATATATATACATGCCCCACCGACCTAGGGGCTTATGGCTGACCTTAGGAGGTCGGTTTAGACCCTCCTAGACACTTCTATATGTGTCTTAGATACATCTTGGGCCATACAAAGCGATTCTAGATCCTACCAAGTACATACATGAATATTCTAGACATTCCTAGTCTATTCTAGATTCTTGTAGAGTATTCTAGTGTATGTGCATTTGGACTGATTGTTGGGGCCTTCCAGCACGGTCTAGAGTCATCCGGTACCATCTAGCACGTTCTAATACCATCTCGGGTCTTCTAGAGTTTACTGGGGCTGTCCAGCACGTTTTAGCATCGTGTGGCACTGTCTAGAGGCTTCCAGACGCATCTCGGGCTGTCATGAGGAGCACTGGCCTTGTCCACTGTCGTCCAGTCCTTTCTCGCTCTATCTAGAGAGTTTCAGCAGCATCTCGGCAGTCTAGAGTGCTCTTGGGTTGCCTAGCATCGTCTGGAGCTGTCTGTCGCTGGGTCGTGCAGGCGTCTGTCGTTCGCATGCGGGGTCGCCCGACTGGGTGTTGCGAGCGTGCTGGCTCGCTCATTCTGCGGTGTGCGCGTTTGGACTCGCGCACGCTGAGTCTTTGGCCATGCACTTGGCCGCACACAAGGTTGCGTGTCTGGCCTCCCACACACTTGCTCTGATGTTCGTGCACGTGTCTGCTGCCTTGGGCACTTGGCTGGGCGCCTGCCTGGGCATGTGCTTGCCTTGGCATGCTTTTGCCTGCCTGTGTCTTGGCATGCCGACATGTTGGGTGTCCGTGATGGGCTTGCGCCAGGGATAGGGATGCACGAGTGGGCCATGTGTGGTGACTTGGGGAGGCCTTCCGATGGGACATGACTTCTTTTTGGCGATGCTAAAGGAGCCTTGGGCCTTCTATTGGTGCGATTTGAAAAGCCATTTTCGCGGGGCATGACAATACGCTGTGTAATAGAAAACAGAGCTTATTCCGAAGTCTCTATTCTTGCTTATGCGATCCAATCTGACTCTCCTAAGCCTAGATTTGGTTTTTAGACTGCTCTCTCAAGTATGCCTAAATGATGAATGATGCGCTCATAAGACAAGATAATCACATAAAGCATGGTTGACATAAGATTATTCCTATCTCTAGGAACACTGCTTACTTTACTTAGTGCGTTCCACCACTTACCCTCCTGGGCAGTTAGTTACCACTGATCAGTTCATAGACAAGAATTGCGTTCGCTCATAGACAAGCGTTGCTTCAGCCTCACACTAAGCAAATAGGATTTTCTCACAATACTCGCGCAATGCACACCTCTTGGTGGTTCGCTACATGCTTCATATGTCTATGCCGCATGATTAAGTATGTGATACTCTAGCAATCTTACTTAGTTGTTGCGATGAAAGTAAAGGATGAAAAGAAGAGATAAATGAAGATGGAATCGAAGGAAGTAGAGAAATGAATTGATCACAAAATATATTAATCTCTTAAGCCACAATGTAATATAATACAGATATAGAAGAGATATGGAGGGCTAGATAGGAAATGTCTTGCTTCCATTAGATGTATGTCAAGGCTATCGGTGGTGCCATGGATTGGCGGTGGAGTAGTCTCTCTCGAGATCTATCTTTAGCGAGGCTCCAGTTGTCACTCGGAATGGTAGAAGGAATGAAGAACTCTCAAGAATATCTTCTCACGCTTTCGTCTGGATCACAAGGATCTGCCCCAAGGCAGAAGCTCGGATGATTTGAAGTTGTGCTCTAAGGCTTCTATTTATAGAGCTCGATCATCGAACAACAGTCCTTCTTTGAAATTCTGCAGCTAACGGCGTGATGGACCTGCTCTGAATCTCTGCTGCTAATGACGTGGTAGGTGAAATGTCAATAATCACCTTTTTATACTCCCGAGGTATTGATGCTCGATTTTATGAAGTGGAAATGTGAATAATATGCGATGGTGAAATTACGTTGTGCACTTAAGTTTTCTCAGCGGAATTCGAGTGTAAATTCCATTGAGTTTCTTGGTAAGTCCAGGGTCGAACACAGGGACTTGTAAAAATAGGTTGCGTTGGTAATTTTTATGAAAACTTTGCGGTGGCCAAATAAATAAATTGTTGGTTTGTTGTTGATTGCGTTAATGAAAAAGTAAACAAATGCAACGGATTTGAGAAAAGTTAGTTGTGTGATAGATACACTGAGTATGTGATGACTAGGTTGAGAAGATCTTTAGATAGCATTACTTGGGAATGCGTCAGACTATGCGATCATGCTGCCACCATGCACAATAAGTCGTTTTCCAATGCAAATGCGATGCTCCTAAATCTAGGACACATGTGTTGAATGCAAAAGTGTCCATAGAGCTCATCCTTAAGTCTCTACTATTTTCCTATGCGATGATGCAAAATGCATAAAAGCAAGATGACTGCATACAATCATATCCTATCTCTAGGATGCATGCGATGCGTTAATAGCAAACAGTGCTTATTCCTAAGCTCCTATCTCTTGATTATGCGTTCAAATCTAACTCTCCCGAGCATAAATTCTAACCTGACTTTCCCAAGCCTAGATCCTGTCCTTAGACTACCCTCCCGAGTATCTCTAATGAATGAATGAAGCACTCATAATACAAGATAATCGCATAGAGTGAAGATTCCTTTGTTGTGCTAGCTAAATGCTTCTCAACTCATTCAACTAATTTACCTACTCATGTGTAAATAATAGAGAGTGAACAGATATAGAGAAATAGATTCCACTTCGATAAATGAGTGGAGTACAAAATAACAATGGAAGTTAAAGGTAGAGAGCCTGGTAGCAATTCCTTGCTAACCGAGGCTTTTACACTGCAATCTCTATTCGGTTCTAAAGATGTTCCCGCTTTTGCAGGCATCAGCCCTCTCTTTGTCCTTGAAGCTTCTGGTGCTCTCCCAAGCTTACCGGAACGATCGATTGGCACAACTTTCTCTCTCGCGTCCGCCTTAAAACGAAAGAAAACTATGAACAAAGACGTGCGAACTGAAGTATGAAATCTCTAACTGCTGAATTGGTCCCTTTTCTGAAGGATGCCTCTGGTATTTATAGAACATCCAAGGCGAACGGCAGCTTTTATCTCATGATTGTACAGATTGGACGACTTTATTTCCTGATTGATGCGCCAAATATTTGTCACCGAAAAGCTGAATGTACTTGTGATCGTTATCGTTTGTCAACTTAATTCGGATTCGACTGTCATCAGCTTTCCATCCCATCGCGATTAATTAGCTTTTCACCCAGATGCGCCCATCATGTTACGCTGACCAAGTTGCGGTAATCCTTCTCGGGCGAATGTTTGCGAACACATTCATCAAAGCCTTGCGGTGAAGTTGCACTCGACTAACAATTTCATACGATCGCAATTCTTGCATTGCGTCAATGCATATTCTGCATAAAAAACACTAAAATCAACTGTTCCTATGCAATGAACGCATTCGACCGCAATATTATGAAATTGATGCTTGATGGACGCAATTTAGCATGTTTTATCAATGCAATCCAACATTGTTTAAGAACTTAACACTATGATAACGTGCATTTCTACCCGTTATCACACCCCCAAATTTAAACAATGCTTCTCCTCAAGCATAAGCTAAAGATTCCTTTAGCAAGTCAACCACAATATCCTTTTCCTAGATTTCTCGAGGATACTTTGTTCAAATCCTATATATCAAAGTTTCCTTAAGTCTCATTCGAGCCTCCTCTTAAAATATTTCTAAGACCTAGGAAACACAAGCTTAACCTTCAAAAAGACTTTACTAACCTCCGGAACATCGCATGATTTATTTCAAAAAGAAATTTTTTTTTCACCGGGACGTCAAATTATTTTATCCTTGCATATTTCTTGTCATTATTTTTTTTCCTGACCTTGCACTGATCCAAGTGCTTTGCCTTCGTTTTGGCTTGCCCCCACGTTGTCATGCGGACATCCAACTACGAGCAATGCGCTCTTCCTCAGACTAAACTCATACCTACTTGGCAGCAGAGTTGCGGTCATTTATTTATGCGTTGATCCTGGTGACTTACTTTCGTTTTGGCTTGCCCCCACGTGTGTCATGCGGACATCTAACTACGGGTAAGTGCCTTTCACAACTTAACTCTTATCAACATATTGCGTTGACAATGGAGTTGTTATTCTCAATTTTTTTTCAAAATAGCAAGGTCGAATATAAATACCTCACCCCCAAATTTAAAATGCGGCAATGTACTCATTGCCAAAAGATTGAAATGAGTCATGTGATGTTCTTAGAAAGCTTTGTAAAGAGAGTTTGAAAGAAAGCTAGCAAACCCCTAACTTCTAGAAATATTTCATGAAGTGACTATTTTAAATTTAAGTCGACTTGAGTATATATGAAGGAAATAGAAGCATATTTTTCATCATTAAAATCATACTCAACAAAGAGACAACATGCGGTGACTTACTAAATTTATCTATGTCAAATGATTACGATAATCAAAGAAGATGCAGTGATAAGACTTTTACTAAAATACGATGCGATAGCGCAAAATTTGAAAAAAAAAAAGATAAGGAAAAATACATCCCCAAATTTGTGCTGTCGCCTGCATTATGTATTAACGCATCCTTCTTTGCGGCGATCTCTCTTCTTTGGATTGCGGTGATCGAGTGAGATAATTTGCTGCTTCATGTAACATCTCCGCAATTCTGTGCCTTAATCGTTGTAAACAAACAAAAAGAGGGTCAAATGATTTTAAACAAAACAACAAATTTTTTATTATTTTTTTATTTTTATTTTTTTAGAATAAGATCAGTGTAGATAGATAGTCAGTATAATAAAGTAATTGCAATAATAGATAATAACCAGTAAGATAAAAGTTCATGAGGTAATGATGCAAGAAAAAGGATGTTCAAAAGAGTTACGTCCCTGATGAGGCTGAGTTATATAGTAACTCAGGGACTACTTATTTCAGTCTGGTTTGTTCACGTCCATGGTGGTTTTTCTCTCTTTTCTTTGTCCTCTGGGATCTTTACTGCCTTAATCTGGAGTTTTTCCCCATGAATGCTCATAACAATTTCCCCCTTGCGCACATCAATTTGAGTGCGACCGGTTGAAAAGAATGGTCGTCCCAATATGATAGGCACATCTTCGTCCACTTTATAATCCAAAATGAGGAAGTTTGTCGACAAAATGAATTTATCGATTGAAATTATGGAATTTTTCAACTCTTCTTCAGGGTGTATTCTAGATCTGTTAGCGAGCAGGAGAGTTTGCTTTTTGGGCGTGAGTGTGCTAACATTCAATTGTTTGAAGATGGATAACGCATTATCTTTATACTTGCCCCATGATCGCATAGTGCTTGGCCACTGTAGGTCCCTCCAATAGAGCATGGTATCGTGAAGATTCTTGGGTCGCCCATTTTAGGTGAGATCATAGCATTTTGCGCTGTAGCCACTATTGCGATCTTTTCTTCCTCATTCTGTTCCTCTTTCAATCTTTGCGGAGTTGCTGGTGGTTGGACTTCTTCTATTTCAAGATCTAGAGGCTTAAATGTGGACGCAACTTTAGGATCTATTTTCTCGGACTTCTCCAAACTATAGGTCAACAGGACCTCGGTTGTCACCGCATTCAAGTTGGTAGTAATGGGCTTCTCCCTTACCTCCGCAGTCATGTTGTCACTTAGCAAGGAGACTGCTATGCACTACTCCTTCCTATTACCCCCAGCATTGCGAGGGAGCTCAGTTGAGCTTGGCAACGCTCATTGCGGTCTATTTTTCAGCTCGCCCGCAATTTTTTCCATTTGAATTTCGAGATTTCTAATGGATGTAGCTTGATTCTGAAGCACTGATTCGTTTTTCTCAATGTATTGCTTCAACAAGCTCTCTAAGGACAAAGATTGCGGTGATTGTGAGCTGCTAGCTTGGCTATGCACTGGACCGTTATTTTATAGGAAAAATTCGGGTGGCCCTCCTTTTTGTGCCACAGGTTGAAAGCTTTGTTGTTGATTTTTCCACACAAAATTTGAGTGGTTTCGCCACCTGAGGTTATATGTATTGGAATAAGGATTATCTCTCATGAAGCATACCGGCTATGGGTTTGTTGGGCATTCTTCCATCGGGTGAGCATCTCTACAAATGACGCAACTTGCGGTCGTTTGAGTAATTGTGCTGACCTACCTTTTCTTCGCTCCCGTAGTATTAATTGCGATGCCTTGTATCAAACTCATCATCGTAGTCATTTGATTTTGCAAGGATGCGATGACCCCGTTGTTTGCATCGTTATCTTTTATTCTTAATCTCTGATCTTCTTCTTGCCAATCCTCGTGATTTTTGGAAATGCGATCAAGTATACTCTTTGCCTTCTCATATGTTTTGTCGAGTAGACCACCATTGGCTGTCGCATTGGCAGTGATCTGCGAAGAGGGATTCAGTCCTTGGTAGAAAATCTCCATTTGTAGGCAGTCTGATAAGCCATAATTTAGATAGTCTCTTACCAACCACTTGAACCTCGCCCAGGCATCGCTGAGCGATTCGTCATCTTCCTGTTCAAAATTTGTTATTAATTTCCTTTTCCTAGAATTCTCGGTTGGTGGGAATATTCCCATCTTCCTATTCAAAATTCGTCATCTTCCTGTTCATAAACTTTTCCACCACCTGTTCCCACGATGTTATCTCCTCCGATTCGAGAGAATATGCCCATTTCCTCGCCTGATCACACAAAGAAAAAGGAAACAGAGTTAGTCGAACTTCTTCGGTTGAGATATTCGGGAACACAAAAGTGTTACAGATTTCTATGAAGCTCCGGAGGTGGGTGTGTGGGTCTTCGCCACGCCTTCCTCCAAACTGCCCAGCAGCCTGGATCATTTGCAACATTACCAGCTTCATTTCAAACCTCGATCCATCTAACGCTGGCCTCATGATTCTTGGAGTGAAATCATATAGGTTAGGTGATGCATAGTCCCGGATGGGTCTATTGTGATCATTCACTAGAAGAATGGGGTTGGCTATTATATTATTCGCGTTAGCGGTCCTTGCATCCGGTTGTTTCGCCATTCTTGGTGTTATCTCTTGTTGTTGTTGGCAGTCTCTTAATCTTCTTCTGAATGTTCACTCAATCATCGGGTCGTAATTCGCCAGAGATTGAGAGTCTGCAAAGAAATTCAAAAAATTACTGTTAGCACACTATTTCGCCGAAGTCCCCGACAACGGCGCCAAAAACTTGATGCTCGATTTTATGAATTGGAAATATGGATGATATGTGATGGTGAAATTGCGTTGTGCACTAGAGTTTCCTCAGCGGAATCCAAGTGTAAATTCCACTGAGTTTCCTGGTAAGTCCAGGGTCGAACATAGGGACTTGTGAAAACAGGTTCCGTTGGTAATTTTTATGAAAACTTTGCAGTGGCCAAATAAATAAATTGTTGGTTTGTTATTGATTGCATTAATGAAAAAGTAAAAAAATGCGGCGGATTTGAGAAAAGTTAGTTGTGTGATAGATGCACTAAGTATGCGATGAATGAGTTGAGAAGATCTTTAGCTAGCATTACTTAGGAATGCGTCAGACTATGTGATCATGCTACCATCATGTATAGCAAGTCGTTTTCCAATGCAAATGCGATGCTCCTAAATCTAGGACGCATGTGTTGAATGCAAAAGTGTCCGTAGAGCTTATCCCTAAGTCTCTACTCATGTCCTATGCGATGATGCAAAATTCATAAAAGCAAGGTGACCACATACAATCATATCCTATCTCTAGGATGCATGCAATGCGTTAATAGCAAATAGTGCTTATTCCTAAGCTCTTATCTCTCGATTATGCGTTCTAATCTAACTCTCTCGAGCCTAGATTCTAACTTGACCTTCCCAAGCCTAGATCCTGGCCTTAGACTACCCTCCTGAGTATCTCTAATGAACGAATGAAGCACTTATAATACAAGATAATCGCATAGAGTGAAGATTCCTTGGTTGTGCTAGCTAAATGCTTCTCAACCCATTCAACTAGTTTAGCTACTCATGTGTAAATAACAGATAGTGAACATATATAGAGGAATAGATTCCATTTTGATAAATGAGTGGAGTACAAAATAACAATGGAAGTTAAAGGTAGAGAGCCTGGTAGCAACTCCTTGCTGACCGAGGCTTTTACACTGTATTCTCTATTCGGTTCTAAAGATGTTCCTGCTTCTGCAAGCGTCGTCTCTCCCTCTATCCTTGAAGCTTCCGACGCTCTCCCAAGCTTATCGGAACGATCGATCGACACAACCTTCTCTCTCGCGTCCTCCTTAAAACGAAAGAAAACTATGAACAAAGACGTGCGAACTAAAGTTTGAAATCTCTAACTGCTAAACTGGTTAACCCCTCTACTGAAGGATGCCTCTGGTATTTATAGAACATCTAAGGCAAACGGCGGCTTCTCTCTCATGATTGTACAGATGTGATGACTTTAATTTCTGACAGATGCGCCGAATATTTTTCACTGAAAAGCTGAATGTACTTGTGATCATTATCGGCTGTCAACTTAATTTGGATTCAACTGTCATTAGCTTTCTTTCCCATCGTGATTAATTAGCCTTTCACCCAGATGCACCCACCATGTTGCACTGACCAAGTTGCGGCAATCCTTCTCGGGCGAATGTTTGCGAACACAGTCAACAAAGCCTTGGGATGAAGTTGTGCTCGACCAATGATTTCCTATGATCGCAATTCCTGCGTTGCGTCAACGCATATTCTACATAAAAACACTAAAATCAACTGTTCCTATGCGATGAATGCATGCGACTGCAATATTATGAAATTGATGCTTGATGGACACAATTTAGCATGTTTTATCAATGCAATCCAACATTGTTTAAGAACTTAGCACTATGATAACATGCATTTCTGCCCGTTATCAGGTATGCATTCGTGCTTTGTTTCCAGAGTATCATTGCATTCCACAACCCTTGCGTTCATCCCACTATTATGGTTATTACCCTATAGCCGCAACCTCTATACAATGAGCACATGCAGTTAATGGCCGCAACATTTATGTGTCGAACGTATGCGATGCCTCTGCGATGGCGAGATTCACTGCATGCAATTGATTCTTGCATTAGCTACAAAAATAGACAATTGGATGCAAAATAAAGCATAATAGTGGGTTAGCGAGATTTTCATTGCTGACCGATGCAAGCTCACTTTTACATGATTTCTTAGAATAATCGCCGCATATTCTACTTAACATCTCTCATAATTCTAAATAAAAGGCTTATAATAAAGTACATTTCTACCCATTATCAGCTACATCTCTCTTTCTTTTATAGATTCATTTGCATCCTATGGGTTTTACCCCTTCAGGTGGATCTACAGGATCCCATACTAAATTGGAGTACATAGACTCCATTTCAAGGTCCCTGACTTTGACCCATGGGTTCTTATCTAGATCATTATTGCCTGTTTGTAGGACAATGGATCCTCAACACCATCATCTGGTATGATAACTTGAGTTTCAGTTAAACCCAAGTAGCGGTCAGGTTGTATCACAACCCTCCCATTGCATCGAAGAACTCTCAATGATTGAGAAGGACGAGACTGACCTGAAGTGTTGGCTTTTTCATTACCTCTTGATGAAGGACCAGCTGCATCAACAATCCTTGTTAATTCTTCAGTAGGTTCACTTAATACTATTTTGCTTCATAGTTTATGATCTCTCATGTGGTCTTCCTAAAAAAAGTAGCGTTTGTCGATACAAACACTTTATTTTCTTAAGGGTCATAGAATAGACCACCTCTCGTTTCCTTAGTGTAACCAACAGATTGGCATAATCTTGAATGAGGTTCTAACTTCTTAGGATTTGTCACTAATGCATGTGTAGGACAACCCTAGATTCTAAACTAATGTTAACTCAGTTTATGCCTCTTCCATAACTCAAAATTTGTTTCAGAAACACTCTTTAAGGAAACATTATTCAAGATGTGAATTGCAGTCTCTACTACATACCCCCAAAACGAGTTAGGAAATTAAACATAGCTCATCATAGAATGAACCATATCTAATAAGGTTCTATTTCTCCTTTCTAATACAACATTCTACTGAGGTGTAAAAGGTGCTGAGAGTTGGGATTGAATTCCATGTTCTATATATAGTCCTGAAATTCTAAATCCATGTACTCTCCACCTCGATCAAATCGAAGTGTTTTAATTATTTTACATAATAGGTTTTCAACAAAGGCTTTAGACTTATGTTCCATTAGGTATAAGTAACCATACCTCGAATTATAATCTATGAAAGAACTGAAGTATTTGTACCCTTCTCTAGCCTTTACATTTAGACCACAAAAATTCAAATGTATGAACTCTAAGGGCTCTTTGGCTTTATAACCTTTTCCACTAAAAGGTCTTTCAGTCATTTTTTCCTTCAAGACAGGATCCTATCGAGATTTATGTGGCCTAGTCTCAAATGCCAAAGATAAGTATCATTGTTAGTTAGAGAACTTCTTCCCCTTTTTGTTTGAGTATTAGAAGTTTTAAACATCTCATGATTTAAAAGTGCTTTTGATTCAGTTGATCGTAACACATATATGTTGTCTTCTAGTTTAACTGAACAAATAGTCACACCATTTTTCATAATGAATGCTTCATGTGAATTAAAAGAAATAGAGTACGATCATTTAATTAAACAGGAGATAGAAACAAGGTTCCTCCTCATTTTGGGAACAATGTATAAGTTTTCTAAAACTAGAAATCTACTTCCAAAAAATGACTTAGCAGCTTCCACTGCACTTGCTGAAATGACATCTCCTGTTCCAAACTTTAGCATCATTTCACCCTCTTCGAGCTGCTAGAAGGAATTAATTCCCTATAAAGAAGAACAAGCGTGACCGGAGAGGAGGAATTATGTGAAGGCTTTGGGTTCTTTAAGGGTAAGTAAATTTCTCCCTAATTCCTAACTCTTAAAAGCATGTTGTAATTCTATTCTTATGCATATTTTTGTTCAATAAATTTGCAATTATGTGTAAGAAATTGATACTGGGACAATCCTACATCCACATTCGAACTTCACCGTTCCTTTAAGGGCACCTTTTGACAAGTAGAAATAGGAAGTTCGTCCTTTTTGGACTTCGTTTTCACGTTTCAGAACAAAGTTCGTCCACATAGGTACAAACTATTTTCCAAGCTTCATTTGGATCCTTTTGGACAGAATTTCATTCACATTTAGACTTGGGGCACCTTTCAACAAGTTGAAACATAAGTTCGTCCTTTTTCTTGAAGTTTTGGAGCAATGTTTGTCCACACAAGTAGAAAATCGTTTCTCAACTTCTTTTTTATCCTTTTGGACCAAACTTTGTCCAAATTTGGACTTGGGGTACTTTTTGACAAGTTAAATCAGGAAGCTTGTACTTTTTGGACTTGGTTTTGACGTTTTGGAGCAAAGTCCATCCACACAAGTAGAAACTACTTTTGAAGTTTTATCTTGATCCTTGTGGACCAAATTTTGTCCAAATTTAGACTTTGGGCACCTTTCGACATGTAGAAATAGAAAGTCCGTCCTTTTTGGAATTCGTGTTGACGTTTTGTATCAAAGTTCATCCACATAGGTATAAACTCCTTTCAAAGCTTCATTTTGATCATTTTGGACCAAATTTCATCCCAACTTGAACTTGGAGCACCTTTCATAAGTAGAAACAGGAAGTTCATCCTTTTTGGATTATGTGTTGACGTTTTCGAATAAAGTTCATCGACATAGGTACAAACTATTTGATAACTTGTAGAAATACAAGTTATTGTTCTCTCAAAGTTGAAAGAATTAGGATCTTTAGTGATGTAAATGCACTCATTATAGAGAAAAACGCATGAAATTCTATATATGTACTAAAGTCATACACAAGTGTTGCAAACAAGGCCAACAAAATTTACTAATGCATTTAGGGGTGGAAACGGTTCGGTTTGGTGGTCAAATCGAACCGAACCGAACCACATATATATAGTTCGTTCGGTTTCAAATTCGGTTTTGGCATTTTTAAAAAGACCATGTTATATTCTTTTTAAATTAAAAAACGGTTCGATTCAATTTGTTTTTAAATTTGATTTTGTTTTTTAAATTAAAAGCGGTTCGATTTTACTCCTTTTTTTAAATATATAAATAAATAAATATATATTAGTTAGAAATGGTTCGGTTTGGTTTCAAATTTGATTTTCAAAGTGAAACCGAACCAAACCGAATTAATACGGTTTCAAAATTTCTTCAAACCGGATCGAACCGCATTTTTCGGTTGGTTCGGTTCGGTTTTTAGAAACGGTTTGGTTTTTGCGGTTTGTATGACCACCCCTAAATGCATTGTAATGCAGGAATCAAAGAAATTTACTAAGTGTTGTAAACAAGGCCAGCGCAGGAGTATGCAACTTCACCGCAAGGCTTTGCGATGATTGGTTCGCAAACATTCGCTCGAGAAGGATTGCCGCAACTTGGTCAGTGCAACATGGTGGGCGCATCTGGGTGAAAGGCTAATTAATCGCGATGGGACAGAAAGCTGATGAAAGTCGAATTCGAATTAAGTTGACAGCCGATAACAATCACAAGTACATTCAGCTTTTTGGTGACAAATATTCGACGCATCAGTCAAGAGAATTAAAGTCGTCCCATCCGAGCAATCATGAGTGAGAAGCCGCCATTCACCCTGGATGTTCTATAAATACCAAGGGCGACCTTCAGAAAAGGGGTTCCACAAGTTAATCAGTTCATACGCCTTTGTTCATAGTTTTCTTTCGTTTTAAGGCAGACACAAAGAGAAGGTTGTGCCGATAGATCGTTCCGGTAAGCTTGGGAGAGCGTCAGAAGCTTCAAGGACAGAGAAAGGGCCGATGCCTGTGGAAGCGGGAACATCTTTAGAACCGAATAGAGATTACAGTGTAAAAGCCAGAGTCAGCAAGGAACTTCTACCAAGCTCTCTACCTTTAACTTCCATTGTTATTTTGTACTCCACTCATTTATTGAAATGGAATCTACTTCTCTATACCTGTTCACTCTCTATTATTTACGCATGAGTAGCTAAATTAGTTGAATGGGTTGAGAAGCATTTAGCTAGTACAACTAGGAAATCTTCACTCTATGCGATTATCTTGTATTATGAGTGCTTCATTTGTCCATTAGAGATACTCAGGAGGGTAGTCTAAGGATAGGATCTAGGCTTGGGAGAGTTAGATTAGAATGCATAAGCAAGAGATAAGAGCTTAAGAATAAGCATTGTTTGCTATTAACGCATCGCATGCATCTTAGAGATAGAATATGATTGTATGCGGTCACCTTGCTTTTATGCATTTTGCATCATCACATAGGACAAGAGTAGAGACTTAGGGATAAGCTCTATGGACACTTTTTCATTCAACACATATGTCCTAGACTTAGGAGCATCACATTTACATTGGAAAATGACTTGCTGTGCATGGTTGTAGCATGATCGCATAGTCTGATGCATTCCCAAGTAACGCTAGCTAAAGATCTTCTCAATCCGTTCATCGCATACTCAGTGTATTTATCACACAACTGACTCTTCTCAAATCCACCACATTTTTTTACTCTTTCATTAACGCAATCAACAACAAACCAACAATTTATCTATTTGGTCACCGCAAAGTTTTCATAAAAATTACCAATGCAACCTGTTTTCACAAGTCCCTATGTTTGACCCTAGACCTTGGCAAAATAGCATGCTAACGGTAATTTTTTTGATTTCTTTGCAGACTCTCAATCTCTGGCGAATTACGACCCAGAGATTGAAAGGAAATTCAAATGCAGATTAAGTGACAGCCAACAACAACAAGAGAGAACACTAAGAATGGTAGAGCAACCGGACACAAAGGCCGCTAACGCGAATAATATAATGGCCAACCCCATCCTTCTGGTGAATGATTGCAATAGACCCATCCGGGACTATACATCACCTAACCTCTACGATTTCTCTCTAGGAATCATGAGGCCGACATTAGATGGATCGAGGTTTGAAATGAAGCCGATAATGTTGTAGATGATCCAGGCTGTTGGGCAGTTTGGAGGAAGGCGTGGCAAAGACTTGCACGCCCACCTCCGGAGCTTCATAGAAATCTACAAACTTTTGTGTTCCCGAATATCTCAACGGAGAAAGTTCGTCTAACTCTGTTTCCATTTTCTTTGTGTGATCAGGTGAGAAAATGTGCATATTCTCTCGAATTGGGGGAGATAACGTCGTGGAAATAGGTAGTGAAAAAGTTTATGAAGATGTATTTCCCACCAACCGAGAATGCTAGGAGACGGAAATTAAGAACAAATTTTGAACAAGAAGATGACGAATCGCTCAACAATGCTTGGGCGAGGTTCAAGCGGTTGGTAAAAGACTGTCCATATAATGGCTTACCAAACTGCCTACAAATAGAGATTTTCTACCAAGGATTGAATCCCTCTTCGCAAACCGCTGCCAATGCGGCAGCCGCTGGTGGTCTACTCGACAAAACATATGAGGAGGCAAAGAGTATACTTGATCGAATTTCCAAAAATCACGAGGATTGAAGAGAAAGAGATAAGAAATTAAGAATAAAAGATAATGACGCAAACAATGGGGCCATCATATCCCTGCAAAATTAAATGACTACGATGATGAGTTTGATACAAGGCATCACAATTAATAACATAGGAGCGAAGAAAGGGCAGGTCAACGTAATTACTCAAACGACCGCAAGTTGTGTCATTTGCGGAGATGCTCACCCGATGGAAGAATGCCCAACAAACCCGCAGTCGGTATGCTTCATGAGAGATAATCCCTATTCCAATACATATAATCTCGAGTGGTGAAACCACCCAAATTTTGCATGGAAAAATAAACAACAAAGCTTTCAACTTGTGGCACAAAAAGAAGGGCCACTCGGATTTTTCCCGCAAAACAACGGTCCAGCGCATAGCCAAGCTAGCAGCTCACAATCACCACAATCTTCGTCTATAGAGAGCTTGCTGAAGCAATACATTGAGAAAAATGAACCTGTGCTTCAAAATCAAGCTACATCCATTTGAAATCTCGAAATTCAAATGGGACAAATTGCGGGCGAGCTAAAAAATAGACCGCATAGAGCGTTGCCGATCTCAAATGAGCTCCCTCGCAATGTTGGGGGTAACGGGAAGGAACAATGCTTAGCAGTCTCCTTGCTAAGCGACAACATGATTGTGGAAGTAGGGGAGAAGCCCATTGTGATCAACTTGAATGCGGTGACAACCGAAGACCCGTTGACCATAGTTTGGAGAAGCCCGAGAAACGAGACCTTGAAGTTGCATCTACCCTTAAGCCTCTAGATCTTGTGATAGAAGAAGTTCAACCACCAGTAGCTCCACAAATATTGAAAGAGGAACAAAATGAGGAAGAAAAGATCGTAATAGTGGCTGTAGTGCAAAATGCTATGATCCCACCTAAAATGGGCGACCCTGAAATCTTCACGATACCATGCTCTATCAGAGGGACCTACAGTGGCCAAGCACTATGCGATCTTGGGGTAAGTATAAACATAATCCCGCTATCAATCTTTAAACAATTGAATGCCGGCACACTTACGCCCATAAAGGAAACTCTCTTGCTTGCGGACAGATCTCAAATACACCCTGAAGGAGAGTTGAAAAATGTCGCAATTTCAATCGATAAATTCATCCTGCCGTCAGACTTCCTCATTTTGGATTATAAAGCAGACGAAGATGCACCCATCATATTGGGACGACCATTTCTTTCAACCGGTCGCGCTTAAATTGATGTGTGCAATGGGGAAATTGTAATGAGCATTCATGGGGAAAAACTCCGGATTAAGGCAGTAAAGATCCCAGAGGACAAAGAAAAGAGAGAAAAGCCACCATGGACGTAAACAAACCAGCCTGGAATAAGTGGTCCCTGAGTATTATATGATTCAACCTCATTAGGAACACAATCCTTTTGAATATCCTTTTCTTGCATCAATTTCTTCATGAATTTTTATCATCTCGTTATTTACTATCGCAATTACCTTTTTGTTACCAGCATCATTCTTACTTCTCTAAAAAAAAGGGGGAGGGATTGCGTTAACGAATTTTGTTTTGTTTAAAATAATTTAACCCTCTATCTGTTTTTCTTGCAACGATTAAGGCACAGGATTGCGGATATAGTACATGAAGCAGTAAATTATCTCACTCCATCACCGCAATCCAAAGAAAAGAGATCACCACAAAGAAGGACGCGTCAATACACAATGCGGTCGACAGTGAAAATTTGGGGGTGTATTCTTCCTTATCCTTTTTTTTTTTTTCAAATTTTGCGCTATCGCATCACATTTTAGTTTAAAAGTATTATCACCGCATCCTCTTTGATTACTGCAATCATTTGACATAGATAAATTTAGTAAGTTACCGCATGCTATTTCTTTGCCAAGAATGATTTCAATGATGAAAAATATGCTTCTATTTCTTTCGTATATACTAGAGTCATCTTAACCTTAAGATAGTCACCTCTTGAAATATTTCTAGAAGTTAGGGGTTTGCTAGCTTTCTTTCAAACTCTCTTTACAACGCATTCTGGGAACATCGCATGACTCATTTCAATCTTTTGGCAATGAGGACATTGCCGCATTTTAAATTTGGGGGTGAGGTAATTTATTTTTGACCTTGTTATTTTCTATAAAAAAAAAAAATTTTGAGAATAACAACTCCACTGTCAACGCAATTTGTTGATAAGAGTTAAGTTGTGAAAGACACTTACCCGTAGTTTGATGTCCGCATGACACACGTGGGGGTAAGCCAAAACGAAAGTAAGTCACCAGGATCAACGTATAAATAAATGACCACAACTCCACTGCCAAGTAGGTATGATTTTAGTCTGAGGAAGAGTTCATTGCTCGCAGTTGGATGTCCGCATGACACACGTTGGGGCAAGCCAAAACGAAGGCAAAGCACTCGGATCAGCACAAGGTCAGAAAAAAAAAATAACAAGGACAAGAGATATGCAAGGATAAAATCATTTGACACCCTGGTGTTTTTTTTTTTTTTTTTGAAATAAATCATGCGATGTTCCGAAAATTAGTAAAGTCCTTTTGAAGGTTAAGCTTGCAGTCCCTAGGTCTTAGAAATATTTTAAGAAAAGACTTGAATAAAGCTTAAGGAAACTTTGGTATATAGGATTTGAACGAAGTATCCTTGAGAAATCTAGGAAAAGGACTTGCTAAAAGAATCTTTATCTTATGCTTGAGGATAAGCATTGTTTAAATTTGGGGGTGTGATAACGGGCAGAAATGCACGTTATCATAGTGCTAAGTTCTTAAATAATGTTGGATTGCGTTGATAAAACATGTTAAATTGCGTCCATCAAGCATTAATTTCATAATATTGCGGTCGCATGCATTCATCGCATAGGAACAATTGATTTTAGTGTTTTTATGCGGAATATGCGTTGACGCAATGCAATAATTGCGATCATAGGAAATCATTGGTCGAGCGCAACTTCACCGCAAGGATTTGCGATGATTGTGTTCGTAAATATTTGCCCAAGAAGGATTTCTGCAACTTGGTCAGCGTAACATGGTGGGCGCATCTGGGTGAAAGGCTAATTAATCGCGATGGGATAGAAAGCTGATGACAGTCAAATCCGAATTAAGTTGACAGTCGATAATGATCACAAGTACATTTAGCTTTTTGGTGACAAATATTTGATGCATCAGTCAGGAGAATTAAAGTCGTCCTATCCGTGCAATCATGAGAGAGAAGCCATCGTTCACCCTGGTTGTTCTATAAATACCAAGGGTAACCTTCAGAAAAGGGGTTCCACAAGTTAATCAGTTCATACGCCTTTATTCATAGTTTTCTTTCGTTTTAAGGCGAACGCGAAAGAGGAGGTTGTGCCGATAGATCGTTCCGAAAAGCTTGGAAGAGCGTCGGAACCTTCAAGGATAGAGAGAGGGCTGACGCCTGTGGAAACGGGAACATCTTTAGAACCGGATAGAGATTACAGTGTAAAAGCCTCGGTTAGCAAGGAATTTCTACCAGACTCTCTACCTTTAACTTCCATTGTTATTTTGTACTCCACTCATTTATTGAAATTGAATCTACTTCTCTATATCTATTCACTCTCTGTTATTTACGCATGAGTAGCTAAATTAGTTGAATGGGTTGAGAAGCATTTAGCTAGTACAACTAGGGAATCTTCACTTAATGCGATTATCTTGTATTATGAGTGCTTCATTTGTCCATTAAAGATGCTCGAGAGGGTAGTCTAAGGATAGGATCTAGGCTTGGGAAGGTCAGATTAGAATCTACGCTCGAGAGAGTCAGATTAGAACGCATAAGCAAGAGATAGGAGCTTAAGAATAAGCACTGTTTGCTATTAACGCATCGCATACATCTTATAGATAGGATATAATTGTATGCGGTCACCTTGCTTTTATACATTTTGCATTATTGCATAGGATAAGAGTAGAGACTTAGGGATAAGCTCTATGGACACTTTTGCATTCAACACATGCGTCCTAGACTTAGGAGCATCACATTTACATTGGAAAATGACTTGCTGTGCATGGTTGTAGCATGATTGCATAGTCTGACGCATTCCCAAGTAACGCTAGCTAAAGATCTTCTCAACCCATTCATCGCATACTCAGTGCATCTAACACACAACTGCTCAAGTTCGCTGCATTTGTTTACTCTTTCATTAACGCAATCAACAACAAACCAACAATTTATTTATTTAGTCACCGCAAAGTTTTCATAAAAATTACCAACGCAAACTATTTTCACAAGTCCTTGTGTTCGACCCTGGACTTACCAGGAAACTCAGTGGAATTTACACTTGGATTCCACTGAGGAAACTTGAGTGCACAATGCAATTTCATCAATGCATATCATCCACATTTCCACTTCAATAAAAATAAGCATCACGTTGTAAGCAAGAAGTAAGAGGGAAGATCACCATTCCACCGTTGATCAAGAGGTGTTAGCCAGAGAGAATGTCGAGATACCTTCCTCAACTCCTCCACCAAGTTGGTCATAACAAGCATTAAAAACAAGCTGAAACGGACAGGAGATTAAACTCTCCGGCTTGACTTCTTACTTTTCACCTTTCATTCTCATTCTCCATTTACTTTCATTAACCTGAGATTGTTTGTATATACACTTGATATATTTCACCATTCATCGCTTCTCCATTTGTTTACTTTCAAAATTGTGTGTTTGTGAATTTTCTGACTTAATGAGAGCATGAAATTTGTTGCCTAAGCCTTCCTGATCAGTTAACTGATGTGGTAAAGTAGTTAAGTTACTCGAGAGAGCAGTTTAACTATTCAACCCATTAAGTCAGGGAGTGAAGTGATTTTAGAGATAAAATTGCTCATATATTTTGTTTGTTCTTTGTAACCAATGCATGCACCCTAGAGATAGAATTGCATGTGGCAATCGCATCGATAGATATTGAATCTAGCATGAAGTAAGAACAAAATTTCCAATGCATAACATATATTGGAAACAAGCATCTACACCATCTTCATTTCATCTCCGTTGTGCTCATCTAGGCTTGCTATTTTTGCTAGGAAATCAACGTGTACCACTTGCACTTTAAACCATTCATCCATAAATCTCCCTTTGAATTTCTATTTCTTCTTGCGTGCATGCCATAGATTAGTGTAAATAACCAACACATCTCATTTAATTAGGAAATCTCCACATCAGATCTAAAAACAAACCCTGCATTAGTACATTCTAGAGTCCCTACATTCGATTCTAGACTTACCAGAAAACTTGGTTAGATTTATACTTGGGTCTGACCCAGGAGAACTTGTATGCATAACAAGGTGTGCATGCATCTATCCCCAATGCATCACCTTATTTTCATACCAAGAGATAGATTAATTTTTCATCCATTTTCATTCATCATACTCATTTATCTCCACTTACATTCATCACCATAAGCACATTTAGAATCAAAATCATGAGGCAAACAAGTTTTTGGTGCCATTGTTGAGGATTCCAGCAACGAAGCTAACAAAAATTTGGCTTTTCTATCTTTTGCATAAACTTTCAATCAAAGGAGTAATACAAGTTGAGCCTAACTTGTGAAGGTTTTATGAGTAGAGAGAGTACTCCTAAGCTCATATATTAACCTGAAGTTAAAAGAACCTTCAGACGAAGAAACACATCGAATTACCGTAGGAGGTTAGGGCAATAAAAATAAAAACTATAACTAATGACAGATGACCAGATGAATCAGAACTTGGCTCAACAACTAGTAAATGCTGCACTAAACCTGATCCTAATGGAGAACAACAACACGCATCCAATGCATGAGTATGCGTCACCAGTACTATATGACTTCTCGCTAGGGATCATCTACCCAACGCCTGAAGGAACAAGGTTCGAAATAAAATCAGTCATGCTCAAAATGTTGCAGCCAACAGGGCAGTTTGGAGGAATCTACAACAAGATCCCCATGCTTATATGAAATGCTTCTTAGAAACCTACAGTTCATTCGTGGTTCCTAGAATCACGCCAGAAGCTATCAGACTATCATTATTTCTTTATTCACTTCGTGATGACGCCATGCAATGGGCAAGCTCTTTAAAGCCAGACGAGATAACAACGTGGGATAAAGAGAAATTCATGCAGAAACATTTTCCTCCCACTATCAACAGACGGAGGCATCTGGAGATTATGAATTTCGAACAAGGAGAGTTTGAAAAACTTAATGCCGCATGAGAGAGGGTTAAAGGGTTGGTAAAAAATTGTCCTAACCATGGACTATCTCTGACTGTACAAATGAAAACTTTTTATGAAGGACTAAACAAACCTTCCTAAATGGCAATAAATGCAGCAGCCGTAGGCAGCATTATGGATAAATCATATAATGTAGAAAATAAATTTTAGATTGAATTGCCAAGCATAACATGGAATGGTTTGATGACACCTACGGCCACAGAATAGATAGTAGGAGGCGATCATTGAATGCTATTGACACCAACGTAATGGCCATCCTGTCAGCACATGTAGCTGCGAGGACTAACATGTTGAAAAATCTAACGATGAGTAATGTAGCACAAACACAGAGTGTGCAAAAGGTAGACACATTCACGCAACCCATGGTAAGCTATGTGGGTTGTGGAGAGCCCCACACCTATAATGATTACCCACATAATTCGCAGTCAGTTCTCTATTTTATAAAGAACAATCCATTCTCAAACACTTATAACCATGGATGGAAAAACCATCCTAAATTTTCTTGGGGAGGTCACCAGGAAGAACGGTTTCATCCTGAAATGCATCAGCAACATAGGCAGCGGCCGTCACCTAGATTCCAGCCTATGCAGTAGCAGCCTCTGCATCATTTAATAGAGGGGGCAACGCGTCGAGCTCATTATCTCCATTTTAAAACATGTTAAAAGAATATATAGCTCAGAACGATGCGTTACTGAAAAGCCAAGTGTTATCAATTAGGAACTTGGAGATACAAGTTGGGCAAATTGTTATCGAGCACATCAAACGTAAGGGAGCCTGAGGTGCGTCTGAATGCACCATTTCCCCGACGCCTGTAAAAAAGGAATGACGAGAAGCAATTCAAATGCTTCTTTAAGGTTCTTAAACAATTACATATCAACATCCCTCTTCTTGAAGTGTTGGAGCAAATGCCTAGTTATGTAAAATTTTTGAAGGATGGTTTGAAGAAGAAAAGAAAGACTGGTGAGCTTGAAGTCGTGGCATTAACACAGGAATGCCACACATTGATCAATGGTAAAATTCTTGAAAAGCAAAGAGATCTAAGTAGTTTCATTGTCCTTTGTTCCATAGGGGGAATAGACGTGGGGTATGCGTTGTGTGATTTAGGAGCATTATTAATCCCATGCCCTCTGAATTTTTAAGAAACTAGGGATTGGTGAAGCTGAGCCAACCACGATAATGCTCCAGCTTGCCAACAGATCAATCACTTATCCAAAAGGACAGATTGAAGACGTTCTTGTGAATGTTGAAAAGTTCATATTTTCGACAGATTTCATTATTTTAGATTATGAAGCTGATAGAGAGGTTTCAATGATTTTTCGACGCTCATTCCTAGCCACCAAAAATGTATTGATTGATGTGCACAAGGGGGATCATGATGCGTATGGATAACCAAGAAGTGAAATTCAATGTGTTAAACGCTTTGAAGTTCCCAGAAGATGTAGAGCCTTGTCAACCCATTGACACAATTCAACCACCCGTGAAAAAGAATCAAGATTTGGACCAAGTTTATGAGGTCCATGCGTTTAGTGAAGGCACAAGAAGGTTTATGCCGCAAAGTTTAGACGAGCGGCAGACAAAACCAACACTCCCATTTCTGGAGGAGATGCCAATGCTTAAACTCAAAATTCTTCCAAATCACTTGAAATATGCATTTCTTGGAGACAATAATACTTTAACCGTCATAATTTTAGCTACACTTTTTCATTCTAACGAATAACTTTTATTGCAGATACTGAAAAGGCATAATAAAAACTACTTTAACTGCTCAATTGGATGGACATTGGCTGATATCCATTCATGGTGGGTGCATTTCTACGTTGTTTTAATTGTTAAATATGTGGTGGATGTGTCGGATTAATAGATGTTTTCGGGATGAATAGCCTCGATTTTGTTTAAGATCCTTTTACATTTTTGGTTATTTGTAAAGGCCCTTGCGTTTTTGGGCATTAATAATTGTTATCGAGTCTGTATTCAACATTTATTTGAAGTTTTGAGTCGTTCGTCGAAGTTCTGGGCAACCGTTGTGGCTCTTCGAGGAAGGAGACGATCTAGGGTTGATCGTATTTTGCAAAATAAGTTCTACGCTATCACTGTCCATCGCATCGTAAAGATGAAGGAGTATGCGATCGAGGTTGAACGCATCGGTTAAACGATGGGGAATGCGATCAAGAGTTGGTCGCATCGGGTTGATGATCGAGTACGCGATCGCTGAGTATCGTTTAATGTGTGCGCGCTAGACGATCGTTTAGGTCAGTAAGTTTCATCGCTTAGTAACTGACTAAACGATCGCTTAGCATTGCAAGGTAAATCGTTTACCAAGTTGCACGCATCGGTTAGACGATGAGACGCTCACGTATCATTTAAAGCGCGTGTGCTAGACGATCGTTTAGGTCAGCAAGCTTCATTGCTTAGTAATGGACTAAACGATCGCTTAGTAACCCAAGGTAAATCGTTTACCTATACTCGTGCTACACGATCACATGGATCATCAGGCTTCGCAGCCTCATTGTCGTCTACACGATCGTTTTCTTATGCTCCTATCGTTTAGTGCACGCTGAACAATCGTCAACCTGCTGGAGTTTGTTACATGATGAAGACCTCCTGGCGGTTCAAGACTCGGTTCGCCTGTGAACCGGTTTGCTCGATAAAAAAATGTAATAGATAGGGTTTTTCATTTCGGTTTTTTGAAAAGGATGATCCTGGTTCATTAATCATTTGTTTATTACATGCGATATATGTTTTATATGTCATATGGTATGCACATATAGTACATCCCACCTTAGGTTATGCAATGGTCATGCATCATCTCTTTATTGTAGTTGTTATAACTTAGAGAAGCATGATTTAATTATGTAAGAGTATGCTCATGCATCATATAATATAAGAGTTATATTTCTGCATGCATAAAAAGCATTGACATGAATCATCTTTATATTATAATTATTATAGTATAAGAATGAATGATAGCATTTTTGCTTGGTTATTACGCCTTATATAAAAGTTATATATAGTAATGACCGGACGTTGCATGAAGCATGACACATAGGTTACTTTATAAATGTTATAAAATGCCTCGTTGTGCACAATGGTTTTAGTTGTTTCTTTTTAAAAGTTAAAGAGAAATTAGAACTAAAAGAAATAAGAAAGACATGCATGCTCACTTAGGTTTAATTCATGGTTTTAAAGTGTTTAAAACTTGGATCACATAGACCTAAGATCACGGTTCTAATATGATTAGCAACCCTAAGGCTTTAATCTTTTAATCAGTTTAATAGAATTAAATTGGCTAATAAAAGGTTAAAGTGTATCCAATCTATGTATAAGGGACCTTTTGTCTAAGGCAGGTTCTGTCTAGGCAGGTATTTAAGTTGATGGAAACATAACACCCCTACCTGGGAATTTACCTGAAAAGGTGAATTAGATAGATTTGATGCATGAATGCAAGTTAAGGACAGTCCATTAAAGTATTTAAATGTGGCTACTTGAACTTGTTCATATTTCATAGATAAACGTTGTTTATGAACAAAGTTTAAAAAGAATACTTAGACAAATTCAGTAGGCCGATTGTCTAGGTTAATGAATCCCTAGGTAGAACATTCAGTGGGAGGTACTTGAGGCATGAGATGCTTCACTTAAACCTTTCACTTTTCTCCTAAATAGTCCACACCGTGACATCTATCTTCGGCCTCGTGGCACCTTTGGTGTGTCCTCCCAACAGATGGTGTTTGGGTAGGTCAATATCAAGGTGGATGGAGAGAATGTTCATAGTAAGTGAGAGCAGGAAGTGCGACAACATATCCTTCGGTCTTCCTCGTTAGGTTGAATAAAGTGACTGTGCATCACCTCGAGGCACCTTGGGAGTGTCCCTCTAAAGGATGGAAATTTTGGGCATTTCTTTATTTGATCTCCTGTAAGAGGATAAGGTAACTTAGTCTCTAGTCTTAATCTGTCTTTTTCCTACGGTAAGCGCATTAGAGCGGGACTCTGACACCGAAAGCGAGGGGTTACACTTACACGGAATAGTTAAAGATTAACGATTTTGGACCGAAAAATGGTGGTTGTTAGATTCCAAGAGTTAGTTCTGCATAATAGTTGAGAATGTCCCATCCCAGCAAAGGGGCAACTGATCACCCCACCGGTGGTGTTTGTCTTGACTCACTAGGCATCATTGAAAAATAGAAGTCTATAACTTAGGGTACTTGAAACTATTTTGCAAAGTTGATTGGTTTAAAAGTGGTTTAGCAAAATCTAATAAAGTTTTGTTCGTAATTTTCAGCAACATCTTCAAATGGCTACAGCCACGTTATCATTGTTAAGTGCTGAAAAACTAACTGGCGATAATTTTTCAACATGGAAACACATGATCATGATGATCCTAATCATCGAGGATCTCATGTTCGCTCTCACGGAGGCTTTCCTTCTATTCCAGCTCCAAATGTCACTCGAAATGTTCGGGAGGAATACGAGCGATGGACAAGGGCGAATGAGAAGACCCGAGCCTATATCTTGGCAAGTCTTTTTGAAGTATTGGCCAAGAAACATGAGCCTATGGTCTCAGCGTGTGAGATCATGGAGTCCTTGCGAGGGATGTTTGGACAACCATCTAAACAGCTTATGCATGAGGCTCTTAAATCCATATTCAACTCCCAAATGCAAGAAGGCACCTCTGTTTGTGAATATGTGCTAAACATGATGGTCCACTTCAATGTGGCGGAGTTGAATGGGTCTACCATTGATGAGGGCAGCCAGGTTAGCATAATCTTGCATTCTTTGTCGGAGAGCTTCTTGCACTTTGTTAGTAATATGATTCTTAACAAAGTGAAGTATAACCTTACAACTCTCCTCAACGAGTTGCAAACTACCAATCTTTACTAAAAAGTAAAGAGAGGTAGAAGAGTGAGGAAAATGTTGCTTCATCCTTCAGGATGTTCCATAGAGGTTCGACCTCAGGAATGAAGTGTGCACCTTCTACTTCTAACTCTGCAAAGGGGAAGAAGAAGAAGGGTGGTAAGGGAAAAGGGAAGGCACCTGCTAACCCATCGCTTGTCGCCCCAAGGAGGCGTCCACAAGTTGCTAAGGAAAAGTGTTTCTATTGCAATCAAGATGGACACTGGAAGAGGAACTGTCCTCGATATCTGAAGGAGAAGAAAGCAACCAAGGCTAAGGTCACGAGGGATAAAGGTAAATGTGATTTACTTGTGCTTGAAACTTGTTTAGTGAAGAATGATGATTCTGCCTGAATAATTGATTCAGGTGCCACTAACCATGTTTGTTCTTCTTTTCAGGGGATTAGATCTTGGCGACAGCTGAAGGCTGGTGAGATGACGTGCGAGTAGGCACCGAGCACGTCGTCTCAACTATGGCAGTGGGAGGACTCCAGTTAGCTTTACAGAATAGGTTTCTTATTTTAAATGATGTATATATTGTTCCTAAACTAAAAAGGAACCTTATTTCTGTAAAATATTTATTGTAATGTATATACACTGTTTCTTTTGATTTGAATAAAGCGTTTATTCATAAAGATGGTGTTTTTATTTGCACATCAAATCTGGAATCGAATTTATATGTGCTAAGGCCGTTAGCAATTAATTCCCTCCATAATACTGAAATGTTCAGAACTGTCGTAACTCAATTAAAATGTCGACGAATTTCTACAAAAGAAAATGCCCAACTTTGGCATCTAAGTTTAGGGCACATCAATCTCAATAGGATTGAGAGATTGGTGAAGAATGGACTTCTAAGTGAGTTAAAAGAAAATTCTTTGCTAGTGTGTGAATCTTGCCTTGAGGGTAAGATGACTAAACGACCTTTTACTGGAAAAGGTTCTAGAGCCACGGAGCCTCTTGAGTTAGTACATTCTGAGCTTTGTGGTCCTATGAATGTGCGAGCCCGAGGTGGCTATGAGTATTTTATCAGTTTTAGTGATGATTACTCTAGGTATGGGTATGTTTATCTTATGCAACGGAAGTCTAAATCCTTTGAAAAGTTAAAAGAGTTCAAGGCTAAAGTTGAAAACACATTAGATAGACGGATTAAAACACTTCTATCAGATCGAGGTGGAGAGTTTTTTGATTGGCATTCCAGGACTATTTGATAGAACATGGAATCGTTTCCCAATTCTCAGCACTGGGTACACCCCAGCAGAATGGTGTAGCAGAGAGGAGAAATAGGACCTTGTTAGACATGGTTTGCTCGGTGATGAGTTACGCTTCCTTACCGAACTCGTTTATGGGTTTCGCAGTGGCGACTGCGGTGTACATACTCAACTATGTTCCCTCTAAGAGTGTTACAAGAACACCTCTGGAGTTGTGGAACGGGCGTAAAGCTAGTTTACGTCACTTCCACATTTGAGGTTGCCCTTGATAACTTGTAGAAATACAAGTTATTTATGCCACCTTATCTAGGTATTGCGGCCAAAAGATAGTGAATATGCGCCGATTGTATGAAAATTAGGTTAGAATTACAATAATTATAAATTATCGAAATTACACCCACTAACATCTTTAAGATGGAAGAAAATGAGATTTTATTCTATTTTGCAGGAAATCGAGTCACCGCTTGCGCTCAAGGCTCAAGAAGAACTGATCAACGCATCTTTGTCGCCCGTCAATCAACAATGAAGAGACAATTAATGCAATGCCAGTGCAGTACAACGGTCGATCTAGAGCTGACTTTCAACCGCATGCGGTAATAAAAACAACACCGCATGCGAACTCACGATCGAAAGATGCAGTTGAGCAATGCAAAAACGGAGGATTAAGACACGTGTACAACTAACGGTTGTGCAGAATTGACAGTCTGATTGCATAACCAAAGGAATAATATCCTTCCATCTTCGAAATTTCCATAACAATTAGTGGGGACCACAAGGCCGGAGTCAAAGATCGTCACCTATAAATACCCCATAGATTTCAGGAAAAAAAATATACTACTGGATACGGGGCTAATTGCTGCTAAAGTGTTGAGAGGAAAGGCTGAGCTGAGTGCTTAACTGAAGAAATCCGAGAAGAAGACGAGACAAGGCCGAGAGGTGAGTTTCAGTTCTATTCTGCCAATTACCCGTCGAGAAGCTCTATGTTGAGAACCCTGCTATCGGTTGAGCAAGCCTAAGAGGGAAGCTCATCCATCCATCTGATCCATCCAATCCGGCAAGTAGATCTCCATCCAAATCGGTGCCAAGACGTTGGTGCTTATTTATATTTGTTCTATCTCTTTTCATCATCATATTTCACCTTCTTTATCTCTTCATTCACACCATGTATGAAATGCTTAATAGATATATTAAATGTTTCGATTGCTTTCATATCCCATTTTCTGTCTACTTCTGTTCCTCCGTTAATCACTTTCTCCATGATGTCTTTCTAATCCCCTGGTAGTTAATATGAATTAAACGAGTACTTAACTTGTGTTAAAGAGGTAAACGCGTTTAGCTAAGGCATACTAGACGGCATCTTCACCTGTGAGAGCAGAAATGAAGATGCCATTCTGATCTATTGAGAGAAGTTTAGAAGAATGCGTTAACTAAATCGAGTAGTACTTCCAGACATGGAAGCAACCTTGCGTTCATTATGTTCATCTCTGTTTCACCACAAACATGAGGGAGCGCGACCGATCACTGAAAGGTGTACGCCAAGAGAAAAACGAAACCGTACTTATAGCTTCAACGCAATTAAGAAACTTGCGCTGTTTATATTAGTTATCTTTCTTCTTCTGTGTTGTACATAAAAGTTTCCGCCGCATTCTATGTTCTTTGCATAACCTTCACAACCAGCCTGGACCCCAACATCTTATATCATGAACCCCGTTATCTTATATCATCTAGCTTAGGTTTAATGTACTTATTTTATTATAGCATTTTTTACTACTTTCCTTTACTTTATTGCAATTTTTATATACTTGCACAAACTATACTTTTATTAAATTGAAAAACCTAGTCATATGTATCATAAACATACCACAATAACCTCAAATAGTCCCCGTGTTCGACCTCGGATCACACCGAGAAACTTGCGGTAGAATTACACTTGGTTCCAACATAAGGAAACTTTTGACAACGCATAGCATACTACAAGAACATTCATAATTAACGCATATCTAGAATTAGTATCGCATCATTTCGAGCATAGCATAGCATATCTTTTTAGCATCAATTCTAGCGGTCAACAGGTCTGCACATGTGCTTGAGGCTAATCTTAAGAAGTTGGAACCACGGTCGAGGTTATGCCTCCTTGTAGGCTACCCCAAAGGTACACGAGGGGGTTATTTTTATGATCCGACAGAAAATACGGTGTTTGTTTCAAAAAACGCAACTTTCCTGGAGGAGGATCATATAAGGGAGCATAGTCCACGAAGCAAATTCGTGTTGCGTGAGCTTTCCAATGAAACTACTAAAACTTCAACAAGAGTTGTTGAAGAGCCTGCTACATCAACAAGATTTTTTTATGAGAGTTCATCCAGTAGGTCGGTTCCACCTTAAGAGTTGAGGGAACCTCGATGTAGTGGGAGGGTTGTGAACCCACCCATTTGCTATCTGGGTTTCACGAAAATACTTGCTATGGTAGCAGATGGTGACGTTGAGGATCCATTGTCTTATAAGAAGGAAATGGAGGATGTTGACTGGGATGAATGGATCAAGGCCATGGATCTCGAGATGAAGTCGATGTACTTTAACTCAATATAGGATCTTGTAGACAGCCTGATGGGGTTCGCCCTATAGGTTGTAAATTGATCTACAAGCACAAACAGGGTGCTGATAGGAAGGTACAGACCTTCAAGGCTCGACTTGTGGCAAAGGGTTATACCCAGGTAGAGGGAGTTGACTATGAGGAGACTTTCTTGCCTGTTGCCATGTTAAAGTCGATCTGCATTCAGGTCCATTGCAACTTACTATAATTGTGAGATCCGACAAATGGACGTCATGACGGCTTTTTTGAATGGCAATCTTGAGGGGACTATTTATATGGTACAGCCTGAGGGATTCATAGCCCAAGGTCAAGAGCAAAAGGTTTGCAAACTGAATCGGTCCATTTATGGACTAAAACAGGCATCACGATTTTGGAACATACGGTTTGATACTGCGATCAAGTCGTATGACTTTGACCAAAACGTTGACAAACCTTGTGTCTACAAGAAGATCATCAATGCTTCAGTAGTCTTCTTAGTGTTGTATGTAGACGATATCCTACTCATTGGGAATGATGTAGGTCTACTGACTGCAGTTAAAAACTGGCTAGCGACCCAATTCCAAATGAAAGATTTGGGAGAGGCTCAGTTTGTTCTTGGTATACAGATCTTTCGGGATCGTAAGAACAAAGTGCTAGCACTGTCTCAGGCATCGTACATTAACAAGATGTTGCTCAGGTACTCGATGCAAGACTCCAAGAGGGGCCTACTGTCGTTCTGACATGAAGTCACTTTGTCTAAGGAAATGTGTCCTAAGACGTCTCAAGAGATTGAGGAGATGAGACAGGTCTCATATGCATCTATCGTTGGAAGTTTGATGTACATGATGCTCTGTACTCGTCCAGACATCTGTTACGCTGTGGGCATAGTCAGTAGGTATCAATCTAACCCAGGCCAGGGTCACTAGATCGCAGTGAAGAACATCATCAAGTATCTTCAGAGAATGAGGGACTACATGTTCGTATATGGTTCGAAGGACTTGATCCTTGATACACGGATTCTGACTTTCAGACTGATAAGGACTCTCGCAAGACCACATCAGGGTCAGTCTTTACTCTTAATAGAGGAGCTGAGGTGTGGCGAAGCACTAAGCAAGGGTGCAACGCTGACTCCACTATGGAGGCGGAGTACGTAGCGGTTGCGAAGATGCTAAGAAGACCGTCTGGCTCAGAAAGTTCTTGACAGACCTGGAAGTTTTTCCAGATATGTCTAGGCCCATTACCCTCTATTGTGATAATAGTGGGGCAGTGGCAAACTCCAAAGAGCCAAGGAGTCATCGGCGCAGCAAACACATAGAGTGGAAGTATCATCTGATCTGCGAGATAGTGTATCGAAGGAACATGATCATCACGCAGATCGCTTTGGAGCACAATGTTGCTGACTCATTTATGAAGGCTCTCACGACTACAGTGTTTAAGGGTCACCTACGGAGCATGGGTCTACAAGATGGCCCGCGGTTGGACTAGGGCAAGTGGGAGATTTTATTGTACTGGGCTTTTATGCCCTAGTTTAATTATTTGTACTAGTTTATTGTACACCCCACTTCACTTTAGGATAACTGAGAGATTATTGGGGTTGATGCCCTAAAGTCTCATGTCCTATAGTTTGTAAATAGTATGTACGAACACTTGTGTTGTTAATATATATATTTACTTCATATCTTGTATTTTGCTCGGTTAGTTGTTTTAATTGCTTTACCACAAACCAATAAACAAAAAATCCATGGTTATCTGTATGTGACTCAAGCATGTATGTGGTGACATACAAGTGGATCATGTCTTGAGTGATAACCAAAATGGTCTATAGTATATGGATAAAGGAGGGAAACCTTATCCTGGTAACGCTACGGATGCGATCCACTTTGTGGAATGGTCACAAGTGTTATGACTTGTCATAGATGGTCTGATCCTGATCATTCGTGTTGGGGATATGCGAGCGGGGGCGTCCTATACAAAGAGTTTGTATAAGATTTGATCACGAAGTATTAATGTCTCGTTATATAACACCGTTCATGACAGAGACTTCACTTCACTAGGATGACCATAGGTAACATGACCTCAATCCTGAGTGAGTTGGGAACTCCTGCCACTGAGGGCAGTCCTTTGATTTGTATGGGTGTGAGTGGCTAGGTCGCTGATTCAAACCTATCATTTTGGGGATTTGTCTAATTTGGGAGTTGGGATAAGTAGATAGATGACTCCCTTAAGGGCTAATTTCGGGGCTTGAACGATGTGGCGCCACACACCTTCTCTTTGCCCGAGAGGTGTTCACATATAGTTGGACTATGTTGTATTGTTCATTAGAGGAATCAGTGGTACTTAAGGAGTGAGATGTAACTATAGGGGCAAAATGGTAAATTGGCCCAGCTGTACTTATGAGCATCTGTGAAGGGTCATTGTACTCATGATTGGTTATATTCGATGGACACAGAAATATATATGTGGTAAGAAGAGTTCAGCTGTTGGTATTTAGTGGAATCACTGACAGTTAACGGATGGTGGATCTCGAGGCCAAAAAGTTTAGTCAGCTATTCACGTACCGTTGAAGCTTCGAGCCACAAGTCCACTAGGTCCCCTGGGTAGCTTGGATAAAGTCGAGAACCAGTGTTTGGGTTAATTTGAAATGTTCAAATTGACAAGAGGAAGTTCAATTATATATGATATAATTGGATTGGTTAATTATATATGATATAATTGGCTAAATGTATGAGATACATTATTTTGGAGAAAATTAGATATAAATATGATTTATATCAAGTAGAGGAGAAAATACTATAGTAGATATGTGATATCAAACTATAGGATATAAATATAATATGATTATATTTATTAATTAATTAATTGATTAATTATATGATAATTAACCAATTCTTCCAGGTTCGAACGTGGGTAGTGGGCAACGTTGGTTATTGTAACCGGCGGGTTAAAAATGAAAAGAGTTTTCATTTTTCATATAGCGCATTCATTATTTTCGACCGCCCAAAAAGATTTCGTGAAACGATCGCCCGAGAGCCTATACGATAGTTGTTTTCCTATCTAAATGATTGTCTACCTCACAATTTCTCTAAACGATTATATACATTTTTCCTAAACGATCGTTCAGCTTTTCCTACACAATCGTGTAGCTTCTCTATGCGATAAGCATTCCTACTATACGATAGCACTGTTATATCTCCCACTTGCTTATCGTCTACACGAATCGTTATCCTCCGTCCTCTACCAAATTCACCAAAGCCCACCCTTTATGTTTTCACTTCGAGAATACTCGAGGTTCATTAGTGGTGGTGTGTCCCCGCTGCATCATTCGAGTTCACGTTGATCGTGTTGTTGTAGTTGATGTTCCCGCCGGGTATTGGTAGATCTGTTGGAGGGATCCGCTACGTTAGGGTTCAGAAGTTTAAAGAGAGTCTTCAACTGGTATGGAACCATTTCCCTGTTATTCTTTTTGTTCTGAGCATGCCGTTAATTAGATTAATGTACATAACTGTATCTGTTAAATGTATATCTTTTATATTTCGATCACTGTGAAATCAGAGCGATCTGAACACGCTCATGGAACTCTCGGTATGAGATTCTTCATTGTGAATGTGATAAAATAATGGTGTATAATTGCGATGATGATTTATGTGTTGCACATGCAAGTGTTCCTAGTAAAACCCAAGTATAAATCTAACTAGGTTTCCTGGTAAGTCAAGGGTCGAACACAGGGACTACTGAGATACTATGCGACAGTAAAATTGATTCTTTGCGGTGGCAAAAACAAATAAGTTTGGTTGGTGTTTTGTTTAAGTATAAATTCTATACGATGGATTTGAGTAAAGAGTTGATGAAATCGAGAATACAACGAGTATGCGATGAACGGGTTGAGAAGGGATTTAGCTAACACTTTCTAAGATTGCGTTCAAGTTATACGATATGCTACACACACATAACAACATGTCATCTCTCAATCCAAATGCCATAGTTCCTATTTCTAGGACGCATGCGATGTATACAATAATGTCGATAGGACTTATGTCTGAACCTCTATTCTAGTCTATGTGATGATGAATGATACACACATACATAAGGTGACCTTATACTATCATATCCTATTTCTAGGGTGCATGTGATGCATAATAACAAATAGAACTTATCTCTAAGTTTCTATCTCTTGCTTATGCGGTTCTAATCTGACTCTCTCAAGCTTAGATTCTAACCTGCCTCTCTCAAGTCTAGGTTCTTTCTTTAGACTACTTTCTCAAGTATCTCTAAAGGGTGAAGAACGCATACATAAGATAATATGATCGCATAAAGTGAAGATCTTAGGTCATGCTAGCTAAGTAATTCTCAACCCATTTGGAAATTTAGTTACTCATGCAAAATATGAAGATATTGGACAGATGTTGAGATGAGAATTCCATTTTATAAATAAAGTCAGAATACAAAACAACAATGGAAAGTAGGGATAAGATGCTCGGTAGCAATGTCTTGCTTCCCGAGGCTTTTATGCTGTGTTTTTACTCTACTATGTCCAGAAGAATATCCTTGCTTTCGCAAGTGTCGACCCTCTCTCTTTTTTCAGTACTTCCCGACAGTCTTTCGAGATAACCAGGAATGATCTCTCGGTGTCTTCTTCTCTTTGCTTGCCTCCGCCTTCTAAGTATAAGAATAACTGCAGACTAACGGTGTATTTATTTGTATATGATCTATCTTCTGTATATATGGTGAACTGTGTCCAACTCCTTTAATGATGGTGGCCTTCGGTATTTATATAGCTCAAGGTGAAGAAGCTTTCCTCTCTAATGATTGCAATGATGGAGGTCATTAAATCTTCTATCTGATGCGTCGATTAATGTCACCGAAAAGTTAAATGTACTTGCTACAGTGTGTTGTTAACGGCTTGTCAACTAAATTCGGATTCAACCGTCATCAGCTTTCTGTCCCATCATGATTTATTATGCTTTCACCTTGATGCGTCGTCTTTATGCGGCCATCTTCTTGAGCAATTTCTTGCGAGCGCATACAATCGCATGGCTTTGCAGTCGCAATCTTTTAAAGCGCACGGTCGCCGAATACCTTGGATCCCAATTTGCTTTGCGCCAATGCATTTTTCCTACACAAAATTAGTAAATTAGCTGCTTTTATGTGATGGGCACATGCAATTGCAATCTTCTTAGTTAAACACTTTTGGACATGATTTTGTATATTTTTACCGTCGCATTCCCTCATTGTTTTAATTATTTGTGTCGTAAACGTGCATTTATGCCCGTTATCACACCCCCAAATTTAAAATAATGCTTGTCTTCAAGCATAAACTAAAGATTTTCTTTAGAGAGCCAATTGCCTTTTCCTTACTTAGATTTCTCGAGGTGCCTTATTCAAATTTTATGAACCAAAATCTTCTTAATTTCCATCCTGGTCTATTCCGAAAATATTTCTAAAACTTAGGGACCACAAGCTTAACCTTCAAAAGGATTTTACTTATTTCCAGGACATCACATGATTTATTTAATACTTTTTTCAACTGGGGTGTTCCTAAATGATTTTTATCCTTGCACGGTTTAGATGTGACCTTGCGCTGATCCAAGTGCCTTGCCTTCGCTTTGGTTGCCCCCACGGGTGTCATGCAAGCATCCAACTATGAGTAGGGCGCTCTTTCCCAGTCTAAACTCATGCCCATTTGGCAGTGGAGTTGAGATTACTTGATTTATGCGTTGATCACGATTCCTACCTTCGTTTTGGCTTGCCCCTACGGGTGTCATGCAGACATCTAACTACGAGTAGGATTCGATCTCAACGTTATGATTTTTTTTCTTTTTTTTTTAAATGTCTAAAAGTAGCAAGGTTGAAAATAAATACCGACACCCCCAAATTTAAATGCAACAATGTCCTCATTGCTGATAAACTGAAGTAATTCATGCGATGTTCTTAGGAAGATTTGAAAGAAAACTGGTGGACCACTAACTTCTAGAAATATTTCATGAATTGACTGCCCTAAAAGTAAATGATTCTCGTACATGTGATGAGAGATAAAGGCATGCGTTTCATCATTGAAATCATAATTGGTACGAAAAAAAAATGCGGTGACTAACTAAAGTAATTAATCATTTAATGATTGCGCCAACTAAAGAGGATGCGATGATAAAATTATCAATGTTAAAATGAGATGTGGTAATGCAAAATTTGGAATAAACAAGGTCAAAGAAAGATACTACCCCCAAATTTGCTCTGTTACCCGCATCATCTGTGATCGCATCCTTCTTTGCAGCAAGCTGATTTCTTCGATTGCGATGGATGAACGCATTGGTCGCATTTTTCGGTTATCGCGTAGCTCCACCGCAATCGTTTACCACGATCGTTGCTAAAAAAAATCGAGAGGATCAAAAATATGAAAGACAGAGTTGATAATAATCCATCTTTTTTAGTAGTGGCGTTCGTACGGAAAAAGGTAGAATAAGTTCATAAAATAAAGATAGAAAAAGGATACTTCAAAAATTACATCCCCAATCAGTTTGTATCGCATACTATCGCAGGGACTGCTCATTTCTTCTTCAATCAGGAATTCCTCAGGTCCACGGAGGTTTTCTCACGATGCAAGTTGATATATCTTGACTCTTTACCCGTTGACTTTGAATGCGTTGGTCTCGTCCTCATTGGTTAATTCAACCGCTCCATGCGGGAATACCTCTTTGATTATAAATGGACTAGATCATCGTGACTTTAATTTTTCGAGAAAAAGTCGTAGTCGATAATTGTATAACAAGACCTTTTGACCAACCTGGAGATTCTTCTTGCATAGTCGTTTGTCATGCCAATGTTTTGCACACTCCTTATAGATCTTGGCATTTTCATATTCTTGAGTTCTCCATTCGTCTAGCTCGATTAACTGAAGTTTTCTTGCCTCCCTGCGGTCTTCAAATCAAAATTGAGCTTCTTCACTGCCCACAGTGCTTTGTGCTCCAATTTAAGCATAAGTGGCATGTCTTCCCAAACACTAGCGCATACGGGGACATGCCTATAGGTGTTTTATAGGCAGTCCTGTATGCCCACAAGGAATCGTGTAGCTTCATGGCCCAATCTTTGCGTGAAGGATTCACCACCTTCTCTAGGATCAGCTTGATTTCCCTATTAGACACCTCAGCTTGGCTAATTGTCTGTGCATGGTATGCAGTGGCGACCTTATGGTGGATATTATATTTGAGCAGCAATTTGTTGATGACACCATTGACAAAGTGGGAACCTTCGTCACTTATTATGGCACGTGGGGTGCCAAAACGAGTGAAAATATTTTTTTCGCAAGAATTTGGAGACTATCTTCGCATCGCTTGCGACGCACGATACTGCTTCAACCCATTTGGACACATAATCAATGACCAACAGAATGTACTTGTGACCATTTGATGGTGAAAATGGTCCCATGAAGACTATGCCCCATACGTCGAATAGCTCCAATTCTAATATAATATTCATTGGCATCGCAGTTTTCCACGAAATGTTTCCCTTGCGTTGGCACCTGTCACATTTCATCGAATAGTCTCTCGCGTCCTTGAATAAAGTAAACCAAAAATATCCACTTTGTAACACCTTTGCTGCTGTGCGTTGACCTCCAAAATGTCTACCATACGTTGAGTAATGGCATTGGGATAGTATGCACTGGTGAGCAACCTCTAGTACACATAGGCGCAAGATCTAGTCTGACCCCCTCTTGTAAATATTTGGCTCATCCCAATAATAGGATTTACATTCGTGCATAAACCGCCTCTTTTGGTGGGCTGTGTAATTTTTTGGGAATTGTTTACGGACCAGATAATTGACCACATCTGCGTACCATGGTAATTCTTCAATTTTGAACAGTTGCTCATCTAGGAAGGTTGCATTCACCTCCGACTGGTTGCGGTCGACTTCCGGATTTTCTAATCTTGATAGGTGGTCCGCAACCTGGTTCTCCGTCCCCTTGCGATCATGATTTCCATGTTGAATTCTTGAAGGAGGAGAATGAAGGAAATCAGAAACGAGATTTCTGTGAGCAGTGGAAGCAAGACCATTCCAAATTACAATCATGAATAAACAAATTATTACAGTCGACCTCAAAACAAGCGGTTATACCATGTACAGAGAAATTACAGCATGAATATCAAATGTACAAAAGCAAAAACTATACTAACAATGGCAGAAGCGTCTCCACACTCTTATGCGCACTCTGAACGAACAACAATAACCACGAACACTCGATTTACACGACCACAACATTGCATGAATACTTCGTGCTCGTCCTCAATGATCTCCTCGGTCACGATCTCCTCCACAAAAGCGAATGGCCTCTGCAGCACCACAATGGCCTCCGAAAAACCTCGACGGTGTCGAGTTGAGTCTAACACCACCAAAAAGGCGATCTTGGTATTCTTGGTGTGAGAATTCAAAGGGTGGGCTCTGTTCGGACTTGGTGTGAGGCAGACGAGTGGAGGAAACAACGATCGCGTACACGACTGGGTAAGTGGAAGAAGTCGGAGACCTATCATATAGGTCGATGCCCCATCGTTTAGATAAAACTATGTGATTGTCTAGCAAAAGCTATGCGATCGTTTAGCTCTATTGTTTAGCTCGGTCGATTCTACACGATCGTTTACCTTAGGCCAGCGATCGTCTAGTAAAGTTATGCGATTGTTTAGTAAACACTGCACGATCGTTTGCCTAGCCCAATCGTCGTTTAGTAAATCTGTATTTACTTGATGACTTCCGTGAGTTTCTTTTTGCCGGCGAGAAAACTCAAATTCTTTTCAAACTTTTGTGAAAACTTCTGTAAAAACTCTTTTTCAAAATAGGAAACCCATTTCCTTTAAACTCACGGTTACCATGATCAATAACCACCCACTACTTTGGTTATTTTAAAAGAAAAGGTATTAATTATCTAATAATTAATATTATAATAAACATAAATGATACCTTTACCAACTTATCATACTATATTTATAACCTATATTTTTAATATTTCATCTCATGAAACATATAAACCATAATTCTTTTCCTATTCCATGGTACTGAATGTAAATCTCATTTACATCAATCCTCCACTAGATGTATCTATACATCATACCAATTATATCATATATAATCAAGATACCTCTTGTCAATTTGAAAATTTCAAATCAACACTAGAAACTGATCCTTCAACAAAATCCAAGCTACCAAGGGGACCTCATGGACCTATAGATCTAAAGCTCCAACGGTACGTGAATAACTGACTAAACTCTTTAGTCACGAGATCTACCATCCGTTAACTGCCAGACACTCCACTAAAGACCAACAGTTGAACTCTCCTCACTACAGATATATTATGTGTCCATCTTAACCAATCAGCAGTGCGACAACCCTTCACAGATCGCTCGTAAGTACAGCTGGGCCAATAACTGTTATGCCCCTGTAGTTACATCTATCTCCTTAAGTACCACTGATCCCTCTAATGAACATAAATCATAGTCCTACTATGACTGAGTCTTCTCTTCCAGAGAGAAGCTGTGGCCTTTATGTTTAAGCCCCAGAATCAGCCCTTAAGCGAGCAATCTCTCTACTTACCCCTGCTTCGAGAAAGAAGTGAAATCCATATTATGGGTTGAGTTCCCAACTCCTAGATCAGACAAGTCCCCAAAAAGGTAGGCATGTTGGGTGGGCAATCTGACCACTCTCACCCATACTAATCAAAGGACCGCCCTCAAAGGCAGAAGTTCACAAAACACTCAGGATTGAGGTCCTGTCACCTATGGTCTTTTAGGTGAGATGCAAGTCTCTAGTATCAACGGCATTATATACAAAGTCTAGTCATCTCGTGGTCCAGGTCTTATACAAATTCTTTGTATAGGATACCCCCGTTCCACGTCTCCACATGAATGATCAAGATCTACCATCTGTAGTAGTTTACAACACTTGCAAACCTTTACAAAGCGAGCCGTATCCGTAATGTCACCAGGATTAGGTATCCCACCTTAATCCTTATACCACATACTGATTTAGGTTATCACATAAGGTATGATCCACTTTTATATCACATATACATGCTTAAGTTCACATAAGATAACCAAGGAGCTTTGTTTATTGGATATAAGTAAATAGCAGAATTAAATAACACTTATTTTATTCATTGAACAATGTGTATCTTTACAAAACAGCGAGACTCCGGGAGAATTAGGACACCAATCCCAACAATCTCCCACTTGTCTCAATGACTCAGGAGACTAATGTACAATACAATATAAAAACGTACAATATACAAAAAACTAACGCATACCCCAGTATCATCTCCTACTTTCCCTAGACAAGATGCCACATGTCTCGCAGACCCAAACTCTCCATGTGACCCTTGAACACTTTAGTCGTAAGGGCCTTTGTAAAGGGATCAGCAACGTTGTGCTTCAATGCGATCTACTCGACTATCACATCACTGCGACGCACAATCTCCCTGATCAGGTGATATTTTCATTCTATGTGCTTACCCTGACGATGACTCCGAGGCTCCTTTGAATTTGCCACAGCCCCGCTGTTATCACAATACAGTGTGATCGGAAAATCCATATTTGGAACAACGTTTAAATCTGTAAGAAACTTCCTCAGCCAAATAGCCTCTTTAGCTGCTTCACAAGCCGCTACGTATTCTACTTCCATAGTGGAGTCCGTGATGCATCCTTGCTTGATATTTTGCCAAACTACAGCTTCTCTATTCAGTGTAAACACTGACCCCGATGTCGATTTGCGAGAATCTTGATCGGTTTGAAAGACAAAGTCCGTGTATCCTGTAAGGATCAGATACTTATCTCCATACACAAGCATGTAGTCCCTCGATCTCCAAAGATACTTGAGGATCGTCTTGACCGTCGTCCTGTGATCAAATCCTGGATTGGACTGATACTGATTGATAATCCCTACTGTATAGCAAATGTCGAGTCTGGTACATAACATAGCATACATCAAACTTCCTACTGTAGAAGCATAGGGAATTCGACTCATCTTCTCAACCTCTTGAGGTGTCTTAGGACATTGATCCTTATAAAGAACGATAGGGCTAACCATTTGTTCTTGCGATCTCGTATGATCTGGATCCTGAGAACATACTGTGCCTCGCCTAAATCTTTCATTGCTAGTCAACTCTTAATGTCAGTCAAATATCCTACGTCATTCCCAATGAGTAGGATATTATCCACATACAGTACTAGGAAAGCTATGGAGCTGTTGATGATCTTCTTGTAAACACAAGGCTCATCAACGTTTTGGTCAAAGCCAAACGACTTGATAGTAGTGTCAAATCTGATGTTCCAAGATCGAGATGCTTGTTTCAGCCCATAAATAGACCTATTAAGCTGGCAAACTCTTTGCTCTTGATCTGGAACTACGAACCCCTCTAGTTGAGTCATATAGATGGTCTTCTCAAGATTACCATTCAGAAAGGCAATCTTGACGTCCATTTTCCATATTTCATAATCATAAAATGTGGCTATGGACAGGAGAACCCGGATAGACTTTAACATGACAACAGGTGAGAAAGTTTCCTCATAGTCAACTACCTCAACTTGGGTATAACCCATTGCCACGAGCCTAGCCTTAAAGGTTTGCACCTTTCCATCTACATCTCTCTTCTGCTTATAGATCCACTTACACCCAATAGGTCTTACCCCATCAGGTAGATCAACAAGCTCCTAGACGTTGTTGAAGTACATAGACTCCATTTCCTGGTTCATGGCCTTAACCCATTCATCTTTGTCAACATCCACCATTACTTTCTTAAAAGCAACGGATCCTCGACCTCATCATTCATAATGATGTTTTGGGCTTCAGTAAAACCCATGTAGTGATCCGGTGGGTTCATAACCCTCCCACTACGTCGAGGCAGTCTCAACTCTTGAGCTGGTTGACTAGACGTCCCGACCTCAACAACTCTTGTCGATCCATCGGCCTATTCAACAACTCTTGTTAAACACTCAGCAGTCTTAGTCTCACTAGAGATCTCATGTAAAATGAGCTTACTTCGTGGCGTATGATCCCTCATGTGATCTTCTTCCTATTAGTGGAAACAAACACTTTGTTCTCACTTGAATCATAGAAGTATCCTCCTCTCATTTTCTTGGGGTAGCCTACAAGGAGGCAAACCTTTGAACACGGTTTCAACTTCTTTGGGTTAGTCATTAGCAGATGTGCCGGACAGCACCAAATCTCGAAGAAGCGTAAACTACCTTTACGGCCTCTCCATAACTCAATAGGTGTTTCAGAAACACTTTTCGAGGGAATGTTGTTCAGGATATAACATGCAGTTTACACTACATAACCCCAAAATGAGTCTTAAGATGAGCATAACTCATCATAAACCGAACCATGTCCAACAAGGTTCTGTTTCTCCTTTCTGATACACCATTCTGCTGAGGTGTACCTGAGGCCGAGAGTTGGAACGCAATCCCATGTTCTATCATATAGTTTTACAATTGGAGGTCCATCTACTTTCCACCACGATCAAATCGTAGTGTTTTTATTTTCTTACCTAACAAGTTTTCAACTTCAGCCTTATACTCCTTGAACTTGTCAAGAGCTTCAGACTGACATTGCATTAGAAAGAGAAACCTTGAATAATCATCTATGAAAGAGATGAAATATTCATACCCACCTCGAGCTCTAACATTCATCGGACCATAGAGGTCTGAATGTACAAGCTCCAAGGCTTCCTTGGCTCTGTAACCTTTTCCCGTAAAAGGTCGTTTGGTCATCTTGCCTTCGAGGCATGATTCACATACCGGCAAGGAATTTTCTTCTAAACTCTTTAGAAGTCCACTTTTCACCAACTTCTCAATCCTATTGAGATTGATGTGACCTAACCTTAGATGCCAAAGATAAGTGTTTTCCTTTGGAGAAACCTTTGGTCTTTTAGCAGTTGTTGCTGTACTGAACATTTCAATGTTAAACAAGGCTTTTATGACTGACGACCTTAGTACATATAATTTATTTTCCATTGAACCATAACCAATCTCCATTCCATTCTTGAAAATAAACAATTTATTCTCAGAAAAGGAGACGGTATAACCTTGTTCAATGAGACAAGAAACCGAGATTAAGTTCCTCTTAATATGAGAAACTATAAAAACATTATCCAGTAACAGATAACATTTCTTGTCAACAAATAACTTTAGCCTGCCTACAGCAACAGCTAAAATAACCTCACCATTACCAACTCGAAGAGTCATCTCTCCCTGTGGCAACGTTTGCCAGGAACTAAATCCTTGGTAAGAGGAACTGACATGATTGGTAACACCTGGATCAAGGATCTAGGCAGAATCATCATTCTCTATCAGACATGTCTTCAAGACCAATAAATCATATTTATTGTCTTGTCTCCTCTTTTGGAGAGTATAGGGATGGAGATCGTTAGCCACGAAATTTGTTTCACACGATTCTTTCCACTGTAATAAATCAATTATTTTTAAAATCTTTAAACAGAAATACTAATGAGTTGCTGAAAAGAAAAACACATTGACCTACGTTAGGTTTTAAGCAAATACCCATTGTAAAACAAAACAACATACGATAAGGTTTTAGCAAAACTAACATGAACCCCGTGTGACAAATAGTTTCGCAATGACACTTCAAAGATTTAAGACAAAAGCCGCCGAAGGGAGGTCAGTTATCCCTCCTCTGAATTGAGAAGTTATCAACCAGTCATTAATACCAGAACAACTCTTGCTCCTATAACGACTAGCCATCATTGATTTGGCAAAGAGATCATTAACTTACTTAACAATTTTTCGTAAGTGTGACCTGCCATTTTAAGCCCTAGAGGTCCGTCCCAAAAGGCCAATATGAAGGAAAAAATCCAATTGGGGCAAAACCTAAAGCGACCCTATCCATTTCTAGAGTTCACCTTGATATTGACCAATTGCACAAAACCCATCCGAAGAGGGCCACATCGAAGGCGACACGGGGGCGTATAGAATGATCTCACAGTGTGAACCAATGACAGAGACCATAGAACGTGTTGGCACACACCCTTCACCCACTTAATATAAATACTCTTTCCGTCCACCTTGATATTGACTCATGCAAACACCATTCGAAGAGGGATGCATCCTGGGGCATCTTGAGGCCAAGCATGAATCTCATGGTGTGAACATATAGGGAGAAACGTGAATGGAATCATAGACATATCTAATACGCCTCCTCCTCCCACTGATATTTTATAATCTAGGGTTTAGTTTACTTAGAAAAAACACGGCTAAGGATTTTAACTAAGTGACTTTTAGGTTTTCCCAAGAGTAACTTTTACTTTGGATAGTTGAACAACTTTTGAACATCATCCATTAAACTCTTTAACGGAGTCTTTGACCAAATCGTCGCATGCTTGTTGAAAATCTATCTAATTCACCTTTCCAGGTAGGTTCCCAGGTAGGGGTGTTACGTTTCCGTCAACTTAAGAACCCCAGCCTAGCCAGAACCCGCCTTAGACAAAAAGTCCCTTATAGATAGGTTTACAACAAAATTTATCTTTTATTCCAACCAATTTAATCCTATTAAACCGATTTTAAAAGATTAATCTAGGTTACTAAACTCTTTAGAACCACTTGAACTTAGGTCTATCCAATCCAATTTTAAAACCCTTTTAAAAAAACTTAAGTTCACCTAAGTCTACATGCAACTCTGAATTATTGATTTTAGGTCTAATTTCCTTTATAACACTTATAAACGGAAACAACCACAACGTGAAGCTAACACATGCAAGGCATTCATAACACTTATAAATGGCCTAAGTGTCATGCTCAATGCCTTGTCCATTCATTGCTACTTCTTTTATATAACACTTATACAAAAACCGCAATGAAACAAGCAAGACATGTTTCCATTCACCCTTAGACTATAACATTTATAATAAAGGGATGATGCATGATCATGCTCAATGAATGCAAAATATAACTTTTATATTTCATGATGCATGTGTATGCTTTCAAGTAATTTCTTCATGCTTGATTATAACATTTATAATACATGATGCATGAGTAATTGCACAACCTAAGGTGGGTTTTTAACTATATGACAAATACTTTGACATATAAGAACCATACATCACATGTATAAGAAATAAAAGTTGATGAAACGGGTAAAATTGCCTTAAAACACAAAAAGGAAAGCTAGCTATTAATAAAACAAGGAGTCTCTGGTTCAAACAGGCGAACCGGGTCTTGAACCGCTCGGAAAAGCATTTCTTCTTCAACCATCCATCGTGTACAAAGCACCCCGCGATCGTCTACACAATAAAACAAACCCTTCATTCTATTGCTTATCAGCGCCCCCAGAGTTAAACGATTGTTTAGCATTACTATACGATCGTTTAGAAAAATCCAAATGATCATTTAGCCATTACAACACAATCGTGTACATTTACTTAGTGATGACAGGCAGAAATGCATGCCATCTTAGAACTTTTACTTAGAATTATGAAGGTTGTTAAGCAGAATATGTAGCAATTATGCTAGGAATTCATGAGAAAGTGAGCTTGCATCGTTCAGCGTGATGGCAAAGTTAATTTCGCCTAAAACGCAAGGGCTTTTACAATCAACACTTTGTAATACCAAAAGCTTTAACAAAAAGGCAATTTAAACCCGAAACATTCATCACATTCATCCACAAATGTAGAAACCCACCGCGATTGTAAAAACAGTTTGATTCAGATCTGTAATTTGGAATATCAGAGAACTTGGCTTTGATACCAATTGAAGAAAATCGAAAATAAGATTTTTCGTGAGCAGCGGAAGTAAGACCATTCCAAATTACAATCATGAATCAACAAATCATTTACAGTCGACTTCAAAACAAGCGGTTATACAATGTACAGAGAAATTACAGCATGAACATCAAAACAAAAGGAAAAACTATACTAACAACAGCAAAAGCATCTCCACACTCCGATGCGCACTCTGATCGAACGATGGCAACCACGAATACTCGATTTACACGACCGCAACACCGCATGAACACAGCACGAACAGTTTGTGCTCGTCCTCAACGATCTCCTCGGTCACGATCTCCTCCGCAACAGTGAATGGTCTCCGCAGTACCACGAACGGCCTCTGAAAAACCTCGACGGTGTCGAGTTGAGTCTGACACCACTAACAAAGTGACCTTGGTATTCTCGGTGTGAGAATCCAGAGGGTGGGCTCTGTTCAGACTTGGTGTGAGGCAGACGAGTGGAGCAAACAACGATCGCGTACACGACTGGGCAAATGGGAGAAGTCGAAGACCTATCGTATAGGTCGATGCCCTATCGTTTAGATAAAACTATGCAATCTTCTAGCAAAAGCTATGCAATTGTTTAGCTCGATCGATTCTACATGATTTTTTACCTTGGGTCAGCGATTGTCTAGCAAAGCTATGCGATCGTTTAGTAAACACTGCACGATCGTTTAGCTAGCACCTGCACGATCGTTTACCTAGCCCAGCCGTCATTTAGTAAATGTGTATTTACTTGACAACTTTCGTGAGTTTCTTTTCCCCGGAGAGAAAACTCAAATTATTTTCAAACTTTTGTGAAAACTTCTGTAAAAACTCTTTTTCAAAATAGGAAACTGATTTCCTTTTAAACTCACGGTTACCATGATCAATAACCACCCACTACTTTGGTTATTTAAAAAAAAAGTATTAATTGCTAATAATTAATAATATTATAAACATAAATGATAACAAACTTATCGCACTATATTTATAACCTATAGTTTTAATATTTCATCTCATGAAACATATAAACCATAGTTCTTTTCCTATTCCATGGTACTTAATGTAAATCTCATTTACATCAATCCTTAACTAGATGTATCTTATACATCATACCGATTATATCATATATAATCAAGATACCTTTGTCTTCTTAAGTACCACTGATCCCTCTAATGAACATAAATCATAGTCCTACTATGACTGAGTCTTTTCTTCTATGACTGAGTCTTTTCTTCCAAAGAGAAGTTGTGGCCACTATGTTCAAGCCCCGGAATCAGCCCTTAAATGAGAAATCTCTCTACTTATCCCTGCTTCAAGAAAGGAGTGAATTCCATATTATAGATTGAGTTTCCAGCTCCCAGATCAGACAAGTCCCCAAAAAGGTAGGCATGTTGAGTGGGCAATCTGGCCACTCTCACCCATACTAATCAAATGACCACCCTCAAAGGCAGAAGTTCACAAAACACTCAGGATTGAGGTCGTGCCACCTATGGTCGTTTAGGTGAGATGCAAGTCTCTAGTATCAATGATGTTATATACAGAGTCTAGTGATCTCGTGGTCTAGGTCTTATACAAACTCTTTGTATAGGACACCCCCGCTCCACGTCTCCACACGAATGGTTAGGATCTACCATCTGTAGTAGTTTACAACACTTACAAACCTCTACAAAACGAGTCGTATCCATAGTCTCACCAAGGAGCTTTGTTTATTGGATATGAGTAAATGTCAGAATTAAATAACACTTATTTTATTCATTGAATAATGTGTATCTTTACAAAACAACGAGACTCCGGGAGATTAGGACACCAATCCCAACAGAGAACCCATTGAATTAATCTTGACTTTGCATCTTTCTTGGTCTTTAAATATTTGATTTCCAAGTGGTCAGTGTGAATGATCACTTTGGATCCCAACAAGTAAGCTCTAAAATTCACCAGCGCAAAGATCACCGCAAGAAGTTCTTTTTCAGTGGTAGTGTAATTCATTAGGGCAAGGTTCAAAGTTCTACTCACATATGCGATGGGGTGTAGCATTGTTTTCTTCTTTTATGCTAGCACCGCCCCCATCGCATAACTGCTAGCATAGCACATCAGCTCAAACGACTCTATCCAGTCAGGTGCGATCAACACAGGTGTGGTTATCAATGCGTTCTTTAGTATTTTGAATTCGTTGAGGCATTTTTCATTAAAGTCAAACGTTCTATCGGCCTCTAACAACGCACTCAATGGTCGAACAATCTTTGAAAAGTCCTTCACAAAACGACGCGATAAAATCCTATATGTCCCAGGAAACTCCTGAGAGCCTTCACATTTGCTGGTGGTGGAAGCTTTTCAATGGCCTCAATCTTCGTCTTGTCCACCTCCCGCCCTTCCCTGGAAACTTTTGCTCGAGCACAATACCTTCATTCACCATGAAGTGGCACTTCTCTCAGTTCAGCACAAGATTTGTCTTTTCACATCTCCTCAGTATCTTCTCCAAATTGCTTAGACAGACTTCATACATTTGCTCATAAACCAAGAAGTCGTCTATAAAAATTTCCACTAAATCTTTAAGATACTCAGAGAAGATTGCCATCATGCACCTCTGGAATGTGTTCGGCACATTGCATAATCCGAATGGCATACGGAGAAAAGCAAACGTTCCGTAGGGGCAGGTGAATGTGGTTTTCTCTTGGTCTTCATAAGCAATCATTATTTGGTTGTAGCCCACATACCCGTCCAAAAAGTAGAAGTAATCATTTACTGCTAGGCGGTCTAGCATCTGGTCAATAAAAGGCGAGGGAAATGATCCTTCTTCATTGCCGCATTGAGTTTGCGGTAGTTCAAGCAAATCCGCCAGCCAGTGACGGTCCTCATTGGTATTAATTCATTGTTTGCATTAGGAACTACCGTCATTCCTCCCTTCTTGGGCACACATTGCACGGGGCTGACCTACATGCTATCGACAATTGGATAACTAATTCCTATGTCCAACCATTTGATTATCTCCTTTTTCACAACCTCCTACATCACAGGGTTTAGTCTGCGTTGAGCCTCGATAGGCCATTTTTGGTTTTCCTCGAGATGTATCTTGTGCATGTAATATGCGGGGCTGATTCCTCTTATGTCTACAAGCATCCACCCTATTGCTTTTATATACTTCTTCAAGATGCTCAGTAGCACATTTTTTTGTTCTTCTTGTAGCGCAGAGGAAATTATTCAATGGCAGAGTTTCATTTTGCCCCAAGAAAACATACTTCAGGTGGCTTGGCAAGGTTTTTAATTCCACGGTAGGTGGTTGTTCCAAGGATGGCTTTTGTACTTTTTTCTCTTTATTCAACGTCGGTGGTTGTTCCAAGGATGGCTTTTGTACTTTTTTCTCTTTATTCAACGTCTATTTTTCTTCTTTGTTTGTCGTTTCCATGGTTGTATTGCAACTTGCTACAGATGCGGTCGCATCCTTTTTTTTGAATCCTCGGTCAGCTTTAAGGAGCGCACTTAAGGGCCTTGCAATCTGGGAGAAGTTTTGAATAAATCTTCTATAAAACCCAGCGTGTCCCAGAAAGCTCCTAAGTGTTTTCACGTTCACTGGTGGGGGTAGCTTGGAAATTGCATCGATTTTCGCCTAATCAACTTCCAATCCTGCTTTCGAGATTTTATGACCCAGAACAATTCCTTCTTCCACCATAAAGTGGCATTTTTCCCAGTTCAGAACAAGATTTGTTGCCACGCATCTCTTCAAGACCTTTTCCAGGTTAGATAACTGTTCACTTGATAACTGTTCTGATGGAAACTATGGCTCTCCTGGTTGTGATTCTCGTCCCAACTTAAAGTTGGGTGATCCCACCAACCAAGGTTGTAGATGTTGCCAAATAACTCATTATGAACAGAGTATACAGCCTGTTGATTCCACAGGCAGACTTCTGTTGGATGTTATGTTAATTTGGTAAGCTCGCTTTATTATTTTCTTATGCTAGAATTTTTTTTCTTTTTTTTAGAACACTATGCCTTTTTTATTCCTCTTTGTCTAGACTTGCTACTCAAGATGGTTGTTCTTAGACCAAAGGTTGTCCTATCAGGATAACAAAGAAAATTAAGTAGATATGACGTTTCTAAGAGTTTTAAGATTCTAAATAAATCTAAATAGCTAAGTATTCAATTTTTAAAAAAATTAAAATGGAAAAAAGTTTCTTTTGAAAAATAAGTTCCAAAATTTTGTTAACAAATTTTAAAAGGCCTAAGATTTTGTTTGTATCCTTACTAGAAAGAATGTGTCATCAAAATTTCATCTATAAAAATCGAGAGATTATGTAAAACAAATAATGCATAGAACAAAGTGAATGAGATTCTGGAATGTGCAAACATGCATTTATTCAATCATGAATTTATTGCATTCAAGGAAAAAATGGTCTTTTACAGCATAAAGAATTCAACAGACATGTTTTTCAAATAATCAAAATTACGTTATTAAGATGAATCACAGTCGCAGAATCTATGTAATCAGTCTAAGTAATCAACAATCTATTAGCCCGACCTCATATGCTTAAGGGTTCTAGATATGCATTTATGATTCTATATAAATCATTACAAAGCAAAAATTTTCAGTAAGGCGGCTCATTTTTACAAAGCAAAAAATACCATGTAGAATACCAACAACATGCAATGTTTCTCACCCCCAACTTAAAGATAGAACATTGTCCTCAATGTTTAGAATAAGCAAATGAATTCAACAAAAACAAAAAAGAAGGGATGTGGAGAGAAACTTCCCTAGTTTTTGTTGATCATTTATTTACTTGAGAGAGAATTTCCTTGCTTTTGTTTTGTTTTTCTTTGGGACCTTCTCATTTTTATTTTTCTATTGAGATAATCACCTACAAAAAAAAAGAGAAGAATCAATTATTCTTTTTATTTAAAATGCTAAAATAAGAAAGAAGAAAGATGAAAAATTAGAAACGAAAAATGAAAATGAAAAGAAAGAAAGAGAAAATTTTGTCCTGTTGTAAATTTTTAGCGTCGTTTGCTTGAAATTGATGAAAAGGGGTATCAAGTATATGAGGGATTGGTGACACAGAAAAATTGAATCCAGGCTACAAGTCCATGCCATAAACTTGAACACATAGATTTTATGCGATGATATGCAATACTACTTCTAAATATGCATTATTAATTAATGTTCTTGTAGTATGCTGTGCGTTGACACAAGTTTCCTTGCGTTGAAACCAAGTATAATTTCACCGCAAGTTTCTCAGTGTGATCTGAGGTCGAACACAGGGACTGTTTTAGGTTATTGTGTTATATTTGTGATATATGCGACCAGGGGTTTTTCAATTTACAAAAAGGTTGTGTGTACAGGCATTTGAAAATGCGATAAAGTAAAGGTAAGTGAAAAAAATGCGATAATAAAGTAAATTGCGATAAAAGTAATATGCGATAAAATAAACCTAAGCTATGATGATACAAGATACAGGTTTCATGATACAAGATACTGAAGGTGAGACTGACTGTGAAGTTTATACAAAGATCGTATTATGCAGTGGCAAGTCTTATGTGTGGAACAGAAAGAGAAAAGATTACAAACATCGCAAGTTCCATAATTGCGTTAAAGGCATAAGTACGGTTCTGCTTTTCCCTTCGCGTACACCTCTCAGTGATCGGCCGCATTTCCCACATCTCTGTGGTGAAACAGGGACGAACATAATCAACGCAAGGTTGCTTCCATCTCTGGAAGTACTTCTTGCTTTAGTTAACGCATTCTTCTAACCTTCTCTCGATAGATCAGAATGACATCTTCACTTCTGCTCTCACAGGTGAAGATGCCGTCTAGCATGCTTTAGCTAAACATCTGTATTTCTTTAGCACAGATTAAGTTACTTGTTTAATTCATATTAATCACCAAGGGATTAAGAAAACATCATGGAGAAAATGATTTATGGAGGAACGAAAATAGACAGAGAAGTGGGAATGGAAATGATCAAGACATTCAATAATACTATTTAGCGTCTGATACATGGTTGTGAATGAAGAGATTAAGAAGATGAAATACAATTGATGAATGAAAGTTAGAAACAAATAAAAATAAGCGTCAATGTCTTGGCACAGATCTGGAATGGAGAATCACTTGCTAGTGTTGATGAAGTGAATGGAAGGATGAGCTTCCCTCTCAGGCTTGCTCAACCGGTAGAAGGAATCTAAGTACAAAGCTTCTCAGTAGGGATTTGGCAGAATTGCATTGAGACTCACCTCTCGGCCTTGTCTCTTCTCTTCTCGAATTTCCTCCGATCAGCACTTAGATCAGCTCTCTCTCAATAGCCTCGTATCAATTATTCCCCGTATCAAGTATATTTTTCAGTGAATTCTTTAAGGTTATTTATAGGTTAAATTCTTTGACTCTCTGACTTGTGGTCCCCACTTTAATGTTATGGAAAGTCCAAAAATGGTGTAATAAATATTCCTTCTGTTATGCAATCAATTCGTCGAATATGCACAATGGTTAGTTGTACACGTGTCACAATCCTCCGCGTTTGCGTCGCTCATTTGCATCTTCGATCGTGTGCCCGCATGCGATGTTGTTTCTATTACTGCATGCGGTTGAAAGCTCTGGATCGACTGTCGCATTGCGTCGTCATTGCGTTGATCGTCTATTCATTCCTGACTAATGGGCGCAATGCGACGTAGATGCATTAATCCTTTTCTATTGAGCCATGAGCGCATACGGTGACTTGATTTCCTACAAAACAGACTTGAAATATCCTTTTCTACCATCTTAATGGTCTTAGTGGGTGTATTTGCGATAATTTGTAATTGTTGTATTCCTTAGCTAATTTTCATACAATTGACACAACTTTCCTCTATTTTGACCACAATATCTAAATAAAGTAGTATAAATAACTTGTATTTCTACAAGTTATCACACCCCCAAATTTAGATATATGCTTGCCCTCAAGCATATCTTCTACTAAGGCAAAAATGTCCAGTTTCTATCCTAAATTTTGCGTCGATTGGTTGCTCTGAATGCTCCACTTAGGCACATTACTTAACAGCGCAATTTTCTTCTATCCTTGCTAATTCATATCAAAGCCCTACTTTATTCTTCTATACTACAGATTTCTGCTCAAAAATGTTTTTCTAGTTTTGAAAAGAATGTTTACCTCTTCTTTATCAAAACAACTTGATGCACGGTGGTCAAATTTTGTGTCATTCATTAGAGACTGTTGGTCATAGTTACACTCTTCGTTTTGGCTTGTTCCCACGGGTGTCATGCGAACATCCAACTACGGTTGTGTGCCAATTTCGACTTTAACTCATGAATTTCAGAGGAGTTGTCTCTTTCATTCTTTTATTTTCTTTTGCATTTTTTCTCTTTTCATATTGGGTTGTTCTTGGAAACCTACCTTCGTTTTGGTTTACTCCCACGGGTGTCATGTGAACATCCAACTACAAGTAGGTTTCTTTCACAACTAACTCTTATCAGGTTGGGAATGTTTTTGAAGTTTTCCCTTGCGCTGACATTGGAGTTCTGTATGAAAATGTTTATATATATATATAAAATGAACGCATTTTCTTAATGACCGCATATTCTTGATCTCATCTACTCAGACCTTCCCCACCCCCAAATTTAGAGATGTGCAAGGTTCTCATTGCATTGTTTGGATAGAATAGACAAACACTTAGGGAAAAAAAATTCAAAAAGAAGGTTTGAGTAGAACTTTGAGAGATAAAATGTAAAGTACTGCTAAGTTACGAAGTAACTAAGTGTTAGTCATAATTTACAAAGTATGGGAAATGTTTCTAAGTATAAACATATTATACATCTTGGCAGCGCAATGAATAACGCAAAAGTAAAGATCAAGAACATCAAAAATATTGACAAAGGATGATAAAGAAAAAGGCACGGGCAAAAAAAAGAGAATATTTACTCAATTGTATTGAATATTAACAAAGTATACAAATAATTAAAAATTAACGCAATACAAAAATTATTGCTTGTACAAAGAATCAAAGAATTTCGTTAACTTAGAAAAATAATGAATTGAAATTATCTTTTGAATCTGATTTAGACGGGTGCACGATTAAAAATCAACACCGCGCTTCCCTTAACGCAAATACATTTTTGTTGAGGACGGGCAACAATGCATGCATCCCCGCAACACACCCCTTAACTAAACACATTTCTGGAGGATCGGGCGCACGGTCTTACTACCAGCACAACACTACCTCAACATAGTGCATTTTGCTAAAGACAGGCAAAGGACACACACGCGCACAAAACACCCCTCAACGTAATGCAGTTGAGTGTAATGGACGCAAGGTGTCTCTTGTTAACAGACAATGCACCCATCAACATGTTACATACCAGTTTTTAATTTTCTTTATAATTCATCAACAATCGCAAAGTCGAAAAGACTTTGCGGTGTTTAATGTTTCATCCAATCATTCACAAAAATTAAAGAACAGTGCTACTAATGCATACAAATTAAAGAAATTAAACATGACATGAAAACTTAAATTGAAGAAACTTATAGAAAGCATTAAAGGCTAATTCCAAAAAGCGGTAAATACGTAATTTAGAAAGCAGTAAAAGAAAAACTGTAAAGAAAGCAAGAAAACATAGATAGGGATGCTGATTGAAAGAAGTTCTCAGAATTATCGCAATCGCTTCCCTTGCAAGCGGTTTAATCCTGCTTGCCCAAGTCAATGGTATCCATGCGTCGCTTGAAGTCACCTCCGTAGTAAGGCTTAATCCATTAACCATTGACTTTAAACACGTTGTTCCCATCTAAAGTTGTTAGTTCCACTGCGCCGTGAGGAAAGATAGTTTTGATTTGGAATGGCCCAGACCAGCGAGACTTCAACTTTCCTGGGAGCAATAAAAAACGAGCGTTAAATAATAATACCTGTTGACCTTCAACAAAACTGTCTGGTCGTCATGCCACTTCTTGGTTTTCTCCTTATAGATCTTGGCATTTTCATAGGCGTCCTTTCGCCATTCGACCAGCTGATTCAGTTACAGCTTCCGGACTTTCCCTGCACTTGCTAAATCAAACTTCAGCTTCTTGCATGCCCACATCGCCTTATGTTCCAACTCGAGTGACAGATGACAAGCTTTTCCAAAGACCAGGGCATACAAGGACATGCCAATTGGTGTTTTATAGGCAGTCATGTATGCCCACAGTGCTTCATCATGCTTGGGTGACCAATCTTTCCTGGAACTATTGACTACCTTCTCCAAGATAGTTTTGATCTCTCGGTTAGAAATCTCTGTCTGCTCATTAGTCTGTGGGTGATAAGCAGTTGCAACTCTATGGCTGATGTTAAATTTAGTCAGCAGGTTGATGATTATGCGATTGATGAAGTGAGAGCCTTCATCGCTGATTAAGGCCTGTGGCGTCCCATATCGAGCAAAAATATTCTTCTTAAGAAACTTCGCCATTGTGGCCGCATCATTCTTGGCACATGCGATGGCCTCAACCCATTTTGATACATAATTAACCGCTACCAGGATATAATGATGACCTTCTGATGGTGGAAATGAGCCCATGAAGTCAATTCCCCAAACATCAAATAATTCAACCTCTAAGATTGATGTCAACGGCATTTCATTCTTTTTAGACATATTCCCCATTCTCTGGCATCTGTCGCATTGCACAACGTGAGCATGGGCATCCTTAAATAGTGTTGGCCAGAAATAGCCACACTACAAGACCTTTGTGCAGTTCACTGTCCCCCAAATTGTCCTCCGTAAGGGGACTCATGACACATCTCCAGAATGTGCTTGACTTCGTGCTCAAGAACGCATCGACATAATATATGATCAGGACCAAGTCGATATAGGAATGGATCGTCTCAGAAATAAAATTTGACATCATGTCTTAGCTTCTTCTTCTGCTGGTAAGTATAATCATCTGGTATTTGACCGCAAACGATGAAATTCACAATGTCCCCATACCAGGGAACATTAATGTCTACTGACATCAGCAACTCATCGGGGAATCTTTCTTCAATATTTCTTTCTTTCCTTTGAATCTCGCAATTCTCCAATCTTGACAAATGATCAGCGACTTGGTTCTCGGTGCCCTTTCGGTCTTTGATATCGAGGCAAACTCTTGCAGGAGCAACACCCACCGTATAAGCCTTGGTTTTGCATCCTTCTTTGTCATCAGATATTTGATCGCAGAGTGATCCATATACACCACAACGTTTGTTCCGATTAAGTACTGTCGGAATTTCTTCAGTGCAAATACTACTGCGAGCATTTCCTTCTCTGTGGCTGTGTAGTTCTCCTGCGCATCATTCAATGTTTTACTTGCATAATAAATAGAATGCAATACCTTGTCCTTGCGCTGACTTAATACTGCACCCATAGCATATCCGCTCGCGTCACACATCAACGCAAACGGTTGCGTCCAGTCCGGCGCAACCAGAATGGGTGTGGTGATGAGTGCATCTTTCAATATGTTGAATAATTTGGTGCACGCATCATCAAAATTCTATTCTCGGTCAGCTTCAAGGAGCACACTTAAGGGCCTTGCAGTCAGGGAGAAATTTTGAATAAATCTTCTATAAATCCTAGCATGCCCTAGAAAGCTCCTAAGTGTCTTCACGTTCACTGGTGGGGGTAGCTTGGAAATAGCGCCGATTTTCGCCTGATCAACTTCCAATCCTGCTTTCGAGATTTTATGACCCAGAACAATTCCTTCTTCCACCATAAAGTGGCATTTTTCCAAGTTTAGAACAAGATTTATTGCCATGCATCTCTTCAAGACCTTTTCTAGGTTAGATAAACATGAGTCATAATTGTTGCCAAAAACTGAAAAATCATCCATGAATACTTCGACTGACTTCTCCAAGAAATCTAAAAAATATCGCCATCATGCATCGTTGGAAAATGCCTAGCTCATTACAGAGTCCAAATGGCATGCATCAGAAAGCAAACGTACCAAATGGGCACGTGAAGGTAGTCTTGTCTTGATCCACCGGTGCAATTGCTATTTGATTGTACCCTGAATAACCATTAAGAAAACAGATGAATTCATTCCCCGCAAGTCTATCTAACATTTGATCAATGAACGGGAGTGGGAAATGGTCCTTTCTAGCGGCCAAATTTAACTTGCGATAAACCATACAAATTCTCCACCCCGTTGTAGTTCTTGTGGGAATTAGTTCATTCTTGTCGTTGGTGACGACTGTCAACCCGCTTTCTTTGGAACACACTACACTAGGCTCACCCAGCTACTATCAGATATCGGGTAGATGACTCATGCATCCAGCCACTTCACTATTTCCTTTTTCGCGACCTCCCTCATGGCAGGGTTTAAACGTTGTTGCCTTTCTACTGATCTTGTCTTTCCTCCTTCCAAACGAATCTTGTGTGTGCAATACGAAGGGTTGATTCCTTGAATGTCTGCCAAGGTCCATTCTAAACCCTTTGCATTGTTTCTCAGGATCTGTATAAGTGCGTCTTCTTTCTCCTTACTCAGCGAGGCCGAAATGATAACCGGTAATATGTTGTTACCTTCTAAGTAAGCATACTTGAGATGCACAGGCAACGGCTTTAACTCTAGCACAGGTGGTTCTTCCAAAGATGGCTTCATGCGTTGTGAAGTTCGTTCAAATAACTTGAGTGGTTCAAAGTTTGAGTCAACATAAATTGTGGCGCAATCCTCCTTCAACATTGCACCGATTCCAAAATTTTCTTCCTCCAGCTCCTCTAGGGGCTCGTGCCAAGGTTTTTCCCGCAGTTCCTCAATATACTGGCAATTCTTCATATCATTTGGATACTTCAACACATTAAAGATGTTGAACTTTACTTCCTGATTGTCGACCCTAATGGTTAGTTCTCTTTTATGCACATCGATCAATGCTCACCTTGTTGCTAGGAATGGGCAACCCAAGATGATAGGTACTTCTCTGTTAGCTTCGTAATCCAATATAACAAAGTCTGTCGGGAAGATAAACTTGTCCACTTGCACGAGTAAATCCTTTATCTTGCCCTCAGGATGCGTTATCGATCTATCGACGAACTGTAATGTTATCGTTCTTGGTCTTATGTTTCCGATATCCAGCTTTTTAAAGATCGACAAGGGCATTAGATTCATGCTCAGCCCTAAATCGCACAGTGCGTTTCCGACCATCTTACCTCCTATTTTGCAAGGCAATGTAAAACTCCTAGGATCCTTCATTTTGGTAGGGATATTGTTTTGAAATGGTGCGTTGCATTCATATGTTTGCACAACTGTTTCATTTTGCCCGATCCTTCTTTTATTAGCAAGAATATCCTTGAGAAATTTTACATAGCTCGGCACGTCTAAGAACCTCTGGAATTACTTACTATCATCTTTCTTCTTCAGCCTGGACGAGAAAGGTGGAGGATCTCACCGTACTTCTTATTGAATCGGCTGTTTGTTAAGGTCCTGCCTTTGCTGCATTTCATTATCTGAAGGTTGCGTTAATTTAGAATCCAAGTCTTAAGGAGCTTCATCTTTTGTAGGTGAACTTGCTTCTGAACAGGTAATCTTTCCACTACTTTGATTGGTCACCATCAACAGTTAAATCTGTTGGTACTGTTGTACAATCTGGTACTGATGGCATAGGGGCTGTTGTTTAACCACTCCTCAATGTCACTGCGTGACATTACTTTTTACCTCGTGAACCTGATGCTCCTGAAATGCTAGGCAGCGTACCAGGCACATTTTTTTCAACTCAATTGCAAGCTGTTCAGTCTGCTCTTCTAAACCTCTAAGAGAGTCAGCTTGGTGTCTAATTTCCTCGCTCTTTTCGATATAATGCTTCAGTGAAGTCTCTAGAGACGAGGTACTGCAAGAGGTATCATATAAGAACAGTTGGTCATAGGGTGGTATACTCTGAGAGTTACCTGGGCTATATTCCTGACTAATGAAGACCAGAGAGTTGCCTCGATCCCCTTGATAACTGTTCTGATGGAAACTATGGCTCCCCTGGTTGTGATTCCCGTCCCAACTTAAAGTTGGGTGATCCCACCAACCAGGGTTATAGATATTGCCAAATAACTCACTATGAACAGAGTATACGGCCTAATGATTCCACAGGTAGACTTCTGCTGGATGTTATGTTAATTTGGCAAGCTCGCTTTATTATTTTCTTATGCTAGAATTTTTTTTCTTTTTTTTAGAACACTAGGCCTTTTCTAAGAGTTTTAAGATTCTAAATAAATCTAAATAGCTAAGTATTCATTTTTTTTATGAAATTAAAAGGGGAAAAAGTTTCTTTTGAAAAGTGAGTTTCAAAATTTTGTTAGCAAATTTTAAAAGGCCTAAGATTTTGTTTGTATCCTTACTAGAAAGAATGTGTCATCAAAATTTCATCTATAAGAATCGAGAGATTGTGTAAAACAAATAATGCATAGAACAAAGTGAATGGGATTCTAGAATGTGCAAACATGCATTTATTGAATCATGAATTTATTGCATTCAAGGAAAAATGGTCTTTTAAAACATAAAGAATTCAACAGACATGTTTTTCAAATAATTAAAATTACGTTATCAAGATGAATCAGAGCCGCAAAATCTATGTAATCAGTCTAAGTAATCAACAATCTATTAACTCGACCTCAAATGCTCAAGGGTTCCAGATATGCATTTATGATTCTATATAAATCATTACAAAGCAAAAAATTTCAGTGAGGTGGCTCATTTTTACAAAGCAAAAAATACCATGTAGAATACCAACAACATGCAATGTTTCTCACCCCCCAACTTAAAGATGGAACATTGTCCTCAATGTTTAGAATAAGAAAATGAATTCAACAAAAACAAAAAAGAAAAGATGTAAAGAGAAACTTCCCTAGTTTTTGTTGATCATTTATTTACTTGAGAGAGAATTTCCTTGGTTTTGTTTTGTTTTTCTTTGAGACCTTCTCATTTTTTCTTTTTCTATTGAGATAATCACATACAAAGAAAAAGAGGAGAATCAATTATTCTTTTTATTTGAAATGCTAAAATACGAAAGAAGAAATGTGAAAAATTAGAAAAAAAAATGAAAATGAAAAGAAAGAAAGAGAAAATTTTGTCCTGTTGCAAATTTTTAGCGTCGTTTGCTTGACATTGATGAAGAGGGGTATCAAGTATATAAGGGATTAGTGACATGGAAAAATTGAATCCAGGTTACAAGTCCATGCCATAAACTTAAAGACAGATATTTTATGCGATGATATGCGATACTACTTCTAAATATGCGTTATTAATTCATGTTCTTGTAGTATGTTATGCGTTATCACAAGTTTTCTTGCGTTGAAACCAAGTATAATTTCACCGCAAGTTTATTGGTGTGATCCGAGGTCAAACACAAGGACTGTTTTAGGTTATTGTGTTATATTTGTGATATATGCGACCAAGGGTTTTTCAATTTACAAAAAGGTTGTGTGTACAGGCATTTGAAAATGCGATAAAGTAAAGGTAAGTGATAAAAATGCGATAATAAAGTAAATTGCGATAAAAGTAATATGCGATAAAATAAACCTAAGTTATGATGATACAAGATACAGGTTTCATAATACAAGATACTGAGGGTGAGACTGACTGTGAAGTTTATATAAAGATCGTGTTATGCGGTGGTAAGTCTTATGTGTGGAACAGAAAAAGAAAAGATAATTAGTACAAACATCGCAAGTTCCTTAATTGCATTAAAGGTATAAGTACGGTTCCATTTTTCCCTTCGTGTACACCTCTCTGTGATCGGTCGCATTTCCCACATCTCTGTGGTGAAACAGGGACGAACATAATGAACGCAAGGTTGCTTCCATCTTTGGAAGTACTTCTTACTTTAGTTAACGCATTCTTCTAACCTTCTCTCGACAGATCAGAATGGCATCTTCACTTCTGCTCTCACAGGTGAAGATGTCGTCTAGCATTGTTTAGCTAAACATCTGTATTTCTTTAGTACATATTAAGTTACTTGTTTAATTCATATTAATCAAGGGATTAAAAAAACATCATGGAGAAAATGATTTATGGAGGAACGGAAATAGACAGAGAAGTGGAAATGGAAATGATCAAGACATTCAATAATACTATTTAGCGTTTGATACATGGTTGGCAGAATTGCACTGAGACTCACCTCTTGGCCTTGTCTCTTCTCTTCCCGAATTTCCTTCGATCCGCACTCAGATCAGCTCTCTCTCAATAGCCTCGTATCAATTATTCCCCGTATCAAATATATTTTTCAGTGAATTCTTTAAGGTTATTTATAGGTTGAAGGCTTTGACTCTCTGACTTGTGGTCCCCACTTTAATGTTATGGAAAGTCCGAAAATGGTGGAATAAATATTCCTTCTGTTATGCAATCAGTTCGTCGAATATGCACAACGGTTAGTTGTACACATGTCACAATTCTCCGTGTTTGCATTGCTCATTTGCATCTTCGATCGTTGTGCCCGCATGCGATGTTGTTTCTATTACCACATGCGATTGAAAACTCTGGATCGAGTGTCGCATTGCGTCATCATTGCGTTGATCGTCTATTCATTTCGGACTAATGGGCGAAATGCGACGTAGATGCATTAATCCTTTTCTATTGAGCCATGAGCGCATACGGAAACTTAGTTTCCTGCAAAACAGACTTGAAATATCCTTTTCTACCATCTTAATGGTCTTAGTGGGTGTATTTGCGATAATTTGTAATTGTTGTATTCCTTAGCTAATTTTCATACAATTGACGCAACTTTCCTCTATTTTGACCACAATATCTAAATAAAGTAGTATAAATAACTTGTATTTCTACAAGTTATCAATTGGCCAAATGCAAGTCCAAGTGGACTTGGTTTACATTCCCTTCATTGTATAATTTGATTATGTACTCGTTCACCTTGAAGATTTTTGTGTTTTTTTCAGGGAACATCAGAATTTTAAGTCTTTTTAGGTTTTTTTTTCTTAGGGTTTTTGGAACAACTTCTCAAGTTCTTGCACTTCTTTGGAGAAGGGAGAACTTTGGACTCAATCCTTTTTACCTGCACATTGAAAATGGAGCAAAGATTAGAATCTTTGTTTTTGTTTTTTGTATTACAAACAAATTTTAAATTTGAATTATCAGTTGAATGGTTTTCATTTGTACAAAATTTGTTTTTAAAATTTTAATCTACTCTTAAAATATTTACATTTTAGCAAAATTTCTTGTTCAAAGAATTCTCATTGTTTGAAGAAGATTCATTCTTTTTAGAAAATTGAAGTGAAGAATAAGAAACATGCTTTTTATTTGAATTATAATGGTCGAAAAAGTTAAGAGATACATGAGAAGAATTATCAGTAATCAAATCAAAACCATAATGAATGGAAAGGGCTACCAAACAATTAGAACTTTTGTACAACATGAAATCAACAACGTGATCAATTTCATCATATGTGTCTATGGAACAAAGAGAATAATATTCCTCCAGAAATTTCATGGCATCATAAATGTTGAAGTATTTTACCTCTCCGTCAAATTCTACTGATAAAGATTCCTCATCTACGTTAATTCTAGTTTTTGCAGTTTTCATGAAGGGTCTACCAAGTAAAATATTAGAAGAAGAAGTAGAGTATGGCTCATCTATTTTTAAAATGTAAAAATCTACGGGAAAGATTAATTCTCCAACTCTCAACAAAACATCCTCTACTATGTTTAGAGGTTGTATGTATGACCTATAAGCTAGTTGTATGTAAACATTCATTTTCTGTAGGCCATTTGATTTAAGGTCTTCATAAACATGAAAAGGCATAACGTTTATTGAAATACCTAAATCTAACATAGCATGAGTAATAATTCCATTTCCTATTTTTCATGGCAAGATAAACATTCCTGGATCTCTATATTTTTTGGGCATATCCTTTTTTAACAAAGCAAAGAAATTCTTGTTAACAGTTATTGTCTCCTCTTCCTTCCCTTTCCTTTTCTTAGTACATAAGTCTTTTAAAAACTTAGCATACCTAGGTATTTGTTGAATAGTATTAAGCAAAGGGATGTTAATTTGTACCTTTTTGGACATCTCAACAAGCTCTAGGTCGGTATCTTCTACCTTAGGTCTTGCTAATCTACTAGAGAATGGTGCATTGGGTACATACGACTCTACTTTAGGAGGAGAGTAATCACATAGCTCAGAAAAATAGAAGTCCCTTTTGGTTAACTTACCTTTCTCTCTTGTTCTTTCATTACCTTTTCTTTCTTCTGGGGAGGAGATTAAATTGGGGTTGCATCTTAAGAAGATGAGTGGATTTCCTTACCGCTTCTTAGTGTGATTGCGCTAACATTTACATGCTCCGATTGAGCAAGGAGCTTTTTGGATGATTTACTCACAAGCTTGCTTACTATAGTTGCAAGTTGGGTGATTCGTGTGCCCAAGTTTGAGAAGCCTTGTCTAGTTTTTTGTTAGAAAGATTTTGTGTCTTGTCTTGTTGTATGTTGTCCTTTTGCAAATTGTGGAGTTCCTGTTGAAATTTCAAAGAGTAGCCAGCAAAGAATTTCACTACATCCTCGAGAGACATACTTGAGGAGCTTGAAGAAGATTGATTCTGGTTCTTCTATTGCCCTTTAGATCCCCATTTGAAATTTGGATGATCTTGCCACCCTTGGTTATAAGTTTGCCCATGGGGGTCGTATTTTCTCTGAAATCCTGCAATGGAATTGACTTGGGCTTTTGGGCAAGCCTCGGAAGTGTGCCCTGTAGGAAATCGGACATGAGGATTTCCATGAGCAGCAGAAGGATCATTCCAAATTTCATTCATATATGAACATACACAATTACAATCACGAACGACAACAACAGGCTATACGCAAAACAAAAATTACAGCATGCTTTATACACGATCAAGGGATGAATTCACATACCTTTGAAGACTCATCTTTAAGATCCCTCAATCATGACTACTCGTTCACAGCAAGACGGTAACCACGAACGCTCGAACACTTCGACCACTACACTTTACGATCCACGGAAATCTCGAACACAACGATCACCCGGATCACAAACACAACGAATGCAACGAACGGCCTCCACAGAACCTCGACTGTGTTGAGTTGAGTATGACACCACTGAAAAGGTTACCTAGGTATTCTCGGTGTGAGAATCCAGAAGTGTGGGCTCTGTATGGACTTGGTTAGAGGATGAGACCAGAGGAGAACAATCGTGTAAACAATTGAGCAAATGAGAGATGTTAAAGCCTATCGTATAGGACGATGCCCAATCGTTTAATAAAAGCTATGTGATCATCTAGCAAAAGCTATGCGATCGTTTAGCTCATCGGCCAGTTGATAGTCTATCGTATAGAAACTCTCCACAATCGTCTAGTCTCTTCAAGCTACCGTTTAGTAAAGTTTATTTACTTGACAACCTTTCCATGAGTACTTTCCGAGATTGGATTTCTCAATTCAACATTACATTACTAAATATAGGAAAACATTTTTCCTTTTATCTCATGGTTACCATGAAATCACCAATAACTTCCCACTCAATTGGTTATTAGAGAAAAAGATATAATTATCCAATAATTAATATTATTATAAATATAAATGATAACCAACTTACCATACTATATTTATAACCAATAGTTTTAATATTTCATCTCATAAAACATATAAACCATAGCTTTTTTTCTATTCCATGATACTTAATGTAAATCTCATTTACATTAATCCTCTACTTGATGTATCTCATACACCATACTGATCATATCATATATAATCGAATTACCTCTTGTCAATTTGAACATTTCAAATCAACACCAAGAACTGATCCTCAACTTGAATCCATTGAGCTACTAAGGAAACCTCATGGACCTGTAGCTTGAAGATCCAACGGTACATGAATAACTGACTAAACTCTTTAGTCACGAGATCCACCATCCGTTAACTGTCAGACACTCCACTAAAGATCGTCAGCTGAACTCTCCTTACTATAGATATATTATGTGTCCATCTTAACCAATCAACAGTGCGATAACCCTTCACAGATCGCTCATAAGTATAGCTCGGTTAATAAGTGTTATGCCCCTGTAGTTACATCTAATTCCTTAAGTACCCCTGATCCCTCTAATGAACATAAGTCACAGTCCTACTATGACTGAGTCCTCTTTTCCAAAGAGAAGTTGTGGTCACTATATTCAAATCCCGGAATCAGCCCTTAAGGGAGTAATCTATCTACCTACCCCCTACTTCGAGGAAGGAGTGAATTCCATCTTGTGTAACTGAGTTCCCAGCTCCCAAATTAGACAAGTCCCAAAAAAGGTAGGCATGTTGAGTTGGCAAGCTGATCACTCTCACCCATACTAATCAAAGGAGCGCCCTCAAAGGAAGGAGTTCCCAAAACACTCATGATTGAAGTCATGTCACCTATGGTCGTTTAGGTGAGATGTAAGTCTCCAATATTAACGATGCTATATACAGAGATGAATCATTTCGTGGTCTGGTCTTATACAAACTCTTTATATAGGACACCCTCGCTCGCATGTCTCCACATGAATGGTCAGGATCTACCATCTGTAGTAGTTTACAACACTTGCAAACCTCTACAAAGTGGGTCCGTAGTGTCACCAGGATCAGGAATCCCTCCTTAATCCTTATACTACATACCTGTTTAGGTTTCACTTAAGGTGTGATCCACTTGTATATCTCATATACATGCTTAAGTTTATATACAATAACAATGGAGCTTTGTTTATTGGATATGAGTAAATGCCATGATGAAATAAATTTTATTTTATTCATAACAATGTGTATACAACAAACAACGAGACTCCGGGAGAATTAAGACATCAATCCCAAAAATCTCCCACTTGTCCTAATGCCTCAGAGACTAATGTACAATACAAGATAAAGACATGCACAATATACAATAAACTAAGGCACAGCCTAGGATCATCTCCCACTTGCCCTAGACAAGAAGTAGCATGTCCCGCAGATCCAGACTCTCAAGGTAACCTTCGAACACTTTATCCGTGAGAGCCTTTGTAAAGGGATTAGCAACATTATGCTCTGACGCGATCTTCGTGACTATCACATCACTATGATGCACAATCTCCCTGACCAAGTGGTATTTCCATTCTATATGCTTGCCTTGACGATGACTCCGAGGCTCCTTTGAATTTGCCACAACTCCACTGTTATCACTATAAAGAGTGATAGGCAAATCCATATTTGAAACAACTTCTAAATCTAAGAGGAATTTTCTCAGCCAAACAGCCTTCTTAGCTGCTTCACAGGTGGCTACGTATTCGCCTTCCATAGTGGATTCCACGATGCATCCTTTCTTGATGCTTCGCCAAACTACAACCCCTCCATTCAGAGTGAACACTGACCCCGATGTCGATTGGCGAGAATCTCTATCGGTCTAAAATTCAAAGTTTGCATATCCTGTAAGGATTAAATCCTTATCTCCATACACGAGCATGTAGTCCTTTGTTCTCCGAAGAAACTTGACATGTAGAAATGCATGTCATCTCATCTTCTTTTACTTAGAATTATGAAGGTTGTTAGGTAGAATATGTAACAATCATATTAGAAATTCACGAGAAAAAAAATTTTGCATCGATCAGCATGTCAAATCTCAGCTAACCCGTTATTTTGCGTTAATTATGCATTCAATGTTCTATTTTTGTAGCTAATGCAGGAAATGAACGCAAATGCAGAAACCGGACCACCACATAGATGACTGTATGTAGAGAAACACTCCATCGAAAAGGCAAACGCATCGATCAATGCATGGATGTTGCGGTAATCAGCCATATGCGTCCATCACATGGGAGTTTCGCTCGTCAAGCGATTCTGGTCATCATGTACAGTTCCGGTATTAAGCGAATGCGGCCATTGAATGATTGCGACTACACGACAACGCAAACTAATGGGATCAATGCAAGGTAGGTGGAATGAACGCATCAACGCATCTACCTCGAGAAAAACCAAAAGATGATGTTGACATTTTACCTACCACGCCGTTGGTAGCAGAGGTTCGGAAAGGACTAACGCGCCGAACGTCAGACTCAGAGCAGTCCAATAAATGTTGTCGGTGACCCAAGCTCTATAAATAGAAGCTGATAAGCAGAAATTCAAGGGATCCAGGGTTTTCGCCCAAGGTTGAATCCAAGGCTTTCGCCTGAGGTTCGCCTAGGGCAGAGCCTTGTGATCCAGACAAAGGCGTGAGAAGATGGCTGAGAGTTCTTCACCTCCTTCATCCATTCTAATTGACGATCGGAGTTAGATCTCGAGAGAGTCAGCTCCTCCGCTCATCCATGGCACCACCGGCAGCCTTGACGCACATTCGCTGGGAGCAAATCTTTGCTTCCAACTGGTCATTTCCTTTTCCTTTCTTTTCCCATATTGTATTGTATGACATCTTGGAATTAAGAAATTAATACAATTTATTTTTCAATGCATTTCTCTATTCCTTCACTTCATCTCCATCTTTTTTTCTTAGCATCTTTACTTTCATTGCAACACTTAGTGGGACTGCTTGGGTATTGCATACTTAGTCATGTGGATTAGGGATATGAAATATGTAGCAACCCACCGAGAGGTATGCGTTGTGCGAGTGTGTGAGTAATCTTATTTGCTTAGTGTGAATCTACTGCAACACTTATCTATAGGCTAACTTATTTCTTGTCTATGATTAAAGTCAGCAACAATCAACTGCCCGGAAGGGTAAGTGGTTGGACGCATTAAGTAAGGCATGCATTGTTCACTAGAGATAGGAGTAATCTTGTGTCAACCAAGTTCATGCATTTGTCTTGTTTTATGTTGTGCCCAACACCCCTTTAGAGCTACTCGAGAGAGAGTCAAAAGAAAGAACCTAATGACTCGAGAGAGCTAGATTAGAATATAGACTCGAGAGAGCAAGATTAGATCGGCATAAGCAAGAAATAGGGACTTAGAGATAAGCATTGTTTGCTATTAACCCATCGCATGCATCCTAGAGATAGGATACGATTGAGTGCGGTCACCACAACGTTGTGTGCATTTTGCATCGTCACATATGAAAAGAGTAGAAACTTAGGAATAAGCTCTATGGACACTTTTGCATTCAACACATGCGTCCTAGATTTAGGAGCATTGCATTTGCATTGAAAAATGATTTGTTGTGCATGAATACAGCATGATCGCATTGGCTTGTGTTGACTAGGGTTGCCATTGCGGTCACTCTTAAGGGTTGCAATGAAAACATCTTCGCATTTTATTTATCTTCCCACACATTTATTTCATGTCAAGGTTTGTCGCATCTCTACCTTTCATGCATATTCTCATTGCATTGTCTGTTAGATAGAAGTATGAGTAGGATTAACTTAGCAACATCCCCTCCATTCTTTTAGTTATACCACCGCATGCACATCACCGCATACATATAGCTACAAGTCCCTGTGTTCGACCTCGGATTACCCAAGAAACTTGTGTTCACGTTATACATGGCGTGAGCGCAAGAATAACTTGTGGCAAGATGCATGGTCATCGCATACATTCATTAATGCATTACCAGTCCAATGTATGACCATCGACGCATGACTATCAACGCATATCTTAGGAATATGCATCGCATAACGCGTCCACGGGATTTTGGTTGTTAAGTAAAATTGAATTCCAATTTCCCACCATCACCATCCAGTGATCAAATCCTAGATTAGACTGATACCGACTGAAAATCCCTACTACATAGCAAATGTCTGGTCTGGTACACGATATTGCATACATTAAGCTTCCTACAGCTGAAGCATAGGGAATTCGTCTCATCTCTTCAACCTCTTGAGGTGTCTTAGGACATTAATCCTTAGATAAAACGATTCCATGCCTGAAGGGTAACAAACCTCTCTTGGAATCCTACATCCTGTACCTGATTAACATTTCATCGATGTACGATGCCTGAGACAAGGCTAACCTTTTGTTCTTACGATCCCGAATAATCTGGATCCCTAGAACATACTGTGCCTTACCCAAATATTTCATTTGGAACTGAGGAGCTAGCCATTTTTTAATGTCAGTCAGATACCTTATATATTTCCCAATGAGTAGGATACCATCCACATACAGTACCAGGAAAGCTACTAAGCTATTGATGATCTTCTTGAAGACACAAGGCTCATTAACATTCTGATCAGAGTCAAACGACTTGATCACAGTGTCAAATCTAATGTTCCATGATTGAGATGCTTGTTTCAGCCCATAAATGGACCTATTAAGCTTGCAAACTTTTTGCTCTTGATCTAGAACTACGAACCCCTCTGGTTGAGTCATATAGATGGTCTCTTCAAGATTACCATTAAGAAAGGCAGTCTTGGCATCCATTTGCCATATCTCATAATCATAAAATGTGGCTATGGACAGGAGTATCCTGATAGACTTGAGCATGACAACAGGTGAGAAAGTTTCCTCATAGCCAACTCCCTCAACTTAGTCCGATCTTATACAAACTCTTTGTATAGGACACCTCTGCTCGCATGTCTCTACCTAAATGGTCAGGATCTACCATCTGTAGTAGTTTACAATACTTGCAAACCTCTACAAAGTGGGTCGTATCCGTAGTGTCACCAGGATCAAGAATCCCTCCTTAATCCTTATACTACATACCTGTTTAGATTATCACTTAAGGAATTATCCACTTGTATATCTCATATACATGCTTGAGTTTATATACAATAACCATGGAGCTTTGTTTATTGGATATGGGTAAATTCCAAAATGAAATAACTTTTATTTTATTCATAACAATATGCATAATATAAACAACGAGACTCCAAGAGAATTAGGACACCAATCCCAACATGCCCGACTAATCCACACATCCTGCATGGTTTGACTTAAGGAAGACCTCCTTGGGCTACCTGAGTAAAAAGAGAAACTAGATTAGTTACTTGTGATCTAAGCTCACTTACTATACTAGATTGAGAAACATTATGATCGAGAGTCCTTGTCCCAAAATTCTAAGAGTTCTCTGCCATCATTGAAATTAGTTGGCTTTCTTCGGCCGAATTTTGTCGACTAAAGCCCCTCCAGCGGTCGCATCTATGTTTCTCCTCTACAATGGAAGCAATCCTGAATAAAAGTATTGAATTAGATATTGCTCAAAAATTCGATGATGTCGGAAAGATGCACATAACAGTTTGTATCTTTCCTAATATTCATATAAAGACTCTCCTACGCTTTGTTTTATTCCATATATTTTCTCTTATGTTATGAGCCTTAGATGCGGGAAAAAACTTTTCTAAAAACTTCTTTTTTAAACCACTCCAAGTGGTGATGGAACTCTCCAGTAGGTAATATAGCCAATCCTTAGCCACATCCTTCAAGGAGAAGGGGAAGGCTCTAAGGTTGAGCTGCTCTTGTGTCACTCCGTGTGGCCACATTCCGTCACAAACAAGGTGGAACTCCTTCATGTCCTTGTGAGGGTCTTCACCGATTTTCCTTCTGAATGTAGGAAGTAGATGTACTGGTCCCGGCTTGAGCTCAAAGGCAATAGTTGTCCCGGGATATACGATGCATAGTGGTTGTTGATTATAATCCGACTCCACTAACTCACGCAAAGTTTGCTCTCTTACTTCGTCCATGTTGTTTAGTTGAGGTTGTTCTCCTTCTTGTTAACTTGATTCTTCAAGTTCTTCTTCTTCTCTTCTAGTCATTTCCCTTCATGATCTCCTTTCCTCACGGTCAATATCTAAAATCAAATCACAAAGTAAACTCTGAGAGAAGCAGGTCATATACAAAAGGATAGTTTAATCAAACTAACTATTTTTTTTATTTCTTTTTAAAGAAAAAAGAATTCAATGATTCTTAAAGGCCAATTTCACGGTTCCCCGGCAATGGCTCCAATTTGATCGGTGGAAAATAGGTGTATTAAATTCTATCTTACCCAAAGCAAATGAAATTTATAATACTCTAACTACAACTAAAACTAGCACATAGCAATAGTGGAGTAAGAGGTCAATCCCAAGAGAACCTCTATTAATTGGCCTAAAATAGACTAATTGAATTCCAAAATGCAAGAGATTAAAGGAGGGGAGTTTTTTGTTTTAAAGAACTAGAAACTAACTAAATGAAAAGAAAGATTTGATATAGGAAATTTCGTAATGAGAGATATAAGAGGGTTTATGAGATAAGATTCAATGAGAAATTAAATCCTGGAGATTTTATGTAAACTAGGCAATTCTATCATTGACTTAACAAAGAATCATGTAATTAGATTATTCAATAGTTCATTAAGAATAAATCCCTAAGGCCCTAATTAGCTAATTTAACAATTAACCCTAATCTAGTTCTTAATTGCTTCCTAAAGAAATTTCACAATTAATCTCTAAATTGCATTAAACTCATTAGTTTTCTTAACTATGTCAAATCTTGAAATCAAAAGACTGAAAATTCAAGATTGATTGTATGAATGTTCTAAACTAATAGGTTCTTTAAAGAAAAGAGGAAAAGAAGTCCACATTTTCTACCAAGATTATTAATTCTAGCAACCATAATTATAAATTTGTTATAGAACTATTTTGCATACAAAAATTGATTAATCTTGAGTTTTCAATTCATTCTTAATCAATTTTATTCAAAATCTTAGCAAGAACTTGAAAGTAACTACATGAAATAAATTCAAAGAAAAGTCTTAAGAAAGTGCCAATTGATGCATAATTTTATGAAGTGGAAAGATGGATGATATGCGTTGATGAAATTGCGTTGTGCACTCAAGTTTCCTCAGCGGAATCCAAGTGTAAATTCCACTGAGTTTCCTGGTAAATCCAGGGTCAAACACAGGGACTTGTGAAAACAGATTGCGTTGGTAATTTTTATGAAAACTTTGCGGTGGCCAAATAAATAATTTATTAGTTTGTTGTTGATTGTGTTAATGAAGGAAATAAATAAAATGCGATGGATTTGAGAAAAGTCAGTTGTGTGATAGATGCACTGAGTATGCGATGAACGGGTTAAGAAGATCTTTAGCTAGCGTTACTTGGGAATGCGTCAGACTATGCGATCATGCTACCACCATGCACAGTAAGTCATTTTCCAATGCAAATGTGATGCTCTTAAGTCTAGGACGCATGTGTTGAATGCAAAAGTGTCCATAAAGCTTATCCCTAAGTCTCTACTCTTGTCCTATGTGATTATGCAACAAGCATAAAAACAAGGTGACTGCATACAATCGTATCTTATCTCTAGGATGCATGCGATGCGTTGATAACAAATACTGCTCATTCCTAAACTCCTATCTCTTGATTATGCGTTCTAATCTGACTCTCCCAAGCCTAGATTCTAACCTGACCTTTCCAAGTCTAGATCCTGTCCTTAGACTACCCTCCCGAGTATCTTTAATGGACGAATGAAGCATACAAAATATAATATAATCGCATAACATGAAGATTCCCTAGTTGTGCTAGCTAAGTGCTTCTCAACCCATTCACCTAATCTAGCTACTCATGCGTAAATAACAGAGAGTGAACAGATATAGAGAAAGAGATTCCATTTTGATAAATGAGTGGAGTACAAAATGACAATGAAATTTAAAGGTAGAGAGCCTGATAGCAATTCCTTGTTGACCGATGCTTTTACACTGTAATCTCTATTCGATTCTAAAGATGTTCCCGCTTCCGCAGGCGTCGGCCCTCTCTCTGTCCTTGAAGCTTCTGACGCTCTTCCAAGCTTATCGGGATGATCTATCAGCACAACCTTCCCTTTCGCGTCCGCCTTACAACGAAAGAAAACTATGAACAAGGGCATGCGAACTTGTGGAACAAAGAATAATGAACTGGTGAACCCCTTCTCTGAAGGTTGCCTCTGGTATATATAGACATCCCAGGTAAACGGCGACTTCTCTCTCATGATTTTACAGATGGGACGGTTTTAATTCCTGACTGATGCACCGAATATTTGACACCGAAAAGCTGAATGTACTTTGTGATAATTATCGGCTGTCAATATAATTCAGATTCGACTGTCATCAGCTTTTTGTCCCATCACGATTAATTGGCCTTTCACCCAGATGCGCCCACCATTTTTTGCTGACCAGGTTGCGACGATCCTTCTCGGGCGAATGTTTGAGAGCACAATCATCGTAAAGCCTTGCGGTGAAGTTGCGTTCGACCGACGATTTCCTATGATCGCAATTTTTGCATTGCGTCAATGCATATTCTGCACAATAATACAGAAATCAATTGTTCTAATGAGATGAACGCATGTGACCGCAATATTATGAAATTTATGCTTAATGGACGCAAATTGACATATTTCATCAACGCCATCCAACATTGTTTAAGAACTAAGCACTATGATAACGTTCATTTATGCCCGTTATCACACCCCCAAATTTAAACAATGCTTGTCCTCAAGCATAAGCAAAAGATTCCTTTAGAAGGTTAACTGCAAAGTTCTTTTCCTAGATTTCTCACGGATACTTCGTTCAAATCCTATATACCAAAATTTTCTTAAGTCTTATTAAAGTCTCTTCTTAAAATATTTCTAAGACCTAGAGACTGCAAGCTTAACCTTCAAAAGGACTTTACCAATTTTCAGAACATCACATGATTTATTTCAAAAAGAAAATTTTCCACCGGGGAATCAAATGATTTTATCCTTGCATATTTCTTGTCATTATTATTTTTTCTGATCTTGCGCTGATCCAAGTTCTTTGCCTTCGTTTTGGCTTGCCCCACGGGTGTCATGCAAACATCCAACTACGAGTAATGTGCTCTTTTTTAGACTAAACACATACCTACTTGGCAGCAGAGTTGCAGTAATTTATTTATGCATTGATCCTGGTGACTCGCTTTCGTTTTGGCTTGACCCCACGTGTGTCATGTGGATATCCAACTCGAGTAAGTGTCTTTCACAACTTAACTCTTATCAATATGGGTTTCCCATTACGTTGACAGTGGAGTTGTTATTCTCAATTTTTTTTTTTTTTAGAGAAAAATAGCAAGGTCGAAAATAAATACCTCCCCCCCAAATTTAAAATTCGGCAATGTCCTAAAGATTGAAATGAGTCATGCGATGTTCTTAGAATACATTGTAAAGAGAGTTTGAAAGGAAGCTAGCAAACCCCTAACTTCTAGAAATATTTCATGAGGTGACTATCTTAAGCCTAAGTTGACTCTAGTATATACGAAAAAAAATAGAAGCATATTTTTCATCATTGAAATCAAAATTGGCAAAGAAACAGAATGTGGTAACCTTCTAAAGTTATCTACGTCAAATGATTGTGGTAATCAAAGAGGATGCGGTGATAAAGCTTTTAAAACTAACATGCGATTCAAGAATCAAAGAAAGGGTTTCTCAGCTTACGGAGGCCTTTTTTGGCTGGAAATCACCTCAGCAATATGCCTTAACTCGTTGTCCATTAACCTTAAATATTCGGCTTCTATCCTCAGTGCACAGCTCCACCGCACCATGTGGGAATATTTCTTTAATAATGAAGGGTCCGAACCAATGTGATTTTAATTTTCCCGGGAGGAGTCACAATCGTGAGTTGAAGAGTAAGATCTTTTGCCCAACTTAGAGGTTCTTGCAGCATATGCATTTGTCATGCCAGCGCTTGGTGCGCTCTTTGTAAATCTTTGTATTTTTATATGCATTGATCCTCCATTCTTCTAGCTCGACCAATTGCGTTTTTTGCGCTTCTTCTGCCTTCTTCAAATCAAAGTTCAGCTACTTTACCGCCCATAGTGCCTTATGTTCCAGCTCCAAAGGCAAATGACACGTCTTACCAAATACCAACGCATATAGAGACATATCTATTGGTGTTTTAAATGCAGTCTGGTATGCCCATAACGCATCATTAAGCTTTGTTACCCAATCTATTCGTGAAGGCCTTACTACCTTCTCAAGTATCAGCTTAATTTCACGATTTGACACCTCGGCCTGACCATTCGTCTACGGATGGTATGCGGTGGTTACTTGTTGTAGAAAGTTGTATTTGCGCAGTAGCTCCTTGATATTTTGGTTGACAAAGTGGGATCCTTCATCACTTATGATGGCACGGGGAGTGCCGAAATGAGTGAAAACCTGTTTCTTCAAGAACTGGGAGACTACAGCTGCATCACTTGAAGCGTATGCTATTGCCTCTACCCACTTAGAGACATAGTCGACGGCTAATAAAATGTAATGTTTATCATTCGAAGGGGGAAATGGTCCCATGAAATCAATTCCTCATATGTCGAACAATTCAAGCTCCAAGATAGTTCATTGGCATTGCATGTTTCCATGAAATGTTACCTGTGCGCTAGCACCGATCACACTTCATTGCATAGTCAGCTGCATCCTTGAACAATGTTGGCCAAAAGAATCCACTCTATAATAATTTGGTTGCGGTGTGTTGCCCTCCAAAGTGCCCACCATATGGTGAATCGTGACATTGCGATAATATGCGTTGTTGAGCATCATTTGGTACACATAATCGAAAAATCTGGTCTGCACCTCTTTTATGCATATTCAGCTCATTCCAATAATAATGTCTGCATTCATGTTTAAGCTTCTTCTGTTGGTGGTAGGTGTAATATTCAGAAAATTACTCGCAAACCAAATAGTTGACTATGTCCGCATACCAGGGAAATTCTTCTATATGGAATAGTTGCTCATCCGGGAATACGGCACTCACCTTAGACTCGTTGCGGTCAACCTCAAGATTTTCCAGTCTGGACAAGTGATCCGCAACTTAATTCTCTGTCCCCTTCTGGTCAATTATTTTTCTATCAAATTCTTGAAGGAGGAGAATCCTGTAACACCCTAACACTAAATCTAAAGTGGGAGGTTAAATTGAGAAGAAAAATCCTAAGTAAGGATATTGGAACAAAGGGTGGAAAACATTAAAACTATCCAAAAAGCTGACCAAAGGTCCAAATGCCTATGAAGGGCTTAAAACATGTGGGACGCAAGAATGCATGGAAGATGGAAGCAAGAAGACTTGAAAAATGGCTAAGGGTTGCATACAACCAACACAAAGGCATACATAAGCCATGTGTACACGGGTAGGAAGCATGCGTCAAAGTGAGCATGCTAGGCGTGCAAGCCATGCATTGAAGCCAAGCGCACAAGCCATGCGCCAAACACGCAGCCTATGCGTCAAGGACAAGTGCACAGGCCGTGCGTCAAGCACGCAACCCGTGCATCGATGGTGTATGCCGAGCACCCTACCTATGCGTCGAACAGGCAAGCCATCCTATGCGTCGAATGCTGTCGAGCTGCCGAGCAGCCCTGCATCAATGCGATAAGCCAAGCGCACGCCCACGTGGCCGAGCATGCTTATGGGGCCAAGCGCACAAGCATCTAGACAGCATGCCCATGCATCGATGGTTAGCATCGTGCATCCAATCTTAGTAGGCCGAGCAAGCCCACCTAGCAAGCCATACGTCGAAGGTGAGTGGCCACCCTATGCATTGGTGATTATCGACTCATGCGATGGCTAAGTAGGACTTTGATGAAGGAAGGTTGAGTTGCTATGCGTTAAAGATAAAAAGTAAGGCTAATTGATGGGAAACTTTAAGGGAAAATGCCAATGGTATACGAGCATAAGTCTTAAACAATTTATGTAGAGAAATATGTTAAGTATTTAAGTGATTTAGGTGGCAAAAGGAGGATCACACAAAGTTCTAGTAGGAGGTGGACAAAGGAGATTTCATGCAATTGAAGTCTTATCACCCCAAGCAGGAGGTGGCTGAAGGAGATTTCATGCAAAAAATGAGATTTTGGCTGGCAAGCTGAGATGAGAACAACTCAAGGCTAGGCTGGGTAGACTAAGTGTTGGCAGCTTCAAAGTGAGACAAATAGGAGTTGAGTTGTCACCATGGGGTGAGTTTGGAATGGCGATAAATAGAGGGGTTGGACAAAAGGAATTTATTCATACCATCACCTAAATCTTATGTTGGGAGCATATTTAGAGAATTACATTTGAGTTATTAGGCTGCCAAGTTGATTGGAGATCATAAGAAACAAAAGTTGCGTTGGTGAGGCATTAAGTCAGCCGGACGCACAGCCAGCCCACACCCTGCGCGCACACCCTGTAGCGTTGCGTCCGCTCGTCCGCACGCCTCGCTCGACGCATCCCACGCGCTAGCCCAGCGCAGCTGCCTTCCCCGTGCGATGCATAACGCCTAGCACAGCAGCCCCACCGTGCAATGCAACGCACGCCCAAATGTGCCAGCCCCCTGTGCGGCACAACACGCCCACCCTGCCTACTGCCCAATGCCCAGCTGCCTACCATGGTCCAAACAACCTCTAAAGAGGCTAATTTTGGGATTTTGGCTAAACTGAAGTAAGGTAAGCTGGTATTTTCATTATATAATGATATTTTGGCTATTTTGACATTATGTATTGATATAACAAGTATTAATTGAGGAATTTCTATTGATATGGAGGAATTCTCAGGAAGGTATCCTCAAGGTGATTTTTAGTGGAAAAACTTGCTTGCGATGAGTTTTTATTTAGTTTTATACATTGATATGTGAATATATGCATATGTAAGTGTAAAATGCATGTTGATGATGTTATGTTGTTCCCATGATATTGTTTGTGAAATTTCTATGGAAACTGAGATTATACCTGGACTACATAAGTTAGCATGCTTAATAAAAGGTACTTGACGGGAAAATATAGTCAAGTTACCTAAGCATGACTAGTGGGAAAAGAATTGTCGATGTACACATTAGTGGAAAAAGTGGGTTATAGAAAAGTTTCCATAAAAAGTTGTTATGATTGATAATATGTCCATGATATGAACATGCCACGTATAGCATGGAGCTAGAGGGTGATGATTGAATGAAATTAAACATGATCATGCATAAATTATGCTGAATTTGTGATTATGTGACTGACTTCCCAAAAATATGTTTTGCAAAGTGATTATTATCTTAAAAGCACCACTCACTGGGCTTAGTAGCTCACACTCTTCCAAATATTTTCATATATCCCCCCCCCCCCCCAGGTAGCAAAGTGGAGCGTTCGGGAAGGAGTCTACTAACCACCAACACACCAGGATTTGGTAAATTCTCAGGGCACGGCTTGGATCATGTAATAAAGAATATAAAAAATTGAACTATGTGTATGAAAGTTAGATAGATTATTGTAAACATGTTAAATTCTTAATAGATAAGGGGGGAAATGTTAAATTTAAATGTTGTCTTGAAATACTACTGGTGTACCCTCACGCTCCCTTCCAAGTCTTGAGGGTTAAGGCTAGGGAGGGGGTGTGACAAATCTACCTGATCCGTCTCGGCTTTGCGTTCTTTTTTATCATTAAGTACTTTATTGTCGAATGATCAGTATGGATGAGTACCTTTGTTCCCAACAGATATGCCCGAAATTTCCCCAACGCAAAAATTACTGCCAGGAGCTCTTTCTCTGTGGTGGTATAATTTGTCTAAGTAGGATTTAGTGTTTTACTCGCATATGCGATAGGATGCAAGATTTTTTTTCTCTTTTGCGCTAAAGTTGCTCCCATCGCATACCCGCTTGCGTCGCACATGATTTCGAAAGGAAGTGTCCAATCTGGCGCAATCAATATGGGTGCAGATCAGTGCATCTTTCAAAACTCTGAATGCGTTGAGGTAGTTGTTGTCAAACTCAAATTTTCTATCAGCCTCTAGTAACGCACTCAGTCGTTGTGCTATTTTAGAAAAGTCTTTGACAAATCGTCTGTAGAATCCAGCGTGCCCCAACAAGCTTCGTACAGCCTACACACTTGCTAGAGGTGGAAGTTTTTCAATTGCTTCGATTTTTGCTTTGTCCACCTCCAACCCATCCCAGGAAACCTTGTCTCAACACTATGCCCTTCTTCACTATGAAATGACATTTTTCCCAATTGAGAACCAGATTCGTCTCTTCGCATCTCTTCAGTATCTTCTCCAAGTTGGTTAGACAGACTTCATAAGTATTCCCATAAACAGAGAAGTCGTCCATAAAGATTTCAACAAAGTCCTCAAGATAATCTGAAAAGATGGCCATCATGCACCTTTGGGACGTGCTTGGCGCATTGCAGAGGTCAAATGGCATGCAGCAAAAAACGAAGGTTTCATATGGGCAAGTGAATGTGATCTTGTCTTGATCTTCTAGAGCTATCATAATCTGGTTGTACCCGGCATAACCATCCAAAAAACAGTAAAAATCATTTCCAGCTAGACGGTCTAGTATTTGATCGATGAATGGCAGAGGAAAATGTTCTTTCTTTGTGGCCAGATTCAACTTGCGGTAGCCCATGCAAATGCACCATCCAGTGATGGTCCTTTGCGGTATTAATTTGTTGTTTTCATTCGGGACTACCATCATGTCGCCCTTCTTTGGTACACACTGCACGGGGCTGACCCATGTGCTATTTGCTATAGGAAAGATAATTTCCACATCTAGTCATTTAATGATCTTCTTCTTGACGATCTCTTTCATCGTAGGGTTGAGTCTGCGTTGATGTTCAATTGTTGCTTTAGGGTCATCTTCAAGATGAATGCGGTGCATGCAGTATGCAGGCTAATTCCTCTAATGTCGGTGAGCGTCCAGCCAATTGCTCGCACATGTTTTCTAAGAACGCTCATCAACACATTCTCTTATTTTTCATTGAGCGCATAGGAAATGATAACTAGCAGCTTCTCATTGGTGGCTCCACTAGGGAAGGTTGCGTTGTTCTTCTTTCTTCTTTTTCTGTTGGTTCTTCTTCTTGCTTTGAGATCATTTCTTCTTCCTTGCTTGTTTTTGTTGTGATCGCATTACAAGCAGCAATGGATGCGCTAGCATCCTCTTCTTCATTTTCTTCATCAAACTTTTCTTCTTTAATCACACTCTGGTCATCATCTAAGTCATGCAGGTCTTCTTTATCCAGAAACTTCATGGCATGAATTATGTTAAACATGAGCTTCTGTTCATTGATGCTCAAAGTGTTTTCTTCTTTATGCACATCAATTTGAGCACGACCCATTGATAGAAAATGTTGACCCAGAATGATGGGCACATCTTTGTCGGCTTCGTAGTCTATTCGTTGCTATCATGATTCGCACTAGGAGTGTATTGTATAAAATAAATTGGAAAAATAAGTTCTAAGTGATGTGTTGATGCTTTGATGCGTTTATGTAATTGTAACGTGTTTGTGCGTTAAAGATATGCAACAAAACGCACAACACTCCTTCTACTGATGTTCAAGTTTTCCTAAACCAGACCCAAGTATAAATCCAATTTAGATTCCTGGTAAGTCCAGGGTCGAACTCAGGGATTCAGTTAAACTAACGCAGACCTTGCATTGTAGCTGTTGTAGAGGTTTCCTAAATGTATGAAGAGAAATGTGTTATTTACACTAAAGTGTTGTGCTTGTGCAAAAAGATACAAAAGAGTTGAGTAGTGAGTGATGAATCATGCAAAAATGAATTGTAATGTAAGTGGTATGCGTCGATCTAAGATGAATGTACACAAACCAGAGTGTGATGTGGATGAGATGGGATGATTTGCTTATCTTTGTTTATGCGTTAGACTTTATTCAACACTTCTCAATGCGAATAACATACAAAACCTATCTCTAGGATGCATGCGTCGAACACAAAATGCAATAAACACCAATAAGTCTATCTCTAGATGTACTAGGCATTCTACTTGATGCGGCTTAGTTATTCTCTCGAATAATCAGTTAAAGATGCTTTTACCAATTGATCACGATGGCTTAAGCGTTTGAAATGAGATTTTGCATAAAGTACAGATGCATTCAACATAAACAAGAAATAAACAATGGCAAAGTATGATGGATCAAATATATTAATTTTATAAAGAAGCAGATTGTCTTTACAAAAGCAATATTTAATCAGATGAAATGAAAGTGATAAATGGGATGAAAGGAACTGAGTCAAGCCGCAGAGTACAATTTCTTGTATCTCTTTGGCTCAATCTAGTTGTGTACAATCACTTGTATAGGAGTTGGACGAAGTGTCTTTCTCAAGCTTGACTTCCTCCGCTCCCTGACCGGTAGTGATGGTGGTTCTCAACCCTTTTGATCGTCTTGGCACCACAGCACAGCTTCTAAAGAACTAAAACTATGACTATGCTAATTGTGAGAGTGAGAATCTTCAAAATTTCTATGTATGTATATGATCTCTAGAGAGACTTCATCTATTTATAGGCATTGGTCATCTCCACTTGGTGATGGGTAGCATTAAAGTCCATGTCCTGGTTAGCCGCCTGACACTCAGAAGCTTTTCAGACGTCGCCTGCTGCAGGTGCCCATACTTACAAGTGGTGATTTGACACAAATAGCCTTCATCAATGAATCTTTTCTACGTTGAATTCCCTCTGACGCATGGCCCATGCGTTAGAACTTTTTCCTACGACACTTCTTACTCGTGTGTTAGCTTCTTGCTGAAATCCTGCAATATAACGCGTTAATGCCGCAGTATTTAGTAATAAAACTTCTTTTGCATGAGTTTGCTAATGTTTGAGTAATTCCATGCGTTTCTTCTAAAAATGAGGATAATTTATCATTAAAATCCTTAGTTGTTCCAACCTAAGAGCAAAAATAACTTGTATTTCTACAAGTTATCATAGTCTAAAATGATGAAGTCAGCTGGCAGGATAAATTTATCAATGGTTATCAGCACATCCTTCACCTTTTCCTCTGGATGCACCAGAGATCTATCGGCCAGTTGGAAAGTCACTGTTGTGGGCACGAGTTAAACCACATTCAAATGTCTAAAGATTGACAGAGGCATCAAATTTATGTTGGTGCTCAGGTCACACAGGGCTTGCCCGATGTACAATCCTCCTATGGAGCAAGGAATGGTAAAGCTCCCAGGATCGCTCATCTTCGGTGAAATTATTGATTTGGAACTTTGTGTTAACACCACCATGGCAAATTTTCCAGCTCCCCTCTTCTTAGTTACCATATCCTTCAGAAACTTGGCATAGGCAGGCATTTCCTCAATCGCTTCACTAAAAGAAATATTAACATATAATTGCTTTAACATAGATAAGAAGCATTGGTATTGTACCTCTTCGTTCTTTTTCTTCCTTAGTCTTTCCGAGAAAAGGGGTAACTATACTTTCACGGTTCCTGTTTCAGTTGGCTTTGAGGTCGACACAACCTCCGGTTCTACTGCTTCTTTTTCTCTTTCTTCTTCTTGTGTCACCACAATCTCAGGTTCAGCTGCAATGGAAGCTATCCAACTAAGCTCCTTCTTTTCCCCTCCACTGTCTTCCCACTTCGCAATGTCACAACTTGACATTACTCTTTATTTGATCCCCCCGAGTTGTGTGGAAATTCAGTTGAACTTGGCAAAGCTCCTTGCGGCCTACTCTTCAACTCACTAACAATCTGGCCCATCTATAATTCTAAATTGCGGATGAACGTAGCCTGACTCTGAAGCACCATTTTGTTTTTCTCTATGTATTGCTTTAATAGGCTTTCCAAGGAAGAGGATTATGATGGTTGTGAGCTACTTGCTTGATTGCTTGTTTGACCGTTGTTGCGTGGGAAAAATCCTGATTGCCCTTCTTTTTGCGCCACGGGTTGGAAATTCTGCTGTTGATTCTTTCAAGTAAAATTGGGGTGGTTTCTCCACCGAGGGTTGTAGGTGTTCGAAAAGGGGTTATTCTTTAATAAGTAAATAGATTGTGGATTTTGCGGGCAATCTTCCATTGCATGCCCATCACCGCAAGTCTTGTTTTGATTGATTATGTTGATTTGCCCATTTTGCGGTGTTAGGCGATCGCAATTCCTTGTATTATGTTCATCATTGCGGTCATCTGATTTTGTAGTGAAGCAATAGAACCATTATTTGCATCATTGTCTTTGAGTCTCAATCTCTGGTCACTCTCTCTCCAATCTTCATGGTTCTTAGAGATGCGATCCAAGATATTGTTCACCTCGTCATAAGTTTTATCAAGGAAACCATCAGCGGCTGCCGCATTGGCAGCGGTCTGCGAAGCGGGATTCAAACCATGATAAAAAAAAAATTCCATCTGGATGCAGTCTGGCAACCCATTGTATGGACAATCCCTGACCAACCTCTTAAACCTCGCCCAGGCATCGCTGAGCAATTCGTTCATGTCTTGTTCAAAATTTGTAATCAGTCGTCATTTGGCATTCTCAGTAGGTGGAATGTATTTCTTCATGAACTTCTCCACGACCTGTTCCCAAGAAATGATCTCTCCCCGGCAACGGTACCAAAAACTTGATGCGTAATTTTATGAAGTGGAAAGATGGATGATATGCGTTGATGAAATTGCGTTGTGCACTCAAGTTTTCTCAGCGGAATCCAAGTGTAAATTCCATTGAGTTTCCTGGTAAGTCCAGGGTCAAACACAGAGACTTGTGAAAATAGATTGCGTTGGTAATTTTTATGAAAACTTTGCAGTGGCCAAATAAGTAATTTGTTCGTTTGTTGTTGATTGCGTTAATGAAGGAAATAAAAAAAAATATGACGGATTTGAGAAAAGTCAGTTGTGTGATAGATGCACTGAGTATGCAATGAATGGGTTGAGAAAATCTTTAGCTAGCGTTACTTGGGAATGCGTTAGACTATGCGATCATGCTACCACCATGCACAACAAGTCATTTTCCAATGCAAATGCGATGCTCCTAAGTCTAAGACGCATGGGTTGATGCAAAAGTGTCCATAGAGCTTATCCCTAAGTCTCTACTCTTGTCCTATGCGATGATGCAACATGCATAAAGCAAGATTACTGCATCTAATGTTTAAGGATGCAGCTGACTACGTGATGAAGTGTGACCGGTGCCAATGCACAGGTAACATTTCATGGAAACATGCGATGCCTATGAACACCATTTTGGAAATTGAGTTGTTCGACGTCTAGGGCATTGATTTCATGGGACCATTCCCACCATCGAATGGTAAAAATTATATTTTGTTAGCCGTCGACTACGTGTCCAAGTGGGTAGAACCACTGGCATGCGCCGCAAGCAATGCGGCGATAGTCTCTAATTCCTAAAGAAAAACATTTTCACTCGTTTTGGCACTCCACGTGCCATAATAAGTGATCAAGAGACCCACTTTGTCAATCATACTGTCAACGAATTGTTGCGCAAATATAACATCCTCCATAAAGTGGCTACAACATACCATCTACAGACGAATGGTCAAGCCGAGGTGTCCAATCGAGATATTAAGGTGATACTAGAGAAGGTGGTAAAGCCTTCGCGAAAGGATTAGGTGATGACATGCAGAAATGCATGTCATCTTAGGCCTTTTACTTAGAATTATGAATGTTGTTAAGCAAAATATGCGGCAATTGTGCTAGGAATTCACGAGAAAGTGAGTTTGCGTCGATCAGCATGATGAATCTCGGCTAACCCGTTATTATGCGTTCAATGTTCTATTTTTGTAGCTAATACAGGAACTGGACGCAAATGCAGAAACCGGATGATCGCATGCGGAGAAACACTCCATAGCAAAGGCGAACGCGTTGATCAACACATGGATGTTGCGGTAATCAGTTGTATGCGTCCATCGTATGGGAGTTGCGCTCGTCAAGCGATTGCGGTCATCGTGTAGAGTTGCGGTATTAAGCGAATGCAATCATTGAATGATTGCGGCTACGCGATAACGCATACTAATGGGATCAATGCAGGAATGAACGTATCAACGCATCTACCTTGAGAAAATCAAAAGATGATGTTGACATTTCACCTACCACACCGTTAGAGGCAGAGGTTCAGAAAAGGACTGACACGCCGAATGTCAGACTCAGAGCAGTCCATTAATACTATCAGCGATCCAAGCTCTATAAATAGAAGCGATGAGCAGAAATTCAAGTCATCTAAGGTTTTCGCCCAAGGTTGAATCCAAGGTTTTCGCCTGAGGTTCGCCTAGGGCGAATCCGTGTGATCCAGAAAAAATGCGTGAGAGGACACTTGAGAGTCCTTCACCTTCTTCATCCATTTCGAGTGACGATAGAAGCCTTCGACCAGAGCTAGACCTCGGGAGAGTCAGCTCCACCACCCATCCATGGCACCATCAGCAGCCTTGACGCACATCCACTGGAAGCAAGTCTTTGCTTCCAGCCAGTCATTCCATTTTCCTTCCTTTTCTTATATTGTATTGTATGACATTTTGTGATTAAGGAATTAATACAATTTGTTTTCAATGCATTTCTCTATTTCCTTCGACTCCATCTCCATCTTCTTTGCTTAGCATCTTTACTTTCATTGCAACACTTAGTGAGATTGCTTGGGTATCGTATACTTAGTCATATGGATTAGGGATATGAAGCATGTAGCAACCCACCGAGAGTGTGCGTTGCATGAGTGTGAGAGTAACCTTATTTTCTTAGTGTGAAGCTGCAGCAACGCCTGTCTATAGGCTAACACAATGCTTGTCTATGAGTAAAGTCAGCAACAACCAACTGCCCGGGAGGGTAAGCGGTTGGTGGCATTAAGCAATGTATGCATTGTTCACTAAGGATAGGAACAATCTTAGGTCAGCAGAGTTCATGCGGTTACCTTGTTTTATGAGCACTTCATTCATCATTTAGGTATACTTGGGAGAGTAGTCTAAAACCCAAATCTAGGACTCAAGAGAGTGGATTTGAACGCATAGGCAAGAATGGGGAACTTAAGGATAAGGTCAGTTTGCTATCACATAGCGTATGAACCCCACAGATAGGATATTGCATGCGTCCAAGAAGTAAGATAAGGTATTATGTGGCAACCATGTTCATGCGGCGAGAGCTAGTGAGTGGGTTATGGAGGTCTAGGCAGGCATAGGCTTCTCGGAAATATCGTAGATACACCGCATACGTCCTAAAGTTAGGTTCACGTGTATGTAGCATGATTGCATGGCTTGTGTTGACTAAGGTTTCCCTTGCGGTCACTCTTAAGTAGTGCAATGAAAACATCTCTGCATTTTATCTATTTTCTCATTCATTTGTTTCATGCCAAGTCTTGTCGTATCTCTACCTCTCATACATATTCTCATTGCGTTGTCTGTTAGATAGAAGTAAGAGTAGGATTAACTTAGCAACCCCTCGAACATTCTTTTATTTAAATCGTCGCATGCACATCAACGCATTCATTTTGCTACAAATCCCTGTGTTCGACCTAGGATCACCCGAGAAACTTGCATGAATGCAAGAAAACTTAGGACAGGACGCATGGTCATCGCATACATTCGTTAACGTATTATCATTCCAACGCATGACCATCAACGCATGACTATCAACGCATATCTTAAGAACATGCATCGCATATTGCGTCCAAAGGATTTTAGTTGTTGAATAATTTCTTCTAATTTCCCGTCAACATTGGGCAACAAAGCTTGACAATGCATTGTGGGCATACCATGCTGCCTATAAGACACCCATAGGTATGTCCCTGTATGCGTTGGTATTTGGTAAAGCATGTCATTTGCCATTAGAGCTGGAACACAAAGCGCTATAGGCACTGAAGAAGCTAAACTTTGACTTGAAGACAGCAGGAGAAGCGAGAAAACTTCAATTGGTCGAGCTGGAAGAATAGAGGATTAACACATATGAGAACGCAAAAATCTACAAGGAGCACGCAAAGCGCTGGCACGACAAACACATATGCGGCAAGAACCTCCAAGTCGGGCAAAGGGTCTTACTATTCAACTCACGACTACAACTCTTCCCTGGGAAATTAAAGTCACGTTGGTCCGGACCATTCATAGTCAGAGAGGTATTCCCGCATGGTGCGGTCGAGTTATCTAATGATGATGGAACCAACATATTCAAAGTTAATGGGCAACGAGTAAAAGTGTATCACAGAAAAGGCTGTCATCGCCAAGTCGACTCCATGGACCTGAGAAACCTTGATTGAGAAAGAAGTAGGTGGTCCCTGCGCTGTCAAGTGATCTAAAGTCATCAGGGACGTAAGTTTTGTGAAGCCTCCGTTGAAATACTGAACTCTTCAACTTATCTCTACTCCTTAATATTTGCATTTCACTATCTTTTTCTTTATTCTTTTTCTAAAATAAGAAAATAAATAAATATTTTTGCAGTGAACAGTTTTGTTTCCTTTGTTTTTTTAATATTTGACCCTCTCGATGTTTTTCTTGCAACAATCGAGACGAACGATTGCGAAAGAGCCACACGAAGACGCAACTACTTTATTCTGTCACCAAAATCCAAAAGAAGAAAATCGCTACAAAGCAGGATGCGTCAACAAACAATGTGTGCAACAGCGCAAATTTAGGGGTTGTATTCTTCCTTGACTTTAGTCCAAATTCTACACTATCGCATTGCATTTTAATTTTGAAAGTTTTATCAACGCATCCTCTTTGATTACCGCAATCATTTATCATTGATAAATTTAGCAAGTCACCGCGTGTTGTCTCTTTGCATATTATGATTTAAATGATGAAACACATGCTTCTATTTTTTCGTATATACTAGAGTCAACTTAATTTTAGGACAGTCACCTCATGAAATATTTCTAGAAGTTGTGGTCTACTAGCTTTCTTTCAAACTTACTCTTTACGTAGCTTCCTAAGAACATCGCATGACTTCTTTCAATCTTTTGGCAATGAGAATATTGCCACATTTTAAATTTGGGGGTGCAGTATTTATTTTCGACCTTGCTATTTTTAGCTCTATAAAAATAAAAAAATAAAAAAAAGGAAAATTTTGAGAATAACAACTCCACAATCAACTCAATGGGGAAACCCATGTTGATAAGAGTTAAGTTTTGAAGGACACTTACTCGTAGTTGGATGTTTGCATGACATACGTGGGAGCAGCCAAAACGAAAGTAAGTCGCCAGGATCAACGCATAAATAAATGACCACAACTCCGCTGCCAAGTAGGTATGAGTTTAGTCTGAGAAAGAGCACCTTGCTCGTAGTTGGATGTCCACAAGAAACACGTAGGGGCAAGAAAAAAACGAAGGCGAGGCACTTGGATCAGTGCAAGGTCAAAGAAAAATAACAATGTCAAAAATATGCAAGGATAAAAATCATTTAACACTCCAGTGAAAAAGTTCTTTTTGAAATAAATCATGCGATGTCCTGGAATCTAGTAAAGTCCTTTTGAAGGTTAAACTTGTAGTCCTCAGGTCATAGAAATATTTTAAGAAGAGACTTGAATAAGACTTAAGGAAATTTTGGTATATAGGATTTGAATAAAGTATCCTTGAGAAATCTTGGAAAAGACATTGCGGCCGACTTTCTAAAGAAAATATTTAGCTTATGTTGAAGGACAAGCATTGTTTAAATTTGGGGGTGTGTTAACGGACAGAAGTGCACGTTATTACAGTGCTAAGTTATTAAACAATGCAGGTTTGTGTTGATAAAATAAGTTAAATTGCGTCCAAAAAGCATTAAGTTCATAACATTGCGGGCGCATGCGTTCATCGCATAAGAACAGTTAACTTTTGTATTTTTATGCAGAATATGCGTTGACGTAAGATGAAAAGCATTATCACAAGAAGTCAATGGTCGAGCACAACACTACCACAAGGCTTTGACGTTATTTGTGCTCGCAAATATCTACTCAAGAAGGATTGCACCATAGAGCCGGCTTAACTTGGTGGGCACATCTGGTGAGAAGCATTATTAATCATGATGGGACAAAAAGTTGATGACGGTCAAATCCGAATTAAGCTAACAAGCCGCTGACGATAACAAGTACACTCAACTTTTCGGTGACAAATATTCGGTGCATCGGTCAGAGAATTAAAGCCATCCCATCTGTGCAATCATAAGAGAGAAGCCGCCTTTCACCCCGAAGCTCTATAAATATCGAAGGCAACCTTCAAAAAAAGGGTTCAGCGAGTTTGGATAGTTAGAGAATTTTTCCTTAGAGAGAATAGCCTTGTTCTTAGTTTTTCTTTTATTTTAAAGGGGAGCGAGAGAAGGGAAGAGACGTCGTAAGATCACTTAGGACAACTCAAGAGAGAACCCAGAGGCTGCCTACTCTCGTGACGTAAGATCAGTGTAAAAGCCTTGGGAAGCAAGAGATTGCTACCAAGCTCTTTATTCTCATTTTACATTGTTATTTTGTATCTCAACTCTATATCTATACAATGGAATTTCTTTATCGACATTTGTTCACTCTCTTGAAAGCACACATGAGTAGCTAAATTTATTGAATGGGTTGAGAAGAACTAAGCTAACATGACCTAGGATCTTCATCGCATGCGATTATCTTTTTTATGTTGTGCCCAACACCCCTTTAAAGCTACTCGAAAGAGAGTCTAAAGAAAGAACCTAAGACTTAAGAGAGCAAGGTTAGAATCCAGACTCGAAAGAGTAAGATTAGATCTGCATAAGCAAGAGATAGGGACTTAGAGATAAGCTCTATTTGCCAACCTGCATCGCATGCACTCTAGAGATAGGTTATGATATTATGTGGTCGCCTTATTTGTGTGTGTATCATTTTGTCATCGCATAAATAAGAATAGAAGCTTATGTGTAGTTCCTATAGACTCATCGCATATATCCCATGCGTTCTAGTATTAAAAGTCGTAGCATTTGCGTCAAGAGATGGTTTGCTATTGTATGTGTGTTGCATGATCGCATAACATGAACGCATCCTAGGAAGTGTTAGCCAAACCCCTTCTCAACCCGTTCACCACATACTCATCGTATCTTCCGTATTATCAACTCTTTTCGAAACTCCGCCGCATTCGTTTATTTTATTAACGCAAACAACAACACCAAACAATTATTTGATTTACCATTTATCGCAGAGTCTTTTGGAAAATTATCACCGCATACCATTTTCCTTAGTCCCTGAGATCGACCCTGGACTTACCAGGAAACTCCGTGGGGTTTGTACTTGGATTCCACTGAGAAAACTTGTTGCTCAATGCATTTCCATCACCACATTTCATTCCATATTTTCACCTTATAAAATAACGCATCAAGATTTTGACATCAAGTTATTATGCGTTCAATGTTCTATTTTTGTAGCTAATACAGGAAGTGGACGCAAATGTGGAAACCGAACCACCGCATAGACGGCCGCATGCAGAGAAACTCTCCATCGCAAAAGCGAATGCATCGATCAACGCATGGATGTTGCAATAATCAGCCATATGCGTCCATCGCATGTGAGTTACTCTTGTCAAGCGATTGCAGTCATCGTATAGAGTTACGGTATTAAGTGAATGCGGCCACTAAATGATTGCAGCTACGTGATAACGCATACTAATGGGATCAACGCAAGGTTGGTGGAATGAACGCATCAATGCATCTACCTTGAGAAAATCAAAAGCTGATGTTGAATTTTCACCTACCACGTCATTAGCAGCAGAGATTTTGAAAAGGACTAACACTTCGAATGTCAAAATCAAAACAGTCCATTAATGCGGTCGGCGATCCAAGCTCTATAAATAGAAGCCGATGAGCAGAATTCCAACTAGTCCGGGGATTATCCCTACAACCCAGGGTTTTCCCTACGATCCAGACAAAATGTGTGAGAAGACGCTTAAGACTACTTCACCTCCTTCATCCATTCCAAGTAACGACCGGAGCTAGATCTCAGGAGAGTCAACTCCACCGCCCATCAATGGCACCACCGACAGCCTTGATAGGCATCCGCTGGAAGCAAGTTTTTGCTTCCAACCAGTCATTTCATTTTCCTTTCTTTTCTTGTATTGTATTGTATGACATTTTGTGATTAAGGAATTAATACAATTTGTTTTCAATGCATTTCTCTATTTCCTTCGACTCCATCTCCATCTTCTTTGCTTAACATCCTTACTTTCATTGCAATACTTAGTGAGATTGCTTGGGTATCGCATACTTTCATTGCAATACTTAGGAATATGAAGCATGTAGTAACCCACCGAGAGGTGTGCGTTGCGTGAGTGTGTGAGTAACTTTATTTTCTTAGTGTGAAGCTACGACAACGCCTGTCTATCGGCTAATGCATTGCTCGTATATGAGTAAAGTCAACAACAACCAACTACCCAGGAGGGTAAGTGGTTGGTCGCTTTACATAATGTATGTATTGTTCACTAGAGATAGGAATAATCTTAGGTCAGTCAAGATCATGTGGTTACCTTATCCTATGAGCGCATGATTCATCATTTAGGCATACTTGGGAGAGTAGTCTAAAACCCAAATCTAAGACTCGGGAGAGCGGAATGGAACGCATAGGCAAGAACGGGGAAATTAGAGATGAGCTTCGTTTGCTAACCTGCATCGCATGCACCCTAGGAATAGGTATGATATTATGTGGTCACCTTATTTGTGTGTGTGTCACTTTGTCATCACATAAATAAGAATAGATGCTTATGTATAGGTCATATAGACTTATCACATATATCGCATGCGTTCTAGCATTAGAAGTCGTAGCATTCACACCGGGAGGTGGTTTACTATTGTATGTGTGTTGCATGATCGCATGGCTTGTGTTGACTAAGGTCGCCCTTGCGGTCACTCTTAAGGGTTGCTATGAAATCATCTCTACATTTTATCTATTTTCCCATTCATTTATTTCATGTCAAGAGTTTTCGTGTCTCTACCTCTCATGCATACTTTCATTGCATTATCTATTAGTTAGGAGTAGAAGTAGGATTAGTTTAGAAACCCCTCCAACATTCTTTTATTTAAACTGCCACATGCACATTACCGCATTCGCACATAAGAATGAAACGCTGTGTCCAGTCCGGTGCTATTAACACTGGGGCTGTTGTAAACGCATACTTCCAGGTTTTGAACGCGTCAGTGCAGTCTTCCTTAAAAACATAGGGTCGGTTCGCCTCCAATAATGCGTTTAGAGGTCGTGCAATCTGAGAAAAGCTTCTGACAAACCGTCTATAGAAGCCGGCATGTCCTAGAAAACTTCTTAGCGTTTTGACATTCGCTGGTGGTGGAAGTTTTGCTATTACATCAATCTTGGCTCCATCCACTTTCAACCCAGCCTTGGATACTTTATGCCTCAAAACAATTCCTTCTGTAACCATGAAGTGACATTTTTCCCAACTCAATACTAAGTTTGTTTCCTCGCACCGAGCGAGGACGGCTTCTAAGTTATCCAGGCATGACTAGAATGAGTCTCCAAAGACTGAAAAGTCATCCATGAAGAATTCCACGGTCCTCTCCAAGAAGTCAGAGAAAATGGCTATCAGACAGCATTGAAATGTCCCTGGTGCGTTTCATAGCCCAAAGGGCATGCATCTGAATGCGAAAGTGCCAAAGGGACAAGTGAACGTGGTCTTCTCTTGATCTTCTGGATCTACTAAAATCTGGTTGTAACTAGAATAACCATCGAGAAAACAATAGAACTTTTTACCTACAAGTCTATTAAGCATCTAATCGATGAAAGGAAGAGGAAAGTGGTCCTTTTTAGTTGCTGCGTTGAGTTTCCGATAATCCATACTAATTCGCCAACCTGTGACAGTTCTTAAAGGAATGAGTTCATTGTTGCTATTTACTATCACGGTCGTTCCCCCTTTCTTGGGAACGCATTGAACTGGACTAACCCAATTACTGTCGGATATCAGATAAATAACTCCCGCGTCCAGCCATTTCAAAATCTCCTTTTTGATCACTTCTTTCATAATGGGGTTAAGCCTTCTTTGAGGCTCGATTGACCCCGACTTCCCTTCCTCCAGCCTAATTTTGTGCATACAATAGGATGGACTTATTCCACGAATATCTACAAGTATCCACCCTATTGCGCGTTTATGTTTCTTCAACATCTGCAAGAGTGAATCTTCATTAGGCTTTGTGAGATTAGCAGAAATGATAACAGGTAATGTATTATTAGTTCCAAGAAAAGCATATTTCAAATTTCTGGGTAACTGTTTTAATTCGAGTTCAGGTGGTTGTTCGAGTGAAGGACACATTGGTTTTGTCTGCCACTCACTCAGACTTGGCGGCTCGGATTCTTTCAGGGTTCCCTCCAATGCGAGAACTTCACGTACTCAAGTCTCTTCTTCAGTCAATTCAATATTGTTTAGCTGACAATCATCACTGTCTGGGAATTTTAATGCGTTGAGCACATTAAATTTCACCTCTTCATTATCCACGCGCATGGTTAGCTCACATTTATGCACGTCAATCAGAACTTTCCCAGTAGCCAAGAAAGGCGTCCAAGGATGATTGAAACCTCCATATCTGCTTCATAATCCAGAATAATAAAGTCTGCTGGGAATATGAGATCGTCAACCTTCACTAAAATATCTTCAATCTTACTTTCCGGGTATTTAATTGTCCTGTCAGCGAGTTGAAGGGTAACAGAAGTAGGTTGTGCCTCGCCAATCCTCAATTTCTTAAAAACTGAAAGGGGCATGAGATTGATGCTCGCTCCTAGGTTGCACGACGCATGACCCACATCTAATCCTCCAATTGAACAAGGAACTGTGAAGCTCCCTAGGTCCTTTTGCTTCTGTGGTAGCTTGTTTCTTACTAACGCGTTGCATTCCTGCGTTAGTGTTATTACTTCTTTCTCACTGACTTTTCTCTTTTTCATCAAAATGTCCTTCAAAAACTTCACGTATATTGGCATCTGCTCCAAAGCTTCTATGAGTGGTATGTTGATGTGCAGCTGCTTTAAGTGCTCGAGAAAGCGCTTGAACTGATGTTCATCATTATTTTTCATCAGACGCCTAGGGAATGGTGCATTCAGAGGCACCTCCTGCTTTCCCACGTTAGACGTGCTGATTTCTGAATGGCTTGTATTTTCTGGCGTTCTCTTTTCCTGATCTGTTGAACATGTAATGCGTTCTTTCGAAGGATTATTGTTTCTTGGATTCATCTTTCTTTCTGCAAGGGCTCTTCCACTCCGCAACGTCACTGTATGACATTGCTCTTTCCCGTTATTATTCCCAGGTGTCTCTATACTGCTAAGTAGAACACCTGGCTGCCTGCTTTTCAACTTGCTTGCAATCTGCCCCACTTGGATTTCCAGGTTTCTGATTAATGACGTCTGGCTCTTCAGCATTGTGTCGTTCTGGGCTATGTATTCCTTCAATAGGTTTTCCAACAGAGTTCCAGAACTCGATGCGTTGCCACCTCTATTGAAGGGTTGTTGATGCTGTTGTTGCGTTTGTTGAAAGACAAGCGGCGGTCCATTCCTTTATTGATGTTGTTGACATTGATGAGATCGAGAAAAAGGGTTCTCTCTCAACTAAGGTTATTAGGGATTGAACAAAAGGGCTCTCCCACATGTTTAGGCAAAGAAGTAGAGGAATTTTACAGGAAATATTGATGAGTTTTAGTCTAGAGTTTTACATGTTATGATTTTATATTTTCAAATTTTTATTTTTGAACCCTGGAATTTGAATGTAAATATGTTATTCTAAACATGTTTATATCGTGAGTTATGAAAGTATGATTTATTTAAAAGAAGTCGCTCACTAGGCATTTTCAGCTTACCCTTTTTAAAGTTTTCCTCCCTAGGTAACGATCAAAGTCCCGAGGCCTAACAGTTCTACTAGTCAGTCACTTCTCAAGAACCTAAGAGGATTTGAATCTTAGGTGGCACATCATGTCTTGTTAAACTTGTATCTTAGTTCATGTTGTGGGAGTCATGATAGAGTTTTGAGTGGCTATGTAAATAAAGTATCCTACTATGTGAAAATCTGTATGCTAAGTTGTATAGACCTTTTGATAATAATTCGTTGTGAGTTATAAAACTACTTATTAGGTACTAGAAGTACAAGTTCATGGAAGTATGTTGGCAGTAGTTGTCATAAGAGGATTGGCAATTGTTGTCTTCACACTTCTTCTCAGATTATGAGGGTAATTTGGGAAAGGGTGTGACAAGTTGGTATCATAGCATAAAATTTTGGGAAATAGAATCATGCATTAGAATAGGGGCATGTGAATGATGTTCTAGCCTAATAATGTTATAGGAATCAAACCTCGAGAAGGTGATGGATTGACTTGACAAATGGCTGAAAAGGATCATGACCCTACCAGAGATTTTATAGCTCAAAGGGATCAAGATCCAGTTAGAGAACCCGTAGTACTGGAAGCTATATCGAAAGGAGATTCTAGTACCCCTCGGGTTAAAGTAGATCCTCATATGGAGGATAGAGTTTTCGATAGGATTGCCCAAATGATGCTAGCTAGCGTAGGATCTGTACAAACAGATCCTAAGAAAAAGTATGGCATTGAGAGGATAAAGGCACTGGGTACTACTGCATTTAAGGGTACTACTAACCCTGCAGATGTTGAGGCATGGTTAATTTAGATAGAGAAATGTTTCTAGGTAACAGAATGCCCTAAGGATCGTAAGGTCAAGTTAGCGGTATTTCTGCTGTAGAAAAGGGTTGAGCAGTGGTGGAGAGTGATAGGTTCCAGAAGGAACAGATCAGAGGAGATGACCTGGGATGAGTTTAAGAGGATTTTTTAAGACAAATACTATCCTACTTCTTATCATAAGGCAAAAAGGAATGAGTTTCTGAAACTCGTTCAAGGAAATATGATCGTTGCTGAATATGGATAGAATTATACAGGGCTATCCAGGTATGCTTCTACAATTATAGCTGAGAAAAAAGATAGGTGCAAACGTTTTGAAAGAAAACTGAGAAGAGAGATACAGACTTCTGTTACTACTACAGCTAACTAGACGGATTTCTCCCAATTAATGGAGACTGCAATGTGAGTGGAGGAGAGCTTGGCAGAGGACAGGCAAGACAGGGAAGTCTCTAGATGAGAAAAGAGGAAAATTACTCTAAGAGAATCTGGCATGAGAGATTTGAAGCCCCACTTCATCGAGCCAATGACTTCTCAAGGTAGTACAACATGTAGTCAATAGAGAAGAAGTAGGCAGAGATCCAGCCAGACAACTAGAGGGTCTAGATCGAGACGTACAGGAGAGCCAGTGGCCAATACAGGTAGAAAGCCTCAATGTACTAAATATGGAAAATATCATTTAGAACAAGTTATGAGGGACAAAATGTCTGCTATCAGTGTGAACAGCCTAGGCATTACAGGAGGGAATGTCCCCAGCTAGTTGTAGGGGCAAAGACTAAGTAGAACAACATCCTAGACAGTGATACAGCCTAAGGTAGGTACAGCATGTGATGAGGAAACTAGTAGTGCCAAGTAGAAAGGTGCAGCAGGATGGCCACGTCAACAGGGCAAGGTTTATGCTATGACTCAGCAGGAGGCTAAGGATGCACCCAATGTTGTTACTGGTACGATCTTTATTCATGATAGATATGCTCATGTATTATTTGACCCTGGGGTGACCCATTCATTTATTTCTAGCATGTTTGTATTGAATACTGATGAGATGCTAGAAATTATGCCTGAGAAGTTAGTTATTTCTACCTCTATTAGCAATCTACTGATAGTTAATAACTATTATAAAAAAATGTGTAATTTTAATAGAGAGACAGAGCATGGTGATTGATTTGATTCCCTTAGAACTACTAGAGTTTGATACTATTCTAGGAATGAATTTCTTTTTTAAATACCATGAAACTGTGACCGTCATAAGAAGGAAGCGATATTCAAATTACCAGGTCAAGCGGAAGTAGTGTTTGCAAGAGAAAGGAAAATTTTCCCTACTTGTCTAATTTCAGCAGTAAAGGCCAGGAAGTTATTGAATAAAGGTTATGCAGCATACTTGGCCCATGTATAGTTTCACAGTCGAAGAAGTTAGGACCAGAAGATGTTCCTATGGTGTAGAAGTTCAGTAACGTATTCCCTGAGGAGTTATCAGGACTACCACTTGATAGAGAGGTGGAGTTTACTATAGATTTGATTTTAAGGACAACACCCATCTCTCAAGCACTTTATAGGAAAACACCAGCTGAGCTGAAGGAATTGAAGACTCAATTACAGGAATTAGTAGATAAGGGCTATATCAAAACCAATATGTCACCTTGGGGAGCACCAGTATTATTTGTGAAAAAGAAGGATGGCACACTCAGGCTGTGCATTAGCTACAGACAGTTGAACAAGGTAACTATATGGAATAAGTATCTGCTACCTCGTATTAACGACCTGTTTGAACAGCTAAAATCAGTATTTTCTAAAATTGATCTGAGATCAGGTTACCATCGGTTAATGGTTAAGGAGGCGAATCTTCCCAAAACAGCCTTCCGGACTAGATATGCGCATTATGAGTTTCTGGTTAAGCCATTTGGCTTAATTAATGTCCAATGGTGTTTACGGATTTGATGAACGGGATATTTCATCCCTATTTAGATCAGTTTGTAATTTTTTTTATAGATGATATCCTGGTTTATTCAGGTAGTAAAGAAAAACATGCAGAGCATTTGAGAATAGTGCTATAAACATTACGCGAGAAGCAGTTATATGCTAAGTTCAACAAATGCAAGTTTTGGCTCGACCAGGTGGTGTTTTTAGGACACGTAGTGTCCACAAAAAATGTCAACATTGATCCTTAGAAGATTGAGGCTGTAGTTAGATGGGAGCGGCCTACCTCAATGATGGAGGTACGTTTTCTTAGGCTGGCAGGTTACTACAGGAAGTTTGTAGAGGGCTTCTCAAAGATAGCTCTCCCACTAACCAGTCTAACCATGAATGATGCAATGTTTGAATGGACAAATAGTTGTGAACAGAGTTTTCAAGACTTAAAGAAAAGATTGGTGACTACACCAATCCTAACTCTTCCAATTCCTGGGAAGGATTTCGAGATTTACTGTGATGCATCCAGACAGGGATTAGGATGTGTATTAATGTAGGATGGTAAAGTAGTAGCTTATGCATCCAGAAAATTGAAGAAGCATGAGGGGGACTACCTTACTCATGATTTAGAACTAGCAGCTCTAGTGCTAGCATTAAAGAGTTGGAGACATTATCTATATGGTGAGAAACGTCACATCTTTGCAGATCATAAGAGTCTAAAATATATCTTTGGTCAAAAAGAATTAAATCTAAGACAAAGGCAGTGGATAGAGTTAATTAAAGATTATGATTGAACCATTGATTATCACCCAGGTAAGGCTAACGTGGTAGCAGGTGCTTTAAGCAAAGAAGTTGAGCTACCCCAGAGATGTGTTGATTTCTTTAAGAAGAAGGTTATTACAGGAGTTTAAGGGAGCTAATGCAGCATTAACAATAAGTCATTTGGGGGAAATGATAGCTCAACACTCTAATGCAACGCTATAAGGTAGTAGGTATCAGAGCATGTTTTAAGCATTCAATTTGCATTAATTTAAGTAACTTAAGCTCAACTTAATATGCATGCTTAGCTTTTTTCCAAACTCTTGTTTTATAAAGTAAAAGGTTGTTGTATACTAAATAAAAGGCAAACATATTGTAGAGTAAAAGTAAGTTTGTATGATATTTTTTAAGGAGATTACTCCTCTTTCTCAGGGGTGTGATTAACCTGGGGCAGTTATGACACCCATAGTTTCTCTCTAAGCTAAAATGTCTTTGAGGAATGAGTAATCTTCGACACCTTTGAAGGATACGTTGCTCGTAGTTATATGTCTTTCACGTAACCTGTGTAAGCAAGCAAAAACAAAGGTGGTATAGTTTGGATAAAGGTTCCTCTTTTGATTAAACAACAACAACAACAACAACAACAACAACAACAAAAAAAAAAAGTAGAATAAAAGTTTGGTTCCCTTAAGTTTTACATTTCCACCTTGGATCTAGGAAGCTTAATATTTGTTCTTCCGAGCCAAAATAGGGGAAACGCGTTGAGGGTCGAATAAAACCTTTCCGGACTAGTAAAGCCCTAGATAGGATTGGCTAAGCGTACACACATGTAGGGGATAGAGAATTAGTTTTAAATTTCTCTATTTAGCCTTGAGGTTCGAGTCACTCATTTGCATCACATGATTCATGTCTAGATTTTCTTTTACCTTGCTCGGGATGAGCAAGAATTAAGTTGGGAATATTTGATAACTCTCAAAAAAAGCTATAATTTCTAGATTAATTTAGGCTCGTTAATGAATTTTTAATGTTAGTTATCCTCTTTTATAGGTATTGAGTGCCAAAGAGGTAGAACCGAGCATTTGGAGAGAAACGGAGTTAATTTGAAGCATTTTGGAGGTGATTTCAGCATCTGTGTTTCAAAAGAGAAGAAATGACCAAAATACCCCTGACTAGAGTATCGCAACCCTCACTCAATGCTTTAACGCAACGTCGTAAGGAAATAGGCTCATATACAGGGCAGCGTCACAATGCTACACTTAGCATTGCAACACTGGAAGATTAATAGAACGCCAACGCATCCGTGTGCGCGTGCACCTGTCGCAAGCAAGCGTCACAATAACGTTGCAACGCTACTCCAACGCTTAAGTGCTGCTGTCGAAAAGAGCATTGCAAACTCTTGCCAGCGTTGCACCTATTGTATAAAAGTGTTCTTTCCGAATTAGGTAAGAAGAGGATGCAAAATCTTATAGAGGCTGAGGAATGGCTGCTAGTTCTTCCCCTTCCTTTATCTTTTTTGTATCTTTGGTTAGATTTTTATTTTCTTTTGGATTGTAAATAATGGATTGGATCTTCCTCTTCGATTTGTCTATGGATTGCTCGAGGTAATGATTTTCTATCTAGTTTTTGGAGTTTTAATTCTTTGTTAATTTCTTGAGAATTTTGTATTCTTGAATGAATGGCATGTTGAATTTGTGTCTTCTTTGAATCCATTATAATTTTTATACGCATGATTGTGGGATTGACTATTCATACATAATCGTGCATGGCTAATCGATTTTTAGTTACGTCACATTCTTACATGAATCTCTAGCTAAAAACCAATCAAATAACATTAGTTAATTGGGCATTTGATGGTTATTCATAGGATGCTTGAATTGCTAGGTTTGGAGATAAAATTGGTTAATTGAATATGGCTTTCTTGACAATTAATCGACACAATTGAATTCTAAATTATAATGCATGTATTTTTAATTCTATATAGTCGCTATCAAACCCAAAAGAATTTAGAAACATGTAGATTAGTTGGGGTGTAGCCTTTCCAATCTTAATTAATAATTAGGATGCTTTCTCAATTAGATTCTATTTAGTTGTCTGCCTTTGTAGAGGCTAGAGATCACATCGAGCTAGTAATTGTGCATACATGAATTGGTTGTATGTTTAAGTTTTAGAAATCGAGGATAGAAATAGCATTGAATGGCTCTAGAAACTAGATCGATCAATCCTAGTTTACATTTATCCCTTGTATTTTAATTCCTTGCATGTTTTCATTTTATCTAACACCAAAACCCTGTTTTTACTGCTTTTCATAGTCAAATTTAGCTTAAGAGAAGATTAAATTATGGTCTCCCTGTAGTTCAACTCCGTACTTGCCACTTATGCTACTTGTTAGTATAAGAAGTAGGTTTCGGTGATTTACAAATATTTTTGTTTTTATTTGGGGTTGAATTAACGATATCGATTTTCGAGTCACAAACAAATAGATGTCTCAATATTGGGTTCCATATTTCATCTCTAGTTTTTAAAATGACAATTTTAGTTTAGTAAATTAATTACTACTTTATAACATTAAATATAACATTTTTATTAGAATGGGAATACACTTGAAAATAACAAGAAGAAATTCATGGTGGAAAAAAAAGATATCAATAAACATAAAGTTAACACGGAAGTGTGATATTTGAATTTAGAAATATTATGTGAGTGGAAAGATTGGAGAGGTTGGAACTTTTGATCAATTAAATGTATTTTTCTTTTTATTTTTTTAGTATAGCAATTTTGGGTGGGAGTAATTCAAACTTCATGGCCAAGAGTGTGTCTTATTTCACTTGAATTATGTTCATGTTAGCATATATGTTTTGACTATCTAAATTATGCTTAAGTTGTCGTGATTTAGTATTCTAAAAGAAAAACCTGCATAAATTTAAATCAAATACTATATCCATCATCAGCAGATCGACGTCTACCATCAATTATATTCAATTATATTGGATCTTATTGAGATTAAGGATGTTCAAAATTCAAATTGAAAATACAAAGAGGTCTCACGATGTTTATAAAATGCATATGCTTTTCCTTTCATTATCAATTAATTTTGAGAAGAAACTCTATGTTTATCTAATATCTTATAAAAATGATAAAGTTCACACTAGCATTCGAAATAAATAAATAAATCACATCAAGCGAATGCAACCTCGTCGTATCGCTTTCCACTTTGTTGAATCAAAGCAAAAAGATAATGTTAAACATTCTATTGTCTTTACTACTTTTTCTACCTTTTGAAGGAAAAGCAATGTAATATCAAACTACTATTTTCTGTCTAAAAACATTCGTTTGTGTTCTTTCAAGAAAAGAAAAATAAAATTGTTTGAGCTTGTTTGGTTACACTGCCTTTCCCTTTCTGTGTATCTCTATGCTCTCTGGTTTGACGAAGAAAACATTTTGATACAATTGGACTACACCTAACTATTGTATAGCCCCTACTACATCCAGTAAAAAATTGTTGTGGCATTTTTTATTTTTTAAAAAACTAATTAAAAAAGAATTTGTGTGTAGGAAAAGGTGAGAATATGTAGGCTGTTTGAAGAATGTTTTCATATCCCCCGCCTATTACATTAAGTAATATAATTCATTCTTCATTCTTCAAATGCTTCCAAAACTTTATGCAAGCATAAAGATATGAAATTTTGGTTTATTCTCACTAACTTTAAATAAAAAGATCATTTAGCTTTTACGAAAAATAGAAGAAACTTAAAAAAAAAATAAAAAAAAAAAAAAAAAAAATCCGTAAATGCTGTTTATCTCTTTAAAAAAACTAGATATAAGAACAAGAAATTAAGTATTTTACCCCCTTAACTACTAGTCTCTTCATAATCTCTCAGTTCTGCTATTTAATGTTTCCTCACTTCAAGAAAGACCTGCTCAGCTAGATAAGTTGGGAAGTATGACATTTTATAGTTCATCTGGTTCTGTCACTTCTCCACGAGAGAACGTAACATTGAACCACAAAGAGATAACAGAGAATCTACAAACCTCATGAAAACAGTATCTATAATGGGGACAAGATTCAAATTTCTATATTGGGACAATGCATATGGAACAATGCAGCGTATGTAACCACAGGATTCATTTACCTGCTTCCTTAACGATATCTGGCAATGTGCCATAGTTTGAATATCAGAAATCTTCTACCCTAACGGCATCATGGGGCTTTTCATATGCATCTTTCGATCTCGACTTCTTCACTCCTGCTGTGAACCAGACCTTATCAGATTTGTAGCCCTCAACCGACACGCTTGTCACTTTCACCCACACTAAGACTTTTGTCTTCATTCCTTCAATGCTTGTAAGCTTCCCTCTCTGAAGAGTTGCTTTCACCCGTGTTGCATATCTGACTACAGAGGAATCCTTGAAGCTTATCTCACAAGCGGATGGTAAGTATACAATCAGCTTGGACTTAGATTCATCAAATTCATAACAGGTCATGTTCTGAGGAAAGAGACCGGGCGGTAAGTTGTACTCACGAAGTAACTCTGGCAAGCTCTTCAATGGCTTTCCTGTGGGAGGAAAAAAAATCTTGAATACTCAAATAGGTTATGATTTTCTTCATTATTATGCTCATGTAAACCTTTTAAAACTTAATATAGGAGATGAGAGGCAGTCATAAGGGAGTGAGAGACAGTTTGTCATACGAAGAATACAGATATGCAGAAAGGGGAAAGGCAATCCAATAACTGATTCAAAAGGAAAAGGAAAAATGAAAGAGGAAACTTCACTCATAGGAACTTTTTGGAGAACTTCCCACAGAATGCAACCAGATATTGCAGCAACATTGTCCATTAACCCAGCATTGAATATGTAATTATTCTAATTTAAGAGGAGAGAATGTGCATGAGGTCACCTTTTAGCTTGTTGAAAATCCACTTTGCCTTCTCTTCAACGGTATTTGAGAAAGTCTGCCACAAAAAGATAACATATATGAGATTCTAACCATGGTCTAAGTTTAATATTTGCCTATACATAAATGGAGAAGTACTCAAGAGTTCTAGTTGATGCCATTCAACTTGAGTAAGTTATGAGCATCAGATTTAGTCTGCTTTTACGGTGCTTACATCAATAGTCCTATTTGAAGTAAGTTATGAGCATCACATTTAGTCCGTCCTATTTGACTTTAATGCCCCCTCAAGATGGGACTTCTTTTGAGTTCACCATTCTTGATCGGATCACAATTTCTTTTTATTGGACCAAATACTCGTTTGGGTTTTATGGCCTCTAATACAATATTTGATAGTATGGGGTTTCATCTCAAAACCAATTGACTATGAGAGGAGTAGCCCATCTATCTTATTAAGAGTGTGAGATCCATGATTTTTCCAATGTAGGATTCTCAACATGTCCTCTCAAGATGGTGCCTCTTTTAGGTTCCCCATTCTTGGTCAGATTACAATTTCTTTCTATTAGACCAAATACTCATTTAGGTTTCATGGACTTTGATACCATATTTGATTTGATAGTATGGGGTTTCATCTCAAAACCAATTGACAGTAAGAAGAGTAGCTCATCTATCTTATTAAGAGTGTGAAGTTTCTTGGTTCTTTCGAGGTGGTATTCTGAACAGACAATCAACATCTCCTTGACGGGAACATTGGAAAAAGAGAATTCCTCACTTTTAACAGACAGATTCCATATTAACATCTCCTGAATAGATCATGGAGTTTTATCCAAATAGATTTTGGTCAATCAACACAATTCTCATCCTCCAGTATCCCCCACCCCCATGTCATCCTACAGTAGATGTATTTTCTCAATATTTTTCCCAAGAAGTTTTTCAATCAAAGTGATACAATCAACCAAACCCAAATGACCCCTTCAGTCCATTTTCACTTCCATCGCAACCCTACTGGTGAACCCTTTAATTAATGGAAGAAACCAACGGATCTAGCCTTAATCTTAGCAGTAGGCGATAAACAAAGAAAAATCAGCACAAAATCCACTGCTAATAACAATCAAGTAAAACTGCATTACTCAAATCTCGAACAACAAAAAGAAACCCAACACCAAAATCAAAGAAAAACATGGGCAGAGACACAAAAGGGTGCCCAATAAATAAACAAAATTAACAAATACAAAGCAGAAACAAGACCAGCAGAAACTCACATTGAAATCATCAGTGATGTTAGCGAGTTCCTCCTTGGCTTTCTTTGAAATCCACAAGCTCCCAACCTTTAAGCTGCCCACTTTAGTCAAAGCCTTCTCCATTTTCGAAGCAAGGACCGACGTTCACTACCTCTAAAGCTCGGCGGCGAGAGAAGAAAATGGGGAGATGGGAGTAATGGAGAAAATGGGAGCCACACCCATATAAATCTGAAGCAACCTGGAGAAGACAAAGGCGCTAGCGGCTACTGTCAAATGTGAATTGTGGCGCTTTCGTTCTGTTCTGCGCTGTTGTTGTGTTGAGGAGTGTGAAATGGAATCGGGAGGGTAATTTGGTAAATTGGTAAATGGAAAGAGCTAATCTTCCGGCTTTTGAGCGGTTTTATTGTTAATTGCCATTTCCTATTCTAATGTCACGCTAGGTTTGGTTAGAAAGGGCGGGATTCTTTCATGAATTAGATTTTAAATTAATATTTACCTTTAATAAAGTGACATTTACGAATATAGCAATCGGGTCTAAAATATAAATAGATATAGCACGATATAAAATAATTTATAAATATTACAAAATTGAGATCCAACTCTCGAAGTCTATTAATGAAAAACCATATCGCTAATATAAACTATAGTGTATCAAATATAGCAATCGGGTCTTAAAATTTGCTATATTTGCAATTTTTAAAATGTTACTATATATTTAATTATTATACGTAAAAGTGTTATCCAATTTAATTATCCATTAATAAAAATACTGAACTTTGATTTTGAATTTAAAAAATCTGTGAATTTTAAGAAAATGTTAAATTGAGTTTTACAAATTTATTTGATCCTTTGAGTGTATTTATGGTGGCACATCTTCGAGGCTATCAAATTGGCACTGTTGTCAAGAAGCCTTTGCAGCGGTTTAGCTTTTTTTTATTCGAATTTGTGTGTGTTTGTATATTGTTGTTTTTAACTCATTCTTTTCGAGGTCCTAGACTTCAATATTTTGCATGTAATAAGAAAGAAGAGTGGAGAATGAGACAAGGAGAAAGTGAGCTTCAAATTGAACAAATTTTGAGGAGAAGAACCAAGAGAAGAAGATGATCAAGATAATTCAAATCAAGAAGAAGAAACGTGAGAAAAAAGCAATAAAAATGACCTTTAAAGGAATTAATTGAACCAGACATGACATAACAACTATTGTGTATGGTGTACCAGGTCAAAGACCAATTAATAATTAAAAAGTCATAAACTTATTATACACGAAATTGACAATTTAAGAATTAATTAGACACTATTTCCAATTTTATAGACCTACTAAACACACTTCAAAGTTTGGAAATCAAATCGACATAAATTTAAGAGTCTAAAAAAATGTTGAATAGATGAATAACCTATCTTTCACAATATTTAAAGTTAAAAAACCTTATGGGACATTTTTTTTTAAAAAAAAAGTTAAATAAATAGAAACAAATCTAATAATTCAAAAGCTAAACTTGTAATTTTAATTTAGGGGTAATTGTAACCGGCAACTTTTTTAGATATAATAACTAAGTACGTAATAACATTTAAAAAAATTTACAAATATAACAAAGTTTATCAACGATAGACTTTAATTAACTCCATATCGCTGGTAGACTCTTACCAGTCATATGGTCTATCATTGATATATTATTTAAATTTTGTCATATTTATAAAATTTTTTACATCATACTATATTTGTTAATAATTTAGATATAATTGTTATATTTGTAACTGTCTCTTTGATTTAAAGGTAAGTAACATATTTGACACAAAATTAAATGGTTAAAAATTATGTAAACACATCTCAAAATTCAAAGATGTTTCAAGTACATGGTTGAAAATTCACTAAAAAAATAAGAAAATTAAAAAAAAAAAAAAAGTGTAACAAAGTAAAATAAAAGTTTATTTAAGAATAAAAATGTAACTTTGATGAAACGGTACTTTGATTTTCCTATATATTTTTTTCCCCACAACAGTAGCGGATTGAGAAGACAGAAAAACAGAAAGGGAATTAGAAAGGAGGCGAGTGTTGGAAAAAATTTCCATTAAACTTTTATTGGGAATCGTGATTCGAAAGACACAGAATGATTCGTTTAGATGATTGGATGATGAAGATTAAATTTGGCACATGGGTCGTGGGCTCCACTCTACATTGTTTACAGCTCAAAAGTCGATAAAGACCAATTCTCAAATGCATGTATATATATATATATATATATATATATATATATATATATATATAATTAACCATTTATACTCTAAACTTTATGTTAATTAGGAATTTACAACGGTTGGTTGGAGTCGATTTTTTAACCTAATTATAATCGAATCGACTATTATTTTTTTAGTAAATATTGAAATCGACTTCGACCATCAAGAAGTGTATACTGGTCATTGATCGGTCGTTTATTTGTTTTGAATCGACCCCTCTTCTGCTTTGATCAACTGCCTTTGGCTCGATTGATTTTGGTCAGTCGGTTCGATTTTTTGGTCTATCATGCTCCCCCTAATGCTAATTCAATTCATACAATTTACCATCTCTTAAATTTTAAACTATTTTAATTGTATTGATTTACAATCTCTTCTAAATTTTTGTCGACTAATATCATGAAAAATCATCATCTGGGTCAATCAATTCAGACTTTTCGTTGTAAAATTAATTTTGAAAATCATTCATGTAATAAGCATAAAACGTGTTTAGACATTTTCAAATGTAGATGAGTAAATGCATAAACGATTCTAGAGAAGATTATGAATTAGAGTCAAATTTAATTCATTTGTGAAAGTTTCGAGGTTTTATTAATACAATTATAAATTTTACATGATGTTTTTTCAAATCGGACTTAGTGGATTATGTAAATTTATATGTTTACCAAAATTTATGATTTAAATCGGTATAATCTCTAGAGTTCAAAGTTATATATTGATATTTTCTCAAAAAAAAAAAAAAATCATTTTGAGCCGAATTTTAAGAAAAATGTGCGTTTTGTAGTTTAAAAAAAAAAAAGTATACTCTTTTAATCCTTGTATTTAAAAAGTTTTGAGTAATTTGTTATTGTTCTAAACGTTGAAATGATATTTCAAAATAAGAATAATAATCAAATAAGAAGAGGAAAATAGATCACAGATGGGAAAAAGAGAGAAAATACGAAAATTTTAAATTTTTATATTAAAAATATCATGGCAATAATAAAATAATAGCAAAAAAAAATATTAATGATTGATCTCTAAATTAATTAAGGATGTATTTGGAATGCATTTTAAATTGTTTAATTAAAAAAAATCATTTTAGAAAAAATCTTTTTGGCAACCATTCAAAATAATTTTTGAGATGTATTTTCAACAATTTTTGACAAAAATGTTTAAATAAAAAAATATCATAGATAGAAAAAATATCAAACTATTTACATAAATAGCAAAAACTACACTTACAGACATTGATAGTCTTCTATCGGCATTTATCATATAGTATCAATGATAAACTTCTATCAATTTCTATCACTGATAGACACTGATAGGCTTCTATCAGTCTCTATCAAATTAGATTAAATTTTTTCATTTTGTGTAAATATTTTTTCTTATTTTTCTATTTTTGAAAATTCTCAAAATAAAAATTATTTTTTTAAAAAAAAAAAAACAACATTTTTCTCGAGTCAAATCAAGCAAAACCTAAAGGACTAGATTCACATTTTGAAACGTTAGAAATTAATTATTGTTAAAAAATCAAAGACAAAAAGATAATTTTATTTTATTTCTTTTTAAAATTAATTATTTTCCTTCCATTTCTGTTACATTGCTCCAGTATTGCCAGAATATTTTTGTCTCCCTTTGCTTTGTCTTTTAGCGAGTCTTTGTCAAAAAAATAATAATAATAAACTTATTAGTCGGTGCTAAATTTTTGTTGGAAAAAAATTAAATCTATTCTAATTTGGCCGGTTGTATTAATCTCTAGTCTTTTTAGTGAAAAAGCAATCTTAACTAGCTAGAATTTATCAACTCTTCATTTCATAATCATTTCGGTTCGTTTGATAATTAATTTAATTTTTTATTTGTTATTTTTTTAAAAAAAAATTAAATATGTAAACACTACTTTTACCTCTAAATTTCTTCATTTATTACTTATTTTTACTAATAATTTAAAAAACCAAGCCCAATTTTGAGAACTAAAAAAGTTGTTTTGAAAAAGTTATTTTTCTTTCTAGAATTTAGTTAAGAATTCAACTATTATACTCAAGAAAGATGTAAATTATTGTAAGAAATATGGAGAAAAGATGTTTAATTTTCAAAAACAAAAAACAAAAAAGAATGCTCTGTTTGGCAACTATTTCATTTTTTGTTTTTAATTTTTAAAAAACAAGCATATTTCTTTCACATTTCTTACAATAGCTTGCATATTGTTTAAGTACAATAATTGAATTTCTATCTAAATTCCAAAAAAAGAGTTTTTAAAAGCTATTTTTTTTAGTTTTCAAATTTGACTTAGTTTTTTAAATTATTGGTAAAAAGTAGTTAACAAGGGAAGAATTTTAGAGGTAGAAGTAATGTCTATAAATTTAAATAATCATCAAATAGAATTGACATGATTATTAAATGAGACCTAAATAGTTCAAGTTACACATTGCATAACTTATTATAGATAAAATTTGGTTTTTAAGTAATGATAAATACTTTAATAGCAAGTGGGGGCAAAATTTAAACCCTATAAAATAACCAATTTAAAGATATTCGAACTGACAAAAATAATTAAAAACATGTAAAATACATAAAAGTAGTTAAGAAATTTAAAAAGAAAGGTCCGGAAAATACAAAAAGGAGAGATTCCTTTGGACGAAAACATTTTTGTGGCCTTAGTCTTCCCTTCCTTTTACAATTTACCATTTACAGTGAGGAATCTTCCATGAATTCACAGTTTAAAATGAAAATAGTTGGTTTCTCTTTTTCTTTTCTTTACTTTTTAGAAGACTCCAAACAAGTCAATAAAATTGCTAGCAGGGCAAGAGGTAAAGTAGATAAAAAGCCTATGGGAACTGTGTCATAGACATATACGCCTTACATGTGGAACTGTGAAATAATTAATAAAATAACTTTTTTTTTTTTTTTTTGTCTATTTTTAAAAATTAAATCTATAAACACTACTTTTACCTCCAAAATTTCTTTCTATGTTATCTACTTTTCACCAACGGTTTAAAAAACCAAGCCAAATTTTGAGAATAAAAAAGTAACTTTCAAAAAGTTGTTTTTATTTTTGAAATTTGGTTAATAATTCAATTATTATACTTAAGAAATATGCAAATCAAGATAAGATTATATAGATTTAATTTTCAAAAACAAAAAATAAAAATAAAGGGGGTGTTTGGGGCAATAAATTAGTTATTATAATTCTAGGTTATGATAGTTTGTGTTTGGGGGGTAGATTATTTTAGTTTTGGTTATAATAATATATGTTTGAGGTGTAAACTATTTTAGTTTGAGAATGAAATAATAAACATTGCAGTAAATAATAAAAAAAATGATGAATGTAAAATAGTAAAAACTGTAGTAAATAGTAAATACTGTAACAAATGGGGATTTTGAAATAGTGTTGACTGTAGCTAATTAGAGGTTTTGAAATAGTTTTTATTATAGCAAGAAGTGGTTATTATATTTTGATGATAACCGTTGCCGCAAACGCCCCAAAATAGTTACCAAACCAGACCTAAATTATCTCTTCTTTGAATTGTGTAAGTCTCTCAAGATAATTTAGAAGATCCTCTCATGAAATGTCAAACAAGGAGAATAATTCTAGGGTCTTTGGTGAGCATGATACTCAAACTTTCAAAGATTTCGTAGCTTTTATGTTGCGTGGTCTTTGTACCAACTTGATGGATAACTACGAAGTCTCTATAACTCAATTTTGAGTAGGTTGTTGCTGACATACTTGATGAAGCACTTAATGTGATTGTAAAGTTGTGACTGTCTTCTACGAAATAGTTTAGTGTTAGCTTTCACGGCGACTCGAGATTTTATATGTCCAGCATCGAATAGTACACATGATCTACTACTGTAACGTGGAATCGAGAAAAACATAAAAACCAAAAATTATCATATGGGGATCTCAACCATAACAATTGGAGGTTCAAGAGATAACTCACTTTCTTTCTTTAGGTTGTTGTTGCCATACTTCATTATGCATGAATTCAAATCAAAACATATTGTTTTTTTAGTTTTTGTTATTGTTAGACATTCGTGAGAGATGGTTGGAAATAACTTGTCATAAAATTAATTTTTTTTTGCTTTGGTCCCACATGCCACACACTAATATACAAATTTTCCTTTCAAAGTTAGATCAGTCTTAAGTTGTACTTACACAAATCAAAATTTTGCACCAATAATTATAATGAAAAGGTAGAGAAAAGATTGATTAAGAAGATAATGCAATTTGGCATATGGATAATGGCAAATGGATTAAGATTATTGTGAAACCAAAGTCATAGTGAAAGTAGGAAGGAAAGAATTGGAATAAAGTACCAATCACGAAAATGAAAGCACAAAAGAAAACAATTGTTTTTCTCTCCTTTTTCCCCTTATTTTACCTTTTCATCCCTTTTCAGTCCGGTAGGATATAATTTTATATATACATACTTTTCATAAAGTTAGTCCATCCGCCAGGTTTGATTTATGAAATTAAAATTGTGATATATTAATTTAGGGTAGTTTGGAATGACAACAAAATATATATATATTAAAAATTCATTTTCAATTTAACACTTTTAATAACAAAATCCTTAAAACATTAAAAAAAAAACACACATGTTTTACAACACTTTTTTCGGAAGTGTTTTTATCAATATTAAATTATTGTAAAAAAAATTTCCAATGGTGGTTGTGGTCGGGGTTGACCTGCGACGGTCACTAGAAGTGGTGGTCAAAAGTTTGCCTACGATAGTTACTGGAGGTTATGAGTAAAATTTCTCAAACTAGGGAGAGATAACCATTGTATTCAAAATTCAATTTTATAGAAGTTTGTTTCAAGTGTTTATCCTAAACCAGCTTATTTTATAAACTATTTTTCAAAATCCATAGTGGTTGCCAAATACTTGATTTTGTTTCCTTTTCAAAATGACTTATTTTTTAAATTAATCACTTAAAAAATGTATTCCAAACACACTTTTATTATTCATTTATTTCATAAATCTCACGTAATTCTTAAAATTTACCCCTTTTTTATATAATGTATGAAGATGATATATATAGAGTGTTTTTGTAGTACTAAAAGTTTATATGTGTGTGCGGGCGCATTTAACCACTTGGCATAATAGGTTCAGGGTTCTAATTTTCACTCATAGTGCTATATATGTTTTTAAACCAATCAAGAAATGTCATTAAAATTCTTTTTTTTTTCTTTTATGTGAAAATGGAAAGTAAAGTTTAAATATCTTAACTAATTGAGTTATATTTGTGTTGGTCAACTATACTTTAAAATGTCAAATTAATAACATATATATATAATAATGTATGGTTGACTTATGCTTAAGTTGAAATGTCTTAACTAGTTGAATTATATTTATGTTGACAATTGTACCTTAAAAATTTAAAAGAAAAATACGTGTTTTTGTCCTTAGGATTTAGGTTTAGATTTCATTTGGTCAGCATTTTTCAAAATATTATATTTATATCCATAAATTTTGAGTTTAAATATATAGTTACTAAATATTATACTTGTGTTTTTTTTTCTACATGGTCTTGGTCCCAAAGCATCCGAACCTACACTTTTAACCTTCCCTTTTTAGAATATTAGTTTTTATTCGTTGATGCCAATTTATACTAATTAATTTTAAAGAATTAAATCAATTATAATTTTAGTTTTCACTACTTTTTCTTCACTACTAAAATTAATTAAGAATTCACAACATAATTATTTTAAGTGAACTAATACAAAGTTAATGCCAAAACCAAATGGAGTATTAGTGAAAAAAGAATATATAAAATATTGAGACCTAGTAATCAAATAACAAGTATTATGAAGCTTAAGAAGTAAAATCATAACATTTTGAAACAAATCAAATACAAATAATGGGGATGAAAGTCCTAACACAGCGGAAATCACATAACCAAGATCGTTATTAATTCTGAAATATCCATATACTGGGCATTTCAAAAATAATACAGAGACAAAAAAAAATTAGCTACCATAAAATTAGAACCTATGTTAAGCATGCAAAAAGTTAACTCTGTAGAGAAAATTGCGTGAAAAATCTTTACCTTTGTAGAACCATACAAAAAAAAAAAAAAAAAAAAAAAAAAAAAATCTCCAATTGATTTCACGAAATCAACACCACCACAAGTATTACCTCCCTATCCTCTTAGAATTCTTTGAGGGCTTTGGTTTGTGGGAACCAATTGAATGGGAAGAGAAGGGGAATATTTTTCTTAAGAGAAATTTCTTCACAAAACTTTTATATGTTTTTCAAAAAAATTAAATAAAACACCGTTTTGTAGGTCTCTTAACCTACAGGAGAGGGAGAGTGAACGTGGAAAAACCCACGATTTAGATAACTCCCCTACGTGAGAGTTATCATTTTTTAATTAGTTTAATTAATCAAATTAATAAATAATTAATTAATAACTAATTAAATATTATTTAATTAATAATGTCATTTAAATCATATTTAAATGAAACATCTCTTGCATAACCTATGATTTTAATTCAATTAATTTAACTAAATCAAATCAAATCAAATAATTATTTAATTCTCCAATTAAATAATTGCCAAAATAAATATCGAATATTTAATTTAACTTACATTCCAATCATATTCAATTGTATTTCTCTCATAACCTATAGTTTTAGTGTGCATCAAATACATATTAAATTTAACCTATAGTTTTAATATGAATCTAATTCATATTACATTAATATTTGAACTCCTTCAAATATATAATTTTTCCGAAAATCATGTCAAAAATTAAATTTATTTATAAAGTTTAAATAAAATATAAATTTTATATTATAATGTATCATTATACATTATATTGTTTCCCTAAGTAAATTTGAACATTTCAAACTCGGTTCAAAACACAGTTACCTTAATTCCCTTTACGAGTTAGGAATGGGACCTCATGTACCTATAGATCAAAAGCTCAAATGACATGAGATTAATAGCTAGACTCATTAACCAAATTAATCAATATTCTCTAATTGTCGGTATACTCCACTAAATACCTACTTGCACCCTTCTCACTGCAAATGTATTTCTGTGCCTACGGATATAGACCAATGATAGCAAGTTAATCCTTCACGAGTGTTCATAACACTAACTGGGTCAAATTACCGTTTTACCCCTAGGTTATCTATGTATCCTTAAGTACCAATACTCTTCTAATGAACAACATATTTATAGTCCAACCATTAAATAAAACTCCTATTGAGCGAGTGAGAGGGTAGGACCTTTTGTTCAAGTCCTAGAGACACCACTTAAGGGAACACTTATCTACTTACCCTTAAAGTCGGGAATGAGTGAAATCCATCATGTATTATTATGTTCCCAGCTCCTTGCTCAATTTTGTATCCAAAATTGTTGGTTTATTGAGTCAATGAACTGACCATTATCGCCCATACAATTCAAAGGACAATTCATCATGAACAGAAGTTCTTAATATACTCAAGATTAAGATTAAGTTGCTTAAGTCATCCTATTGAAATAGAAACCTAACTAGTCAACGGTGTTACATCTATTTGTTACTATTTATCGGTCATGTCTTACGCAAAACTCATCACATATGATACCCCCACTTGCATGCCACCTACACAACATGTTGGATCACTGCGTTTGTATCAAATACAAAGCGGTTCGTATCCATAGTATCACCAAGATAAGATATCCAAATTTTTCCTTATACTATAGACCCTTTAAGCTGTATCTTAAACGTTGATCCCCGTATGTCATTTCAAGACTCATCATAAAGCCTAGGATGTTAGTTTATTGGGTTTAGGGTTATTAAGACAAAAAAGAATACAATACAATTAATAACACTTATTGAAATAACATCAATAACTCTTTGTTAATGACAGACAATTATTTACATATACCATCTACGAGTTTTATGACATAAAACCCAACAAATAAGACTCAAAATTCAGGTACGAAAGTATATTTTCTCTAAGTTCAAATATTACAAGTGCACTTATATTTTTTTAATCAAATTTGGTGTAAATGATCAGATTGAAATATCTACCAACTTAAATATAGCTTGATTGACATATAATTTGTATTGATAATTTCATGGTTAGAACTTCGATTCTCCTTCCACACATTGTAAATATATATATATATATATATATACTTAAAAAATAAAATAAAATTGAAATATCGTATTTCCTCATACATGTGCAATGTCAATGAAATATAAATGATATAATAAATATGGGACATGAATGTAAATGTTGCTACAAAACAAGATATTTATAAAAATAAAGTTTCTCCGCCACATCCATTATTGTCATAAATAATAACGAAAGACCAAAAGTGAAGATTGGGTGGAACCCACTCGTTCGTCCTTAAATACCACAGCACACTTTTTTAGGCTGTGAATGAAAAGGAAATTAATTTTTTTTCCGATTAAAAAAAAAAAAAACGACAACACATTAGATCTGGTCGCTGAGATCGATCAGAGAAGACATGTAACTGCTCAATCACCACCGTACGATGTTGTACAGCTGTTTCTCTGACCAAATTCTCTTCCCCTCCTCTTTAATTTTTTACTCGTCTTTGTAACCATTTCTTTTTCTTATTTTTGTTTTTTAAAATTAAATTTATAGTATCCACATTTTTTTTATGATGATTTGTATTTTTTTTTAAGTATAATGGTTGAATTCCTAATCAAATTTTAAAAACAAAAATAACTTTTTGAAAACTATATTTGTTAGTTCTCAAAATTTGACTTATTTTTTAAACAATCGGTGAAAAATAGATAAAAAATGAAGAAATTTAAAGGTTAAAGTAGTATCCATAGACTTAATTATAAAAAATAAAAAGCAAAATGATTACCGAACGAGACTTTAATTGTCGGGTTTTTTTTCCTCCTCTTATTTTCCAACCAGATAGGCCTAATCTGGATCTGGGCCTGTGATAAAGCCCATTGAAGTTGGTTCGAATTGGGCCAAGTATGCCCAAGTTGACTCTCCCAGCTGTTGACTCAGACATCCCGTAACTGTGGAGGGAGCAATTTGGTGGGACCATTTTGAAACAAAGGACACTTTCATGATTAGCGGTCAACCCTAGGATTTGTATACTTTACCAAACAATGGGACCCACATAGAATAATAGTGATAAAAATAAAATAATAAAATAATAAATTCATGTAGGGGCAAACTGGACAAAGCACATGGAGATCGTATCCTGGTTGTAGTGTACTCTATACGGGAGCCGTCCATGCATTGCAAACTCTGGGAATAAAATCGTATTACCCAATCAAGATTAATTCCTTCCCATAATTTCATTGTTTTATTGATATCATCAATTTCTTTTTCTATTATTTTTTTAATTACTGTAAAATTTATAGTGAATATTACAAATGTTTGAAAATGACAAATCTGATCGCTAGGCCACGTCAAAAGTGGGCCATAGTGCTTATAACATGTGCATTGGGGCCCACAATAGCGATTGCATTTGCCTCGATAATCTTAACAAAAATACCTCTCCTGTCCTGGATGGGTTAAATAAATTCGTCTTTTTAAATATAAAATAAATATTTAAAAATATTTATATTTTATAGTAAAAAATTTCAAAATTACGTAATAGTTTTGGAACTTTGGCAATAAAACGTAAAAATATAATTTTTTTTATTTATAAGAATTTCTCTTAAATTAAAAATATAAAATAAATTGAGAAGCAAATACATTAATTTGTTTAAAGTAACTTTCTTGAAATTTAGTTTGTAATAATTTAGGTCCATTTTGTAATTATTTTGATTTTTTTGTTTAGTTTTTTAAAATTAAGTCTATAAACACTATTTTTACCTCTAATTTTTTTTTCCTATTATCTGTTTCTCACCGATTGTTTAAAAAATCAAGTCAAATTTCGGTAACTAAAAAGTTAGCTTTTAAAAAGTTGTTTTTATTTTTTGAATTTAGCTAAGAATTCAACCATTGTACTTAACAAATATGCAAATTATGATAAAAAATGTGGATGATATAGACTTAGTTTTCAAAAACAAAATGATTATCATACAGGATCTTGATTTTTGTAATTTTAAATTTGTAGCAAATTAATATGTATTGTAAAGAAAAACAAAATTAGATATAAACTTTTATCATTCAATAAATTGTGTAGCTTGTAAATATATTAGATTCTTAATTCGTTTATCGATCTATGAGGGTAAGATATCTCATTAAATTTTTACATTACTTTTCATGATTTAGAATTCTCTATGAATTTTAAGGTATAATGACTAAATTGTTATATAGTTCGATGTCTAAGTCATCGTTTGATAACCATTTCGTTTTTTGTTTTTGTTTTTTAAAATTAAGCATATTTCATCTATAATTTTTATAATGACTTGCATATTTCTTAAATACAATGATTAAATTCTTAGTTAAATTTCATAAATTAAAACAACTTTTTGAAAGCTACTTTTTTTAGTTATCAAAATTTAATTTATTTTTTAAACCATTGATGAAAAGTAATAATAAATGAAGAAATTTGAGGGGGAAAATAGTGTTCATAAGCTTGGGCCTAAATTGTTACATTACAAAATTGAAAATACAAAGATTAGATCATTTCAATCCAAAGTTTAGGGACTGAATTGTTTATTTTTTACGAAAATTCGGGTGATTTTTAACCCAAAAAAAAAAAAAAAAAAAAAATTCATCTTAAAAAACATTAAGTTTCAAATATATCTTAGTGAATAAATGGTTGACATAGTAATATTATCGATTTAAATATGTCTTAGTGAATAAGACACTTATTACGATCTCAAATGATGGGTCGATAACCCATTTCTATATACAGTCGTTAGAACTAAAAAAATCAAGTAAATGTTTGAGGAAAAAAAAGTAAAAGAAAAAGAAGGGAATTATTAGACAAACCAATGAAAACATATCCATGTAATTAAGAACACATTTTTAGTATTTTTAGACAATCCTAAATCTAAATGTATTAAAATATATACTACATCAACATTAATTAAATCATAAATAGTGTAGATTGTGCCATTCAAATTATATATGTTTCTGTCAACAAGAGCGTAACTCAACTAGCATAGTATTCATACTATCAACCTCGTGGTTTGAGGTTCGATTCCTCTACCCCACACTTAAATTACAACATCTTTCAAAAAAAAAGTTATATATGTTTCCTCTTTGAATTGAGATTCAAAATTTTATTTATTGTATAAATATATTGATCAAAGTTCTAAAATCTAATCTAAATTATAGCATAGGTCGAGATGTTAAAGGTTTGAATCTTCACCGTATAATTAATTAAATTCAATAAAAAAAATATCTCGTTTCAAAATTCAAATATATTGTCCATATATTTAATTAATTAATTAAAAATAAATTCTCTCTAATTGACCCTATTGCACTCATTAAATAGCGAAAACCATGTGATTTGATGATTATGCTGTTATAATTGGCCCTTTTTTTAGTCCCCTTGCCTTTTTTCTACCAACGTTATAATTGGTTTTTCTCTTTTAAAAACAATAAATTACATTTTTTAAAAAAAACATCTGATTATTTGAGAAATTTGAACTATGACCTCTTAATCGTAGATGCTTGTCTAACTAATAATTATGCAAGTCGTTATAATTGGCTTACATCCATTGGTATATATGCATTATATCTATAAATCAATATATACCAAAATATTTAATCCAAAAGTACACATGTTTGAAATTTCATTAAAAATAGTAAGCTCATTTACCTATCAATCCCTATAACTTGAATTTAAATTTAAATTTTGCTTTTTTTTCTTCTCCAAAATACTAAATTAAGGGTGAGTTTGAAATACATTTTCAAGTGTTTAATTTAAAAAATAAGTCATTTAGGAATAAATTAAAATATTTGGTAGCCATTCAAATTAAATTTTCAAGTGTATTTTAATAAGTTATTATTAATAAAAATAAGTTTTTTTAAACATTTTTTCCTCAAATCAATTCTAAGAGACCCTAAATGGAGTGGGAGAATTTCAATTTGCACTAAAAAAGTATAATTTCGATTTGACCTATATGAGATCATTATTTTTTAATTGATTCACATAATTGACTAAATTTTTTGCTCATCCTTGTCTCTATGATCGACATGTTATATACGTGTGTGAAATTTATGGATAAACAAGAAAATTAGAGATAAGAGTGGTTAAAAATGGTTTATGAATGGCAAAAGTATGAAATTAATTTTGAAAAATATCAATTTCTACCCTTGAATTTTGAATATTGTATAAGATGAAACCCTAAACTAATAACTGTATCAATTTAAACTCTAAATTTTGGGAGTTGTATCAATTTAGACCTCAAACTAATAATTGTATCAATTTAAACCATGAACTATTATAAGTGTATCAATTTAAACCTTGTATCAACTAAAACTCTTCATTGTGTTTTATTTGGACACACTTATGAAAGTTTAAATTTTAAATTGATATAATTATTAGTTTGAGGTTTAAATCGATATAACTCCAAAAGTTCAGAGTTTAAATTGATACATATCTAAAAATTTAGATTTAAATTGATATAATTTTTAGTTTAGTATCTAAATTGATACACCTTCCACAATTTAAAGATATAAATTGATATTTGTCGGATTAATTTTAAAGGTACAAGAATTTAATGAAATAGAACAGTAGTTCCCTGGTGATTGGTGGTTGGCAACTTGGCATCAAGAAAGTAGTCAAGTTTTTATGTCATCAATAAGTCTAAATCACAAGTATTAAAATGGAAATGGAACCAAAATAAATAATGGGAAAAAAAATAGAAAGACAAGAATCAATCGCAGCCATTGAATGGAAGAGAAAGTAAGGTAGATCGGAGGGTGGGAAAGGGACTAAGGGAGTGGACAGGAGTTACTGAAAAAGGTCTGTGAAGGAAAGACAAGAGGGTGGATAAAAGGGAAAGAGATGGATGGTGACGAAGGAGATGGAAGGGAAACTCGAGGCAAAGGAAAAAAATCGATTTAGATAAATAGAAATTTTAACCCCTATAATTGTATTTATTTTATTGAGGGTTGTCTAAGAAAAAACCGAAAAATATACAAGCGAGTCCAAGCTTCTGTATTATTGAGAAAAGGCATTGGGGAGTCTCACGTTCCAACAGAAAAATGTTAATGCCCCGAGGTTTGAGTTGACCAATTGAACCTAAAAATATATACTAATCGGGAAATATTTGAACTTGGGTTACGTCCCTGCAATCTTGAGTACAAAAAATGTTTCTAACTTTTAACACCTTACATGCATGTGTGAGAGACAATGCTTATAAATAGTTCATTCTACTACCTCAAAGGAGAGAGAAAGTAATCTCTGAAGGAGAAACCCAATTTTATTTCTTTTGTGCTTAAGTGAACTCGACACTTCTTATACTAACTAAAACATGCAGTAAGTTCGACACTACACTACTATAAAGATCTCTTACACAAGTTAGTTTGTAAGTATCTCGAAACTAGACTAGGGAGATGTGGACCGAAGGTCGAGCCCACGAGAGATTAGCAACGAAGCCCAACTCGGACGAGATCCGAGTGCCAACAGATCTCAACTATAAAGCTAATTGTATCTCAAATTTATATAAATGTTGTAACTTTAATAATCTTAATAAATCATCAATTAAAATTAAAAGCTTTTAAATTAACGTAAATTTAATATTATAACACTTCAACACATTTAATAAATTCTTATTTCAAACATTGTTAAAATTTTTGTTTGAAAAAAAACCTTTATTTAATTGAAAATTGTACACTATTTTTTAAAATTGAATCTAATAGGTGAATTAGCAAAAATTAAATTGTGTGTAAAAAAATTTGCCATACTTACTAAATGAAAGTCCAAATCTAATAGATGTTAAAGTATATGATTAGAAAATACAAAAGTTATAGATTTAGTCCCTATAATTTGAATAAAATTAAATTTTAATCCGGTTGAATATATCCCCTATGATTTGATATAAGATTATAATTTAATCTTAAAATGCACACCAAATTCATGATTGATAATAGATGAGTGACGGAGACACGAAATAGAAGGAGAGGGGTATTTATGTAAGAGGGAGGAAAATAGTGGGGGCGTTAATGTAAATAGGGAATAAAATAGGGGTAAAGGGTTTTAGGAAGGGGAGAAAGGCCTAGATTCGTGGAGGGAGATCGACATGGGGATTTGAGAGCGAGTAAGAGGCGAGACAGATTTTGGTTGCGGAAGCCAAGGGAAAGCTCCCCTTTTCATCACCGTCAAACATCTGTACGGACCTGATTGGATTAGATTGGGATAATTACTTCCAATTCTCCATCGCATTCAAACCCTATCCACTATGCATTTACCATATTACCCCCATTCCTTTTTTTTTCCCACTCGACAAAATTACGAAAACCACCTTAAACGATGGTGAATAACGATGCCAAGGATAAAATTTCAACACTCAAACTTATATAATTGTTATAATTTTTGCCATAATATAAGTTTGAGGGTCAAATTTTAATATTTGTATAAATTTGAGAGCTTGATTTTCACAATTGAAAGTTTGAGAGTGTAATTACAACTATTATCGTACTTTAAAGGTGATTTTTGCAATTTACTCATGTTTTTAATCATGTATGAAGATACTATAATATTTTGAATTGTCTTATTTTGGTTTTTGAGATTACTAAATTAGGGTAGTAATTTACACTGATTTAAAAATAGGATACATCACACTTTTTAAATATAAAAAAAAATTAAAACTATTTATCCTTTGTAGTAAACGGTTTAAAAAATATAAAGCACTTTTAGACTTTTTGGTATAAAGTATAAATATTTTTTGGATTTTTCGATTTATAAGAATCTCCCTTCCAATTATGCTTGTAAAATTTGAAAATTTTTGTCGTAAATTTTTAAGTTTAAAATTCATCCATGAAATGTCAAATTAATTATTGAGATTTTCACATATAGAAAATTTTCAAATTATTTACAAAAATAGGGAAAAAACATTGTGTCAATGATAAACTTCTATCCGTTTTTATAAAATTTATGTTATTTTGTGTATATAGTTTTTCTTATTTTTCTATTTTTGAAAAACTCCATAATATAAAAGTGCATACTATTAAGTATTGATTAAGATATTTGGGGTTCAAATCCTCCAATTTCCAATAAATCGAACATAGTTCAATTGACATCAGATTATATTCAATATAACTAGGGCGATGGTTGGACTCTTCCTATCCAAAAATTCTCCAATTTTCATATTAAACTAAAAAGAAAAGGGATATAATTATGAGTTAAAAATGTGAATTTAACTATACAACTCCAAATTTAGCAGTTGAAATATTGAAAATTTGTCTAGACGTCGCCGAAAATCGAACGAAAGGGAGAGAGAATCGTAGGTTGATTGTTTGGGCGTCCATGGCCGGAGTTAATGGTGTCCACACGTTCGCTTGGCTTGGCTTGTCATTTTCTTTTCATTTAATCTATGTTGGAAATTATATTTGGAATCTTGATTCTTTCAGTTCCTTGTTTTCCATTTTTAATCATTAACTATAAGTTTAATCCCTCGATTTTTTAGTGTTGTAATCCATTTGATTCTTGAATTCACAATTTATTTATTTTTTTTTAATTTAATAGATCTTTGAAATTTTGACTTTTTTTAATAGAACATTGACCCATTCCATTTTTTTTTTTAAAAGAAAAATCAATCAGTGTTATTAGATATAAATTTAAGTTTTATATTTAACCAAATCTAAAATTTTGTATCTTGTAGATGATTGAATTTTAACAAATTTGAAAGTCTAAAAATAGCATAGTTGTTGCAATAGAACACAAACATTGATTTGATTTTAGTAGGATTTGAACCACAATCTTGTTTAGTCATTAAGACATACTTTATATCGGATGAGTCAAGCTCACTTTGATGCACCTCGTGAATTTTATAGTTAAACTAATATGTAATTGCAATAGATATCACTTTTTGAGAATAATAATTAAGTGTATAACCACATATTTAAATAATTGTAAATATAGCATAATCTATTTGTTATAAATTCCTATTAGCGATATGATCTCTACCTGTGATAGACTCTATTGCTGATAGACTGCTATTAGCGGTATGATTTGTCATTGATAGACTATGAGAAAACTGGATCTAAATTTTGTTATATTTACAAATATTTTAAACGTGATTATTGTATTTATAATTGTCTCTTGATCAATTAGGAAAAAGCGTTTTTTTTTTTTTTTAACTAAACTTGATTACGATTGAGATGAGACCACGATTGATGAGTTTTGTTCTTAATTAGTTTTATAAAGTTCACCTATCATTTAATTAGAACTTGTCAAAATAAAAAGAAAAAAAAAACTCTTTTTGTCCTTATCTTATTTGTTTTTAATTGAATGGGTGAAATTGCAAAAATAGGGTAATAATAGAAGAATTTGGGGATTTGGATGGGTTCAGTTTAAGCGACAAACAAAGGCCGGCCAGGCTTGTGGGGGACTGGACACTGGCTCCACTTAAGTCGCCCTCCACGCCATCTCTATTATTCATTTATTAAATTTAGATTTAAATCATATTTTAGTGGAATTTTAAATCTGATTCTATTTTCATCCATAATTTTTTTATAAACGTTAATTTTAATCCTTAAACTTGCTATTAAGATTCCGTCAATTCTTATACATAATGGTGAGACAATTTATATATTTTTTTTATTATTAGACTGTCAAATAAATTAGCCATGTTAAAAATCTAGGGTTTCAATTTTAAATTAGGTGGGATTTTCTATAGGAGATCTGAGAACTCATTTTGCATCAAAGATTTTGGTTGTTCTCTATTTTGGTACATTGGTTGTTGATATTTTACCCCATTTTTATCTTTCTCAACCCATGCTAGATGTAATTTCATTCTTAAACATATTTTATCTTTAAAGAGTTAACATAATCTTAACCGGAAGAACCAAACTAAACATTTTTTAAAAATTTAGGGACTAAAATAGACGTTTTCTATAGTTGAGGGACCAATATAAGATTTAAACTTTAAGTTTATTTTTATTTTTGACATTTCAATTAAAGAATGATTCCAACTCCCACACAAAACGATTATTTGGTCCACCAACTTAACTTAAATAGCAAATAATATTGAAGTTCCACATTTATCAAGTAATTTCATATTTTTATTTTATTTTTCAAAGAGTAACTTCATATTTTTCTTATAATATATTTTTCACGATTATCAAGAACTTCATCTTATAACTACACCAAAAACACAAATATACTAACTCCAACTTATTAACTTCACTCGGTGGGCCAAACACACTCGGATAGAAAAAAAAATATTGTATTAAGATAATATAAAAAAAAATCATATTACTTTCATGTATTGTTTGCTACGCTAACATTCTTTTTAAAAAAAATTACGAGTCCACTAATTAATACGTTGACCAAAGGAGGGAATAGAAAAAAAGATGGAATATTTTTAGAAGGTAGAAGGAACCTTTTTAATGTCTCGATTTATTATTATTTATTTTTTTATTTTTTTTATTTTTTAAAGCTTGTCTCTCTCTTTTTGGTACAGAGACAGTATGACTTAGACCCATTAATAAAAGTCATTTTTTCCCTTTTCTTATAAGGGATTTGGGAGTATGTTTAGTTATGTTGAAACTTGAAAGTACATTTTTAATTTAAATAATTCAAATTGCTTAATACTTTGAAAAAAAAAAAAAAAATCTTTGACTACAATTCAAAATTAAACATGTATAATTTTAATCAATTTTAATTTAAACACATGATGTTTTACCAATTACTTTTAGCATAACATTACGTTTTTCAATAATTAATTTAAAGTCTGTTTGGATTGATTTGAGAAAAAAATATTTTTCAAAAAACTCATTTTTATTTTAATATTTTTCATAAAAATTAATTAAAATGCATCTGAAAAATTATTTTGAATGGTTGTCAAACACTTTAATTTTTTCTATAATAATTTATTTTTAAATTAAATACTTGAAGATATATTCTAAACACATTGTTATACATTCTACACTGAATTATTTCATTTTTAATAATGTGTTATCAATTATTTGCTATATATATCAAAAGGGGTAAAATAAAAATTTCATTGTCCTTTCATGACAAATGGGAGAGTTAAAAACTTAGAATAATAATAAAGAAGAAGAAGAAGAAGAAAACTATCCTTTTGATGAATTTAATATTAATAATAGCACTTCAATTTACTAAGTCCAATTAAAAAGTGGCCATAATAATATACTCATTTATTCACATTCTTTCAGGAAAAAAATATATCATTTATCAAATAAATATAAACAAGTGGAACAAAATATATCGAATATTCGCCCAACACTCGCAGTATCCAACTTTCTAATGTGCTGGGTTAGTTTTTGGGAAATTCTTATAAATAGAAAATTCCTTAAAAAAAATTTATATTTAAAAAGGTTATTTAGTTTTATTATTATTATTAGAAAAAAATACATTGTTGTCCCTAAATTTTAGATCTAGTTTCTATTTGGTCCATAGATTTTAAAATGATTTACATTTAGTCTTTAAAGTTTGAGTTTGGTTTCAATTTATTCCTTATGTTTCAAATATTATATTAATATTTTTTACCTTTGAGTTTTATTTGAACGTGGTCCATGAGTTTCAAGATTTATATTTTAACCTTAATTTTTAACTAAATTATCACTTTCCATAAAGAGGGTTAATGTCATGCTTTAAACAAATTAAAAGAACTAAAATTTATTAAGTTTCACTAATTTTCGTTGCTATTAAAATTTCACTTCATAATCATTTTAAACTAATTAATAAACATTGGATTGAAAGTGAATTTAATAAAAAAATCTATATCAAAGATATAAATCTTGAAACATAGGAATCAAATAGAAATAAAACTCAAATCTAAGTGTAAAATTGTAACATTTTGAAACCCATAGACTAATTTGAAACCGAATTAAAAATTTAAAGACTAAGACCCCATTTGATAACCATTCGGTTTTTTGTTTTTGAAAATTAAGCCGTTTCATCCATATTTTTTACAATGATTTACAATTTTCTTAAGTACAATGGTTGAATTCTTAGCCAAATTACAATAATAAAAAAAAAAAAACATTTTGAAAACTATTTTTTTTAGTTATCAAATTTTGGCTTGGTTTTTTAAACTATTGGTGAAAAGTAAAAAAAACAAAGAAATAAATTTGGAGGTGGAGGTAGTGTCCATAGACATAATTTTAAAAAACAAAAATAAAAAACAAAATGGTTACCAAACGAGACTTAAATGTATAAGAATTAGAAATCTAAAAATCGAATAGAAACTAAAAAAAAAATAAAATATAAAAATTAAAACGATATTTTAATTTAATTATTATTATTATTATTATTAATCTAAAAGGCATAGAGTCATCATGGCTTAATTTGATTGTTTTTTAAAATTTTCTTTTAGAAAACTTAACATTGATGGTTTGAGAGATGGTCTCATCATCACACTCCACTCCAATGTCTCTTTTGGAATCACAAAAGAGATGAGAAGAAAAAGGAAGATAAAAGGTCTATCAATGACATCCACAAGTGAAATGAAAGCATGGTTAGTTTTTAAAAAGCTCATAAAATTTAACTTAGCACATTTCAATTATGCATTTAAGCTTTTTCAAAATTTTAAATTCTACTCCTAGATTTTCAAATCTGTGTAAGAGCTAACAACATTTGTTCTCCTCTTCCATTTTTCTTCTTTATGTAATAGAGGAAGTTTAGATAATTTTTTTTTTTTTTTTTTGGCATAATCCACCTTTAAATTCGAAAAAGGTTAATTAGGGTAACAACAGTTGAGATTCTATGTATCTATCTTAGTTGGCGAATGCTTATAAACAAGGACTACATGTTTTGGTTTTGGACGTTTGCTGAATTTATTAATATTCTATATTACATTTTTTTTGGAATTTCTGCCAAAATATACGTTTTAGACTTTTGAACCATTCTAGGAAATACATACATTTTCGATAAAATACATATGAAATTAGTTGTCATTTGATGTGTATAAGTTACAAGACATGATGACACTATTTGTAATTATATAAAACTATAATTATCATTGTCATCATTCATTTTATCTGAAAGATATGATAAAATCTGTCACACAATAAACGTTCAGTTTGCGTGAATAATGTGTTGACTGATGTCACCATACCTTTTAAATTTTAGGCATTAATGGTCACGCCAAATTTATCTTACTTAAACGAAAAAAACACTCCAAGAGTATTATTTGTAACTCATTTCAAAATGTATGAATAAATACAAGTGTTATGAAAGGTTTATAGATATGATTAAAATATTCCAAATTTAGGGGTGTAATTTATAATAAATTGAAAGTAGAAGGATGGATGCATCAATGGGAAATTCGAATGGTTTAGTTGACAAATACTTATAAACGAGGACTATATGTTTTGGTTTTGGCCGTTTGCTAAATTTATTAATATTCTATATTACCTTTTTTGGAATTTGTGCCAAAATATACGTTTTAGACTTTTGAACCTTTCCAAGAAAAACAAACATTTTCGATAAAATAAATATGGAATAGTTGACATTTGATTTGTAAAAATTACCAGACATAATGATACTATTTATAATTATATAAAAATATAATTATCATTGTCACCATTCATTTCATTTGAAAGATATGTTAAAATCTGTCACACAATAAACGTTCAGTTTATGTGAATCAGTGTTAACTGATGTCATCATACCTTTTAAATTTTCGGCATTAATGGTCATGCCAATTATCATCTTACATTAACCTAAAAAAACTCTCAATGAATATTATTTGTAACTCATTTCAAAATGTAAGAATAAATACAATGTGTTATGGAAGGTTTATAGGTACGATTAAAACATTCCAAAATTAGGGGTGTAATTCATAATATATTGAAAGTAAAAGGATGGATGAGTCAATGGGGAATTGGAATGGTTTAGTTGGCGAATACTTATAAACGAGAATTACATATTTTAGTTTTGACCGTTTGCTAAATTTATTAATATTCTATATTACATTTTTTTGGAATTTGTGCCAAAATATACGTTTAGACTTTTGAACTATTCGAAGAAATACATACATTTTCGATAAAATAAATATTAAATTAGTTATCATTTGTTGCGTATAAATTACAAGACACGATGATACTATTTATAATTATCATTGTCACCATTCATTTCATCTGAAAGATATGTTAAAATCTGTCACACAATGAACGTTTAGTTTACGTGAATAATGTGTTAACTAATGTCACCAGACCTTTTAAATTTTAGGCATTAATGGTCATGCCAATTTTCATCTTACTTTAACCGAAAAAGCTCTCCAAGAATATTATTTGTAACTCATTTCAAAATGTTAGAATAAATATAAAGTGTTATGAAAGGTTCCTAGGTATGATTAAAACATTCCAAATTTAGGGATGTAATTTATAATATATTGAAAGTAAAAGGATGGATGAGTCAATGGAAAATTGGAATGGTTTAGTTGGCGAATACTTATAAACGAGAGCTACATGTTTTGGTTTTGGCCGTTTGCTATATTTATAAATATTCTATATTACATTTTTTTTGGAATTTGTGCCAAAATATACGTTTTAGACTTTTGAACCATTCCAAGAAATACATACATTATCGATAAAATAAATATGAAATTAGTTGTCATTTGATGCGTATAAATTACAAGATACGATGATACTATTTATAATTATATAAAATATAATTAGCATTGTCACCATTCATTTCATCTGAAATATATAATAATATCTGTCACACAATAAACGTTCAGTTAATGTGAATCATGTGTTAACTGATGTCATTATACCTTTTAAATTTTCGGCATTAATGGTCACGCCAATTATCATCTTACTTTAACCTAAAAAAACTCTCCAATAACATAATTTGTAACTCAATCCAAAATGTAAGAATAAATTCAAAGTGTTATGAAAGGTTTATAGGTATTATTAAAACATTCCAAATTTACGGGTGTAATTTATAATATATTGAAACTAAAAGTATAGATGAGTCAATGGGAAACTGGAATGATTTAGTTGGCGAATAGACTACATGTTTTGGTTTTGGCCGTTTGTTAAATTTATTAATATTCTAAATTATATTTTTTTTGGAATTTGTGCCAAAATATACGTTTTAGACATTTGAACCATCCCAAGAAATAGATACATTTTCGATAAAATAAATAAGAAATTAGTTGTCATTTGATGTGTAGAAATTACAAGACACGATGCTACTATTTATAACTATATAAAAATATAATTATCATTGTCACCATTCATTTCATCTGAAAGATATGTTAAAATCTGTCACATAATAAACGTTTAGTTTATGTGAATCACGTTATAACTGATGTCACCATACCTTTTAAATTTTAGGCATTAATGGTCACGCAAATTTTCATCTTACTCTAACCGAAAAAAAACTCTCCAAGAATATTATTTGTAACTCATTCCAAAATGTAAGAATAAATACAAAGTTGTATGAAAGGTTTATATGTATGATTAAAACAATCAGAATTTAAGGATGTAATTTATAATATATTGAAATTAAAAGTATAGATGAGTCAATGGAAAATTGGAATGGTTTAGTTGCGAATACTTATAAACGAGGACTACATGTTTTGGTTTTGGCCGTTTGTTAAATTTATTAATATTCTAAATAACATTTTTTATTGAATTTGTGCCAAAATATACGTTTTAGACATTTGAACCATCCCAAGAAATACATACATTTTCGATAAAATAAATAAGAAATTAGTTGTCATTTGATGCGTAGAAATTACAAGACACGATGCTACTATTTATAATTATATAAAAATATAATTATCATTGTAACCATTCATTTCATCTGAAAGATATGCTAAAATCTGTCACACAATAAACATTCAGTTTACGTGAATCACGTGTTAACTGATATTACCATACCTTTTAAATTTTAGGCATTAATGGTCATACCAATTTTAATCTTACTTTAACCGAAAAAAACTCTCCAATAATATTATTTGTAACTCATTTCAAAATGTAAGAATAAATACAATGTGTTATGAAAGGTTTATAGATATGATTAAAACATTCTAAATCTAAGGGTGTAATTTAACTCATATCACCATACCTTTTAAATTTTAGGCATTAATGGTGACACCAATTTTAATCTTACTTTAACCGAAAAAAACTCTCCAATAATATTATTTGTAACTCGTTTCAAAATGTAAGAATAAATACAAAGTGTTATGGAAGGTTTATAGATATGATTAAAACATTCAGAATTTAGGGGTGTAATTTATGATATATTGAAAGTAAAAGGATGGATGAGTCAATGGGAAATTGGAATGGTTTAGTTGGCGAATACTTATAAACGAGGATTACATGTTTTGGTTTTGGCCGTTTGCTAAATTTATTAATATTCTATATTAATTTATTTTTTTTTGGAATTTGTCCAAAATATACGTTTTAGACTTTTGAACCATTCCAAAAAATACATTCATTTTCGATAAAATAAATATGAAATTAGTTGTCATTTGTTGCGTATAAATTACAAGACACGATGATACTATTTATAATTATATAAAAATATAATTATCATTGTCACCATTCATTTCATTTGAAAGTTATGTTAAAATATGTCACAAAATAAACGTTCAGTTTACGTGAATCACGTATTAACTAATGTCATTATACCTTTTAAATTTTAGGCATTAATGGTCATGCCAATTATCATCTTACTTTAACCTAAAAAAACTCTCAAAAAATATTATTTGAAACTCATTTCAAAATGTAAGAATAAATACAATGTGTTATGGAAGGTTTATAGGTATGAAACAATGTGTTATGGAAGGTTTATAGGTATGATTAAAACATTCCAAATTTAGGAGTGTAATTTATAATATATTGAAAGTAAAAGGATGGATGAGTTAATGGGAAATTGGAATGGTTTAATTCGCGAATACTTATTAACGAGGACTACATGTTTTGGTTTTGGCCGTTTGCTAAATTTATTAATTTTCTATATTACATTTTTTTTGGAATTTGTGCCAAAATATACGTTTTAGACTTTTGAACCATTCCAAGAAATACATATATTTTCGATAAACTAAATATGAATTTAGTTGTCATTTGTTGCGTATAAATTACAAGACACGATGATACTATTTATAATTATATAAAAATATAATTATCATTGTCCCCATTCATTTCATCTGAAAGATACATTAAAATGTATCACACAATAAACGTTTAGTTAATGTGAATCACGTGTTAGCTGATGTCATCATACCTTTTAAATTTTCGGCATTAATGGTCATGCCAATTATCATCTTACTTTAACCTAAAAAAACTCTGAAAGAATATTATTTGTAACTCATGTCAAAACGTAAGAATAAATACAAAGTGTTATGGAAGGTTTATAGGTATGATATAAACATTCCAAATTTAGGGGTTTGATTCATAATATATTTAAAATAAAAAGGATGGATGAGTCAATGGAAAATTGGAATGGTTTAGTTTCGAATACTTATAAACGAGGACTACATGTTTTGGTTTTGGCCGTTTGTTAAATTTATTGATATTCTAAATTACATTTTTTTTGGAATTTGTGCCAAAATATACGTTTTAGACATTTGAACCATCCCAAAAAATACATATATTTTCGATAAAATAAATAAAAAATTAGTTATCATTTGATGCCTAGAAATTACAAGACACGATGCTACTATTTATAATTATATAAAAATATAATGGTCACGCCAATTATCATCTTACTTTAACTTAAAAAACACTCAAAGAATATTATTTGCACTCATTTCAAAATATAAGAATAAATACAAAGTGTTATGAAAAGTTTTTAGGTATGATTAAAACATTCTAAATT